>NC_067399.1:440947516-441248652 GCF_016432865.1 Antechinus flavipes | reverse complement strand
CTAATCGTGTTTTCCCTCAAAACCTATTCATTTTCCAAATTTCTCTCTGTTGAGTTTCCCACCCTTCCTGGAGGCATCATTGCTCTTGCTCATCCCATGTATGCATACAGTCCAGTCTCATCACTTCTCTTTTATACTGTCTTCTCTCTCTTCATACTATAATTATGCTTGTTTGAGCTATCACCAAACCTAAACTATTATGAAACTCTCCCCTCCGCTAGATAGAGTCTTAATGTTACAAATGGCCACTTGAATAAACATCTAATAGACTAATGGATTAATAACTTCTCTTTTTCCTTATCTCATCTTCTCTTAAATCTATTCTGTCCATCACTGCCAAGTCTACTTGATTAAAGCCTGGTCTAACCTTCACCAAAGAAGCTTCTGTGATTCCCTGTTACCTCCTGGATCAAACACGGTCACCTCCATTTGGCAGTTAAGGCCTTTTGTCACATCCTAATCTGCTTTTCCATCATTCCCTTTTTCATTTTTTGATCTAGCTCAATTAGTTACCTTCTTGTTCTTCCTCACACATATTCCACCATTACCAACATCATGTCTTTGTGGGGTCTGTTCCCCTACCAGACATGCAGTCCCTTCTTGCCTCCACCATTGTTTCCCTTTGAGCTCAACTCCCAAGGCCTTTCTGAAGGTCTCTGGTTCCTGTGATATCCTCCCTAAATTCCTTGTATGTATTTATTTTTTTGGTGAGGCAATTGGGGTTACTTGCCCAGGATCACACAGCTAATAAGCATTGAGTGTCTTGAGATCGGTCCTCCTGACTCCAAGCCCTGTGTTCTCTTTCCTAATAGAAGGATCTGGCATATAAGAATAGCCAATAGTAGTTGATAGTAATTGGCTACATACCTTTACACTATTTTGTTTGCAAAAGGATTTATAAATATTACCTTATTTTATCATCAAAACACCCTGAATGGTATTTGTAAAAGTGCTTAGTACAGTGCCTGGCACATAGTTTGTTATTCAGATATTTTGGCCGTAACAATTGTTCATGACTTCATTTGGCAAAGAAATTGGAGGGATTTGCCACTTCTCCAACTTTTATAGATGAGGAAACTGAGACAATGAGGGTGAAGTGACTTGCCCAGAAAAATATCTTAAGGCCATATTTAAACTCAGGTCTTCCTGACTCCAGGACTAGCTGCCCTGGCACACAGTTGGTACTTTATAAATGTGTATTCCCTTCACCCTTCTTCCCTTTTTCTCTGTGTTTTATTGTATATACAGAAATGGCCATTTTAATTCCTATTTGTTATATTAAGACTGTATCAAAGGGCAGCTAAGTGGGGCAGTGGGTAGAGCATCAGCAGTCAGGAGGACCTGAGTTCAAATCTGGCCTCAGACACTTAACTTCCCGGCTGTGTTACCCTGGGCAAGTCACTTAATCCCAATTGCCTCAGCAAAAAGGAAAAAAAAATTACTCTTGATAATATCAGGAATAGGGGAGAATTTCATAAAAGAAAACATGATAACCATATCTGTATAGTTGTTTGAGATAACATGTATAGCACTTTATAAAGTGTTACATAAACTTCATAAAGTACTATATAAATGCTAAATGTTAATATTGAAGCTTACAGTATATTTAATCACATTTTATCTTTAAAAAAAAAAAAAAACAAACCTTGAGATAGGAAAGAAAGAAACATTAAGTATCTACTATGTGCCAGACACTAAATTAAGCATTTAACAGATTTGATCCTTACAATAGATCTGGAAAAAGGAGATGATGTTATTATATACTCAGTTTATAACTAAAACAGATAGAGATTAGGTGATTTGCCTGGGATCACACAGTAATTTTCTGAGTTTCTGAGTAATAAGTAAGTTTCTGAGGCATAATTTGAAGGACTTGAATTCAGATCTTCCCCACTCTACCCCTGGGGCCACCAACGTGTCTATCTATGTAGCAGTTATTCTTGCTCCAGTTTTTTTTCTTTTTAGATGGAAGAAGCAGGTTCTGAGGATTGATTGAGTTGCAAATGGTCTCACAGCTAGTATGTTGAATGGCTGGACTCCAATGCGGGTTTGGGAAATCTCCTTTAGAATGGCCCAGGGATCATTGCTCAGCTTTGTTCTCTGTTTAATATTTTTAGCTGCAATTTGGGTAAAAAGCATGGCTAACATGCTTACCAAATTTGCCAATGACACAGAGGCAAGTGGCTGGTTAGACAACAGATAGTTTGTCCAGAAATCGAGGGGTTTTAATGGGCTCCAAACTCAGAAGAGCCAGCAGTGTGATTGGGCAGACAAAAAAAAAAAGAGAGAGAGAGAGAGAGAGAAGGGATGGAGGCTACATAAAGAAAAACCTGGCTTTTTCTCAGATTGAAATATTGTACTATCTCTCAATGCCACATTTTGTGAAAAAGTTTGTTAAATAGGAGACCCTCCAGTAGAGGGCAACCATATAATGGTAAAGGATTCCTTTTAAAGAATTGATATAAGGAGTTGCAGACTCAGTTTATAACTAAGACAAATAGAGATTAGGTGATTTGCCTGGGATCACACAGTAATTTTCTGAGTTTCTGAGTAATAAGTAAGTTTGCACTTTTTTTGAGTCCAGTTAACCTGGACAAAAGAATACCAAGGAGGGAGTAAGTGCTTGAAGGCTGTCATACAGAAAAGGGATTAGGCTTTATTTTATTTGGTTCCAGAGAGCAGTACAGAATCAAAGAATCTGTCAAGAAAAACCTGACAAATAGAGCTGTCTAAAAGCGGGCTATCTCTGGAGGTCATCCATTGGGGTTCCCCTTTACTGGGGGCCCTGAAACAAAGGTTAGTCAAATGACCACTGACAGAGTTGAGTTGGTTGTAGTAAGATTGTTTTTCTGATGTGATTTGGAATGAGTAGATGTTAGGCTTCTTTCCAACTGTAACTTGTCAAGAGGTAGCATTTAAAGGGAGATCTTCCTGGTTGTAGATTCGTCATATGATCTACTGTGCTATATTTTCTTGCAGAACCAACAAAAGTTATCAAATGTAAATGATACTAAGCAAAATTATATATATATATATATATATATATATATAGAGAGAGAGAGAGAGAGAGAGAGAGAGAGAGAGAGAGAGAGAGAGAGAGAGAGAGAGAGAAGTACATTAAAATGTATAATAAAAGGTTGGTCTTTGGTCTTTGTATATTAAACATTGGATGGGGGAAATCATTTTTCAGTAAATATTGTCAGGAAAAATAGATAGCATTGTAGTGGCAGGGTTGGGGGAAAATGCCATATCTTATATCATAATATTTAATATCATCTTTCCAATGATACAGATTGCAGTCCAACAGCCTGTTTGTTCTATGGTCCGTGTTCTCCCAAGTTGACACAGGGAATACACCCAATTCACTTTCTTATAACATGAAGTCACTTTACTCTTTCCATGTTAGCAGCCCCTCTACTCAGTCAGCAGTACAACATTTACAGTCACTAAAAAGAAAATTGATTAATATAGTCATAATATGGTAGAAATTATTATTAGTACAAATGGGAGAAAAATGATTGGAAACAAGGAAGATAATGTTTGATGATCATATGACAGTGTTTTACAACAAAAAACAATAGGGAACAATAATAACTAGGGAATGTTTTTCATATATTTATCAAATTAAAGGAATTTATATAAATCTAAATTGATAATATCCAGACTGGATAATGATCAGGGAATATGATTAGATGGATACTTTACAAAAGATACACAGATTATAAACACATAAAAATGCTCAATTTCACTAATCATTAAACAACTTTGAATCACTACATCATACAGGTAAAATTGGCAAAAAATAAATGCAACCAAACTCAGTGCTAGCAACTTTTGTAGGGAAACCAATTATTCTTAGGCATTGCTAATGTCATTTTATACTGGTTGTCTTTTCTTGAAAAATAACAGTTTATTACAAGAGTCATAAAACTAATTGTACCCTTTCAAGCAATAAATGCTACTAGAAAGATTCCTCCAATCTTTGTAATCTAAAAGGAAAAAAATACTGTCTTTAAAACATTTCCTAAACATTATTTATAAAAGTAATAATAGAAAATAGAAACAACTTCAATGCTTAATATTTGGAAATTGAACAAATTAACATATGCATTAAAAGTGCCAGCTATAAACGTTATTAAAAGATATACAAGATCCCGGGTTATTTATACCTTGTGAATCCAATTCTCCTTGTGCAACAAGAAAACTGTTCGGTTCTACACACATATATTGTATCTAGGATATACTGTAACCTATTCAACATGTAAAGGACTGCTTGCCATCTGGGGGAGGGGGTGTAAGGAGGGAGGGGAAAAATCGGGACAGAAGTGAGTGCAAGGGATAATGCTGTAAAAAATTACCCTGGCATGGGTTCTATCAATAAAAAGTTATTAAAAAAATAAAAGATATACAAGATAAAGAAGTAGAAAAAATTATGCTTTTTGCCTATAGCTATGTTGTTTTCTTAAACTACACATTTATGCATCTTATATACATCCATATTTGTGTCTTCATACTCAAAATTACTTAAAGAAATTTATTATTTGTATGAAATAAAATCCCAAGTTCAATTGGTTTTTTAATGTAAATTTTTTCTTTAAATATTTCCTTAAAAACCTAGATAGAGGACTTCTTAAAAGCAATGTAGAGTTACCAGCCTTAGACTCAGCCAGGTGACCTGGATTACCTCCTGGATCTGATTTGTATTCAGTGTGTGACATTTGACAGTCAATATCCTCTTGGGGACTTCAGCTGCATCACTTGTAAAGTGGGAATGACATAGCAACTACCTCACAGAGCAATTATAAAAGTAAATATGTGATTTGTTGATAACGACAACATTAATGCTGATGATGATGGTTTCAGGTACCAGTACCCTACCATGGATGAGCTGGCTGAAATGCTACCTGCTGTCTTAACTCATTTAAGGTAAGTTAATTTTATACAATTGAATATCTGTTTCTGCAATTAGGGCTGATGTTTTCCTTGGTAAAGAAGAGAATTCTAGGTAAGGATGTTATCTAACTAGTAGTCTGGATATTAACAGTTGGAAATGTTGGAAGCCAGCCAGATAATAAAAGGAAAGAAAGAAAACAAAGATGGGCAATACCGGGACTTCCTCATATAAAGTTATGGCATATCTTTTCAGTTTTGGCATATCTTGTTTTGCAGCTTGAAAGGTATCATTGGAATTGGAGTTGGAGCTGGTGCTTATATCCTCAGCAGGTTTGCTGTGAGTAAACAGATGGGAATGGACCCAAGAACCTGAAAGTTAAATACTGGTTTTGTGAGCTGCCCTTGTCTAAGGGACAGAAGCATAAAAGACAGTCAAAGAGGACTTAGCTTTTTTTTTTTTTTAACTTAATGGTATTTTTTCCAATTGCATATAAAGATAGTTTTCAACATTCATCTTTGTAAGATTTGAGCTCCAAATTTGTCTTCCTCTCTCCTTTCCTTTCCCTTTCTCAAGACAGCAATGTGTTGTATGTTATACATGTACAATCATGTTGAACATATTTCCAAATTAGTCATGTTTTGTAAGAAGACTCAGAACAAAAAGGAAAACCATAACAAAGGGGGGGAAATGAAAATAGCATATACTTCAGTCTGCATTCAGACTCCATAGATATTTCTCTGGATGTAGTCAGGTTTTCTATCACAAGTCCCTTGGAATTCCTAAAATGTATCTAAGGACCAAGACCAAATCCCCAACTTTGCTTACATGTAGCCATCTAGAAAAATCCAGTTATAAGCTTGCATAGGAAAATGGCTTTCCTCCTCATGGTATCTTGTAAAATCATGTGGAAACTAGAAGATTGTTAGGAAGGAACCTTAATATATTAACTTTATTGTTGTCATGAACCCTTTGGTAGTCCTCGATTACCTTCTCAGAAAATTTTTAAATGCACAGAATTACCAAGGAAACTAATTCACAGACCTCAGGTTAAGAATCTATACCCCAGAAAGTTATGAAATAGTTAACATAAAAAAGACACTTAATGATTTGTGTTCATTTAAAAAAAAATTTTTTTAAGAGGCCAATTTGGGCAAAGTAGAATAAGCTTTCCAAGTCAAAGTCTTAATTTTTATCTTGCTTTTACTCTCATTTTTTGAATGTAAAAACATGTATGCAGATAATCTCAAGTGAAGTACTGTTCAGATCTCTATTATCTTTAGGAATTTACATTCTCTCTCTCTCTCTTTTTTTTAAATAGCTTTTTATTTACAAGTTTTATATGTATGGGTAATTTTATAACATTGACAATTGCCAAACCTTTTGTTCCTTTTCCCTTCTTTCCCCCACCCTCTCCCCTAGATGGCAGGATGACCAGTAGATGTTAAATATATTAAAGTATAAATTAAATACACAATAAGTATACATGACCAAGCCATTATTTTGCAGTCCAAAAAGAATCAGACTCTGAAATATACAATTAGCCTGTGAAGGAAATCCAAAATGAAGGCAGGTAAAAATATAGGTATTGGGAATTCAATGTAATGGTTCTTAGTCATCTCCCAGAGTTCTTTCCCTGGGTGTAGCTGGTTCAGTTCATTACTGCTCTATTGGAACTGATTTGGTTCATCTCATTGCTGAAGATGGCCACGTCCATCAGAATTGATCATCATATAGTATTGTTGTTGAAATATATAATGATCTCCTGGCCCTGCTCATTTCACTCAGCATCAGTTCGTGTAAGTCTCTCTAGGCCTCTCCGAAATCATCCTGCTGGTTATTTCTTGCCGAACAATAATAAGGAATTTACATTCTCAAGACTCTCTATAGCTTAAATAGGCTTTTATGTTTCTAAGTTTCACCTTCACTTCTTAGGAAGATATTTTGGTCTAAAGTATACCTATAGAGAACCAAAGTGACCGTTTTATAACCCCTACCAAATTTAAATATCTACATATCAACAGTAGAAATTAAGAATGCACTTCAGCCCTTAGCATAGAGTTGATAACCATTTTAAGAACTGCCCTTTAGACTGCTCCTTCTGATTTTAACTTCTGTGAAGAAATTGTTTTTCTGTGTTCCTGCTTCACATTTGCTTACATGCTTTCTTATGAAGGCAGAAAGTTCACCTTCCTCTTTGGGAACAGGAAAATAATTAGCCACGTTCTTACAATATTAGGAAAATATCTGTGGGGCCCATTTGGGGAAATGGCACTTTCTTTGCAGTTAATCTTTCTAAAAGCATAAGAGGGCTGATGTTTCCATCGTTTTTTCAGCTTAATCATCCAGAACTTGTGGAAGGCCTCATGCTTATCAATGTTGACCCCTGTGCTAAAGGTTGGATTGACTGGGCAGCTTCCAAGGTAAGTATCCATTCTGATTATCCAGGCCTTTATCTCCTAGTATATTCCCTAAAGATTTTTGTACTTCTTTTTTGGAGCACATAGAGGCCATTGGTATTTACTCTTTGAAAAGGAAGAAATTCCCTCTTTTCGGATGTGTTTGTTAGGGTTCAGATAGAGAAAGCAAATTGAGTTGAATCTACTCATAAAACTGTAGAGTCTGTCACATATAAATGATTGAGCATCAGTAATCATTATGTACTCACAGAACTCATCTATTCCCAAATAAATTAAATGATTGAGCATCAGTAATCATTATGTACTCACAGAACTCATCTATTCCCAAATAAATTGCCTATTTTTAAGTTGAAAAAAATTATGTGGAGTAAGTTTATCTTGCCTGCTAAAATTTCCAAGTGTTACTGCCAAAAGAATGACAATAGCTTTAAATCAGTAGTGGTCTGGAATTTGCAAAATTTCTAAATTTCTAAAACTTTATAGAGTGTTAAAGGGCTGACTTTAAATACTGTCATTGATTTTAAAGAGATAGAGAATAGAGTCTGAGGTAGAAGGGACCTCAGAGGCCATGGTAAGCCCAATCTTGTACCTGAGCAAGAATTTCTTCCATTCCACTTTTGGAGAGAAAATTTTGAAAAGATTTTCTTACATCAAGCTTCAGTCTCCCTTGCCACCATTTAACACACATATAATTCCTAATTCTACCTCATGGAGCCAAACACAACAAGGTGTTTTTGTATGTTACAACTCCTCTGATATTTTCATATCCTAAGTTTATTTCTCTTCTCCAGCCTAAATATTCCCTTTTTCTCTGGCCCAATATCTCTCCCCCAGACTGCTCCAAATTCCTTTAAATAATCACTCTAAACATTGTCAGTTTTTCGCTGGTATGTGTATAGCATGATCTTGAGGCCCTTCACCATGCTGATTCTTATCTTTAGGATGGTCTCCAGGTTATCAGTTTCCTTGATACTGCTCATAATTCACTTGTGTTCTGACCAAGGCAAACACAGTACAGCAGAACAATTATCCACAGCAACCAGAAGACAGAGGTGTGGGCTAGTTATATTGCTAGATCCAAAGAACCATCAATAATGCTTTGACATCTCCGAAGGCAGTCTTTGAGAGTACCTGATTGTTCTTAATTCAAGTGAACTATATTCAGAGCCCCAAAAGAATTGGCAGGTGTGTCTGCAGAGGCATTGCCTTTAAGAGATCTTTGAAAGATTGTAGAGAATAGAAAAAAATAACTGTAGAACTGGAGAAGGGATCATAGGATCATAGATGATAGCAGATTCTTTCTCCCACTGTGCCTTTCCCTATCCTTGCTGTGATTCTATCATTAGTTGTTGTCCTATCCATCCCAGACCATCACTGACTTAAGCTGCTGCCATTCTTTTGACAGTAACTCTTGGAAATTTTAACACTTAAGAAAAACTTGTTTCAAAATAATTTTTTAAGTTTCCTTTTTTTTTCCTCAATAGTATTTTATTTTTCCAATTCCGTGTTTTAAAAAAATTTAGTTTTCAACATTCATTTTTGTAAAATTTTTGAGTTCTCAATTTTTTTTCTTCCCTTCTGATCTTCCCCTCCCCCCTTTCCAAGACACCAAGACACCCAATATCACAAGGGTTATACTGTGTATTTCCATATTGGTCATATTGTGAAAGAAAAATCAGAAAAAAAGGGGGAAAACCCATGAGAAAGAAAAAGCAAACAACAATAACAAAAAGGTGAAAATAATATGCTTCAATATTCATTCAGTCTTCATAGTTCTCTCTCTGTGGGAGGCATTTTCCCTCCCAAATCTATTGGAATTGTCTTGGATCACTAAGAAGACCTGAGTCTTTCATAGTTGGTCATCACACAGTGTTGTTGTTACAGTGTACAGTATTCTCCTTGTTCTGTGCACTTCACTCAGCATCAATTTATGTCTTTCCAAGCCTTTTTGAAATCATCCTACTCATCATTTCTTACAGAACAATAATACTCCATTATAATCATATGCCATAATTTATTCAGCCAAGGGCATCCATTCAATGTCCAATTCCTTGCCATCACAAAAAGAGCTGCTACAAACATTTTGCACACATGGGTGCTTTTTCAACCTAAAAACAGTAAATTTATTTTGGCATGAATAAGTTCCATGAGTACATAATGATTTTTGGTGCTTATATGTATAAGACTGCAGCTTTATGAGTAAGTTCAAGTCAATTTGCTACTGACATCATCCTTTTTTATTGTCTTAAATATTTTTGACCATCATTCAGTTCATTGTTAAACTATAAACTTTTGGCAATGATCCTATAGGCCTATGCCATTCACACAGGACTCTATTCATTTTCTCTTCCTACTAGTCTGTCTTTGTGGTCACTAAGTTTCTTTTGTCTCCACTTCAATGATTTCTTTAGACCATTCATCCCTTAATAGTTTTTCTTTGTGCCCTTTAAATTTTATTCTGAAGAGTTTTCCATTCTTCCTAAATGGACTTTCCTTTAGAATATTAACATCTGGGGACTTATTTTCAGTTGTGTAGAAGTCGCCACAATCTCATTTGGGATTTTCTTAACAGAGGTACTGGAATGGTTTGCCATTTCCTTCTCTTGGTCATTTTACAGATAAGGAAGCTGAAGTAAAGAGGATTAAATGACTTCTCCAAGGTCCCACAGCTAGGGAGTATCTGAGATCAGATTTGAACTCTAATCCTCCTGACTCCATGCCTGGGCTCTAACTACTGAGACACCTAGCATTCTTTAAGGGCTTTTCTTTGTCCTTTGTCTTAGCAGATGCAAACTTCTCTCCCAAAATCTAGAGCAGGATTCAGCAAACTATTACCTAGACCAAAGACCAGATCTAGTTGGCTAAGATGGCTAGAGATGGTTTTTATTTTTTTAATATAATAAAACTTTATTTTAAAATATAAAAATCATTTTGACCAGCTCCTGTTTTTGAAAGCAGGCAGTGGGTAGGTTGCTATCTCCTATGTGTCAGACTATACTTGGCTTTCTTTTCCTTCGATATCACAAATCAAGTTATTTTTAAATTGCAAAGAAGTTTCTCATCTATCCTTGTAGACAGGGAGGGGAGTAGTCTATAAATCTCACTGGCTTGCAGTTTTCTTTACTTATGATTTATAACACAAAACTTTGAAGCTCCAAAATAGCTTTCCTCCAATTCATTCTGATAATCCTGTATTCCCTTTATGGTTTTATTTTTTCACACTCTACTTATTTTATTCATATTTATGCCTTTTTCCTCTAAATAACTCAATTCACCCACTAGTGTCATATCCCTTCTCATAGTACCACCCACTTCAGTGGCTGCTCACATATAGCAGGTTCTTAATAAATGTTGGATTGAAAGTATGAGTTGTGTCACCAGAGATTTGAATGTTGTAATTTTTTAGTCACGAATGTTTGCTACCAGTGATCTAAAGACTACAGAAAACCAGCCCATCAGAAGATTTCTGGAGATATTCAGCACCTGTGTCCCATAATATATTTCCTCTTCATTTTTGATTTATGGATGCAGTGGAAATTTAGATGTTGTAAAAACAAGATCCGTAAAAATTTATTTTACAAAATTACATGACTATGTAACATTTAATTTCCTTCTTTCTAGTTCTCAGGTTGGACAACTAACATTGTAGACATTATTTTGGCTCACCACTTTGGACAGGTAAGTGTAAGGGTTAGCCTACTTAACATAACTTGAAAACTCTGTCACCAAAACGAAATCATGCAATTTGGTTTTGAGTGTATAAACCCATGGACAAAATTGGCTTGACTCCAGCAGACTCATAGACATTGAACCTGCTGTTTCCCAAGGTATTAGCATGAGGCAATGAAAAGATGGAGGGATTTCCAGAGAATATAACTGGTTGTGATACATAACTCTGTAATAGCTAGAGGAAATACTATCATTATAAAGACCCATTTGGCCAAAAGACACCAAATATTCTGTGAAGAGCATCTCACCAATTCCAGGTGATCCTTAAAGGGAAAGAAAGGAAGGGATAGAGTCATTTGCTAAATTGAAAGTTTTTCTCCAGATTTCTTTTACAAACATAGTAAGATCTAAAAGGTTTTATGGAAACAACACATTTACATAATGAAATTTGAAGAAAAAGTACATGTAATTTGTGGAAAGAAGTGACAGTCACAGGAAAGCAGTGGAAAACATGAGAAAATGGATAGGCAAATCAAAGATCGGTTACTTTGTGGTAACTGAAGAAGGAAGAATCAGTCGGGCAGTGAGACCTACAGAGACAAGAATAGATTCAGCTGTGACCACTGGAAATAGGGTCACTGGTTTTTGAGTGCTTAGTCTCTTTTCTTCACGTTTCTCTAACCTGACTTAAAATTCCAACTCTCCCATGAAATGGGAGAAGGAGATTGATTGCCCTGTGCATGTGGTAAGTAAAGATAGATGTTGATGGTGATAGATTAGAAACCTTAAGATCAGGGCTTCTTTAACTTTGTCCATTCTCAACCTCTTTTCACCCGAGAAATTTTTATGTGACCCTAAGTCTATAGATACATAAAATAGGTAGGCAAATCAAATATCTACTGATAATAAATCATCATTTCATGACCCTCACATTCAGTTATGAGATCCCATATGGGGTTGTGAACCATAGTTTAAGAAGCTGAACTCTAGGATATTAAAGGAAAGTTTAAGAATGATTAGGATATGAATTTTCTGAAACTGACATAGTAAGGAAGATTGATTCCAAGGCTTTCTCAACTATTAAATAGTGATGGTTTATATATTGTTTTAAATTTCATAAAACCCTGTCCCCACAACAACTTTGTAAAAGTGGTAGTACAATGAGAATACTGTCTCTGAATAGTGAAATCATGATTTCCCCATGGTTTCACTGCCTTTCTGAATAAACCCAATATGACTATTCTTTTCTTAATAATTTTAGAATTAGCTCTTTTTCTGGGTCTTCTTGAGAAAGGGCTTGAATTATGTGTTTCTTAAAAAGGCTAGATCCAAAGACAAATTCAGTGATTCATACACAATGAGAAACCTGCCAACAAATGGTCTGTCACCCCTGAGAAAGAAAGAGATGTAGAAGGCTCTAGTTAGTTCACTGAGGATGAAAATCACCTGTACTGATGTGAATTGAACTTTTTTTCCTATCTTGGAGTTTACCTGAAGCACCATTTTTTCTCTCCTTTAGGAAGAATTGCAAGCCAATCTGGACCTGATCCAAACATATCGACTCCACATTGCTCAAGATATCAACCAAGATAATCTACAGCTGTTCCTGGGTTCATATAACAGGTATGAAACACATGTTAGGACAGATTTAGTCTAAAAAGACAGCGAACATGGAGGTGAAAAAAGTGAATATTTCTGCTTCCACTGTGTTTGATAGGTTTGTTCTTTTGTGGACTCATCTGCCACAGCAGACTGCCATAGCTACAAATAGTTAACCCTTCCACATCAGGGGCTTAGGGACAGTTCTCGTGTGTGAAATTTTTTGGCTTTTCTTTCATACCACAAGAAGTCTGACTTTTTTTATGGGGTGTTTGCAGTATCTTATTATAAAATTTGGGTTAAGTATTTCTTCATAGGCTCTGTGTCATCTGCTGATCTTCACATATTATTTGTGACTTTCACAAAACTCTCCAAAATTACCACTTAATTTGGTTTTGGGTTTTGGTTTTGCTTTTTTTGCCGAGGCATTTGGGTTAAGTGACTTGCCTGGGGTCACACAGCCAGGAAGTATTCAAATCCTCCTTACTTTAGGGTTGGTGCCCTATCAACTGCACCATCTAGCTGCCCCCCACTTAATTTGTTAAGCCAACCCATGACATGTGGAAATTTTAGTGGGGAAAGTTGAGATGTGGAAGGGATAACTGTAGCATAGCCTCAGCCAAACTGGTTATGGTTTTAAGATTGTATCAGTTCTTTATCCTATAGAGATCTAATGAATTTAAAAACATAAGGCAGCATAAAAGGAAGAACAAAGAGGGGAACCCTATGGTTTGACTTCTTTCTGTATCATTTTTTCCCTCCACTGCCTCACTGTAAAATCTTCCACTCGGGTATATATGCATGAATAGAGTTTTCATTTATTTACTTAGATCGAAAAATTATGTTACTGCCCAAATCACTGAGACAGTTTGCTTTCTGAGGACACAAGAAGGGATTCAGGAAATTTCTGTGGGAAAAACTCGGTAGTATAAGTACTGTGGAGCATTGTTAGTTTATGTGTTTGACTGACCTGAACCATCCTGTAGCTGTTTTTAATTCAGCGAAGTTTTATTGAGCCTTGCTTTGTGTTCAGGCATTATAGGAATTAGAAAAGCATGAAAGTTTGTCCTCAAGGAACTTAAAGTCTAGTGAGCTCCTTTTTTTCTCCTCTTGGGTAGGAAGCTGAGCAGCTGGGGCTTCTTTCTTATAGAGCATCTCAGCATGACCTCAGGGGCTCTGTAGTGGGTTTTCCTACTGATGAACTACCGCTCTGTTCTTTTGGTGAATAAATTGCTCTTTGGCCCTTCCTTGATTCCCATCACAAAAACAGACTCCAGAGTTCCCCATCCCATTAGAAGTTATATGTATAGGAAACTCACAACCAGTATTAACTTGAAAGAGATGCTTGTAATAATGTGTCCTAGGGCTCTTCCCTTGGTCCATTGCTGTTCCATTACCATATTAAGTGATGACTCACTCACACTCTGCATGCTCATCTGATTTGCAAGTCATGGTTCAAAGTTTATGTCCTGGCTATTTCTGTTCTGCTGTTGTGAATTGAACTCATTCTAAAATTTTCTTTGGTTTTTGAATTCACAATAAAAACAGAATAAAAGTGTTGAAGTTGGGAAAAGGACCCCAAAAGTTTGGGGTCATAGACTAGTGTTGCAAAGTAACTCAAAAGAATTTGCAGGTTTGAACCCATCTTCTTAGCCATGGGCAAAGTTTTGTAATTGTAATGCAATTACAGATGGACTGAATTCTAAAAGAATTCAGCAGAGAAATAGAAGCAAGGAGGCACATTTATCCAGCTTTCTATCATTGACATACTTCTACAGCTCAGGAGTGGTCTTTGGACGGAACAGTTGCAGTTCTGTATAAAATGAAGGAACCCGTACTTATTCTGAAAAAGAGGACACTAAGGAAGATTTGATTGACTGTGATGTGACTTACTTCCTCTGTCAGGAAGAAGCCCAGTTATCATCAAATATAACAAATTCCTAGACTGTTTGAATAGTGATTGTGAGGATGGAACTCTTGTCTATCCCTCAAATTTCTGTACATCTTAAACAACCTATTGAGATATTGATTAGCATATATTTAGACAGGTCTGGGACCTGGTCTGCCAAGTACATTTCATCTGGCTCTTTGATTCTCCATCAGAGTTCTACCTTGGCTTCCCTGGGAGAAACCCCAAAGCTGTATTTCCCCTAGAAAAGATCTGGTTATGAGGAAGAGCTTTACTAAGTTCTTTTCAGGACTAAGTCCACTATGAGGTCATTCTTTCTCCCTTTTCATAGTGCCTTCCCTCTAATGACATCTTTAACCTTCCTCTAACTAACCCTAATTAGTCTACTAAACTCCTCTATGGAGCTAACCTGCTAGTCAATGGTTTACTCCCACTTCATGGAATATTTACTTTCTCCTGGTTAACTGTTAGTTTCCCTGGGAAATTTGTCTTTTCCTTGCTAACTATATGCTCTCCCAACTTTATTTCATATTTCCCATTCTTGATGCTTTTTTTACATCTTATTTTTGTCCTTAACCTCTTCCCTTAAATAAACCTGCCTTTTGCCAAAGAAAATAGCCATTGTGAATTTGTCATGTTTATTTCAAACTAGGAATTGCTACCCTGAACTCATCAGCTGCAAATATTTGAAAAGTTTTTGATGGATGAATGAATTAAATTTGATCTACTTGCCTCAAGAGGGCTGTACTTAGAACTATGGGTGGAATGAGTGAAATAACTGCCCTAGAGCTAGCCTAATTCCATGCTGAACTCTGGAGAATATAAATTACAGGAGCATGGAATCCCTTCCCTCAATGAGTTTATCATCTAATTGGGAAACCATGCTTAAAGGAGAGCCTGGTGGCAGAGTGGATAGAGCCATAGGCCTAAACAGAACTGAAAAATATCCATCAATACAAATGGGAGGGAGTGGTGACCAGGCTAAGATATTTTGCTTTGGAAAGTTGCTGGAGTAGAGAGCAAAACCTTAGGGGAATAGATTGACACACCTTTTTTTTTATGAGGCTGGTTATAGTTCCAGAACTGGAAAATGGAAGATTTGAGGGAAGAGGGGGTGGGATGTGAAGCATGTCTTTGTGTTGGATCTGAACTAATATAATTGGTACCTGCCCACAAAGTATGATTTGGACAGTGAGACCTGGTGAGGAGGGAAGGGGAGGGTCAACTTCCTAGGTAGAACAGTTTAGAAATAGACTGAATTGCCTTAGGAGAGGTAGTGAAGACATTCAAGTCACTGCTTTGGAGTGACTTTGTAGAGGGGATTCTGCTCTGGTGGTTAGGCTGATGAATCTCAAATTCTGTGCAGTTCTGCCTGACAAGCTTTGTTTTCTTTGATTTATCCAGTCGCAGAGATCTGGAGATTGAAAGGCCCATACTGGGCAATAATGACAACAGAACAAAAACTCTGAAGTAAGTAACCCATATTCTCCACGTCAGTGTTCACTTGTGGCAAGTGTTCTCCCTCCCTTCCTCTCCCTCTCTTTCTTCTTCTCTCTCCTTTTCTCTCCTCCTCTCTTCCTCCCTCTTTCCTCTCTCTTTCTGTCTCTCTTTTTCCTTGCTAGCTTTCCTTTCTCTTTCTTCATCTCTTTTCCCCTTCTTTCTCTCCTGTGTCTTTTTGTCTTCCCCTTCTCTATTTCTCTTTTCCCCCTTTTTTCCTCCCCAACTTCCTCTACCCCTTCTTCAGAATAATTCCGTATTCAGGGAATATTCAAGTGTATCCTCTTGTCTCTAAATGTTATTCTTTGTCTGGTCTTTACTTAGGTGTCCTACATTACTGGTGGTAGGAGACAGCTCACCTGCAGTTGAAGCTGTGGTATGTGTGTACATGATCTTTTGTTCCCACCCCATCCTCCTAGATTTTGGGTTAGCTACTTGTTTTCAAAAATAGCTAACCAGAGCCCTCTCTCCCACCCACTATTATATATGGTGCTTAGGCCTGGAGAGGGCAGACAGCCCTTTTGCTGAGGGATGCAGAGAATCACTGCAATCTTATTTTTGGCTTGGGGTCAGAATTCTGGCTAGAAGCAGCCAGCAGCCCCCAGCCTAACAAAAATAACTATCCTCAAGCCACTTTCTTTCCACCTCCAATTTACACACATGGCTTAAGTGTCTTAATTTTTACACAAATGCTTGGTGCTCTGATCTTTCTTCATTGACCTTGTCTATTTCCTTATTTAAAATCAATTGGTGGCTATAGATGGCAGGGCTTTCAAAACAGATGAGAAGTAGGTCAGCAGTTGAGACAGAACAATGAGGATTTACTGCAGTATTTTCCCACCTGACCATAAATCATGCATCTGTATACTGCTGGATGGGTGGGGATATGCATGTATGAGTTGTTGTACAACTACCAGACCAAACTAAAACAATACCATTCATTAGGGGATCAAACAGCCTCATTATTCCCAGTGTCACAAACCATAATAGCCACTGCTAATAATGATAAACTGGAGTTATCGAGAAGAGATTCAGTTAGGATCAGTATATTCTGTGGAAGAAAACAGGCAAGTAAACAATACATTTTAGAAAATTTTATTTCATCTTTAAAAAAAAAAAACAAACCTTTGGCACTAAAAAGACTAGCTTTGATTTTTTTTTTTTTTTTGAAAAATCCACTTTTCCAGAGTCTCTTATTCCCTGACTACTTAGACTGAATAAGATATCTTATACTATGCTTCAGGTTTAATATATTTTCCTCAAGTAGAATGAATCAGTGTATATAACTGTATATGGCATTTCTTTCAAGTTTCTGTCTTCACCACTGGTCTCCCAAGCAATTAACTGGAAGGGGTTAGATTTTGCAAGTACCAGTATGGGTTCTTTGTTCTTTTAGTATTATCTTCAGGTGGATGTTCTGTCTATTCGTTTATTTGAGAATCTTTCCTTCTTTTAGGTTGAATGCAATGCTCGCCTGGACCCTATGAACACAACTCTACTAAAGGTAACAACAACAGTTTCTCTGCTTGCCCGCTCAGTGTCATCCATTTGCCAGTAAAGGCTTGCTGCCTGAAATGAAACTGCCTTAAGTTAGTAGCCACTTGTCCATTTTCCCTTTAGTGCTTGTCCTTCAAGTGACCAGACCATAACGTGGGCTGAAATCTGTTATATTGATTTGGGAGCTTCCACCTTTTCTAAATAATGAGAGTAGATATGTTCCATTCCATCAGTGTTTATTCAGAGCAGTATAAAAGTGTTTTTTTCTCAATAAGTCTGATTCTCTATTAATTAATTGTAACTCAAACTAGATTCTCTTTATTGCTTTGGGGAATGAATAAACTTGGCTGTTTGCTTGAAAAACCTAAGACATATTTTTCCTCAGTCAATTTGCCAAAATGAGTCTTATGACAAATCCCTTCCAAATTCATGTCAGGTTAAAGGTAGGTTACTCTTGAGTAAGCCAACGGCTTTTATTTCCCCTGTTTGGAAGGTCCACACCTCCCCCCTTCCTCTACAAACAGGTGTTATCACAGAAACCTTCTGAAGTGGCTAAGAGCAGACACACATGAAATGATTGAATGCAAAAACAGCATTCAAAGATTTTCAAGGAAATCATCCTCCATTTCCAGAATGAAATCGGAATGTACATCATAAAAACAACCTTGCATTTTCATATGTGTTGGGCTTTACAGAGCACTTGTCTCAACAGTGATTCTATGAAGTCGGTGACACACATTTTTTTAACCCCCATTTCACAAATGAAAAAGTGGAGACCCGGAGGAAGTCAAGTGACATGGCTAGGAATGAGCAGTCATTGGATTTATTGCTAGTCCTTCAGACAAAAAAAGTCTTTGCGTTTTATCCCACTGCCTCTCAAGACACTGCCATACAGAGAAATTGTTAAGTCCCCGAGGAACAAAACAATAATAATAATAGTGATAATAGCCAGCATATTTATCAGCTACCATGTGCCAGGTGTATAGTTACTGCAATCCCAGAGCATAGGTGCGATTTTTGTACCCATTTTACTGATAAAGAAATTGAGGCAAGCAGGTTAAATGACTGGCCCAGAATCACACAGCTAGTAAGTGTCTGAAGTCTTTTTCCTAGAGTCAGACTTGCTGACAATCTGCTGCTATCTAACCCAGATTTTGTGGGTAACTGTGCTGCTTTACCTATTGATTGTCACATCACCTTGCACGTAGTAGGCCCTGTTTGTTGAGTGAATGTAGTGACTTGCCTCAGGTTTTAAAAAATGAGTTTCTTTATCAGACCTTAAGATCACAGTTCATGGTCATAGTTAAACTTACCTCTGAAAGAAAATTCCTGTCCCTAGTCTACAAGTTAGACCTTGTGCTGTGAAAGTTTAAAAGGCTTGGGATCCTTCTCAGGCACTTCATGGCAAAAGTGGGGTGAAATGAGCGGTTTGATTCAGCCAATCAGTAATGGAACCTAAATTTAAACAAATAATTTATTTGTCATGAGGATAGTGTAGGCATTGAATGTTGTAAGTGTAAGGAATACAAGCAAAGGCTAATGTACATATTTCTTTTTGTCTAGATGGCAGATTGTGGAGGGTTACCCCAAGTGGTTCAGGTAAGAAGTCAAAAAACTATCTGATTTTGCTTCCCAACGTCCACGGACCTGTCTGAACTAATGTCTTCTTACTTTGTTCCCCTAGCCTGGGAAGCTGACGGAAGCCTTCAAATACTTTGTGCAGGGAATGGGCTATAGTAAGTAATGCCTAACATTCCATCTGGACACAATCGTAGCCCCACACATAGCTTGGCGGGGTGATGTCCAAACGCACAAGACTTTCAGCTGTACCGCCCTTACATGAGTATTTTGTGTCTGTGCCAAGGCAGTTAGAAGCCAAGATCTTGAATTCATTGCAACAAACATCGATTCATGTACAAAGCATGGGGCTGGGCCCAGGGGATGCGATTACAAAAATTAGATGTCTATAAAAATAACCTGTACACAGATAATGACAAACAAAGCAATTTAAGGAGGGAGAGAACACTAAAGGCTGGAGGGATCAGGGAAAGGCTTCATGGAGGAGGTAGCCCCGATATAGAGAAACTTTTGGTTTTCCAGAATTTGTATTAAGTGCTTAAGCCTGGTAGGATAGACTCTGGGCCAGCTCAAAAAGCTTATTTGCTCAGTAGTCACCTAGGTCTTCTTTTCAGGAAAAGAGAATAGTTTTTAATTCAGCATGTCTTTTCAGAGCCAGAACTAGTTCTTGGTAAGGCCCTTTAGTCCAGTCTTTTTACTCTACCCATGAGGAAACCGAAGGAGGTTTAGTGCCACTTGGAACTAAGAGGCAACTCTCTCCTGACGACTGCTCCAGTTCACTTTCCAGCTAGCCCCTGGGGTGCCCTAATTAGCCACACCTACATTACTCAGGCGCTTCTGTGAGGGCCTGACTCAGGGCCTGCTTCCAGCAAGAGCTTTCCCCAGGAACATGTTCTCTACCTTTGGGAGCACCCCTGTGTGGTGGCATGGCCTTCGAACCTAAGAGTGGGCATTTTCAGCACAGACTGACCAAACTGTAAGGCCCCAAAGCATCTGAGACGGTAGGTCTCGGGACACTGGATGTGACCCAGCAGAATGTTTGGTGGAGTCACTGTGTAGCCTAACCTGGGTCCCATTCCCAGGGGGGTTGCATTAAGATCTGAATTTTCTTAACCCAGACTTAACTTAAAATGGATATTTTTCTACCCCTTTTGTTAGGGGACAATAAATCATCAAGTCCCCTTTTCACCAACTTCTTTTAGTTTGGATGTAAAAGTTTGTGACTATTTATGGGGATTAGGAAAATGATTTCCTTTCCATTTGGATAAGAGAAAAAAGATCTGAGAGGCCATTTGAAAAGCATCAAGCTTGAAAGTAACTAAGAACTAAACTGTTCTGCTTTTAGTAAGCCACTTAGAAGGTCTCTTGGCATTTTAAGGTAACTAACACGCCTTTTCCTATATCCCCTCCTGCTTCCAGTCCCGTATGTGCAGCTCAGCCACCTGAGCACCGAGTCAGGTACCTTCCTCCATGCCAGCCTTTGCCCTCTCCTCCCAGCAGTGCCCTCCTGGCTGCCTTGGCTGCCTGCAGCATGTGTCACAAGTCTTCCTGTGCAGTGGGAGCCCGATAGAACACGGCTCGTTCCATCCCCAAGTCAGTCAGAAGACAGCCGAGGGGATGGGGGGGCGGGGGTGGGGAGGTTGTAGACGGTCCAGCAGCGGTGCTGGACCAGGGACCCCGGGCCCGTGCCCATGGCGCCTCCCTTCCCAGAGAACATTCTGGCCTGTGGTGATAGAAATTGCAAGTCATACTCCTGTGGATTTTCCAGGGGCCATGGCTCACCTCTGAAGTCTCATGCCTGGAGAGTGATAGGCCCCCAGTCCCAAGGAAGGTCTAGGAGTCGATTGCCTGTAGACCCTCTGTGCCGGATGTGGAAAGCTGTTGCCCTTGCTTGGCTGTGGGGGCTAGCAATGGCAGGAGCAGGAGCCCGCTCCGGCCTGTTCTCCCGGGCCTCTTGTCTGGCTTCCCTGTCCCGCTGGTGGTTGTCCCACCCATGAAGACCTCTGTTGTATCGGGCTTGTGCTGTAATTGTGAAACAAGACTTACACTTCTGTGTGTGTGTGTATGTGTGTCTTAGAGTTAGTGTTGCATGCTCCGGGTTTGACTTCCCTAGAAGTAGTCCCCACATCTCCTCCTCCTGCTCCTTCGGGAACGGTTTGGGCACTCCTGAGAAGCTGGGCTCCCCGACGGTGCTGTCCCCTTCAGCCAGGGCTCCCTCTGGGGCAGCTTGCCCCCGGGGCTCGGGGCTGTGACTAGCCTTGCTGCGCACGTGCTCCCAGCCCCGAAGAGCCGGGGGGGTTGTGCGGCTCTCTAGGAATCCTGGGGGGCAGCTGGCCGAGGCACCGAGCCAGAGATCCGTCCTCCTCCAGCAGGCCGGGTCACACTGACTCTCGGCCCCTCTGATTGTCTCTTGCAGTACCAGCAGCTAGTATGACGCGGCTCCTTCGATCACGCACCCACTCCACGTCCAGCATAGGCTCTGGAGAAAGTGTCTACAGCCGGTCTCTCACCAGCACGCAGTCAGATGGAACTCCAGGAGCCCTGGAGCCAGCCGATGTCCTGGACAGGCCACAGACCATGGAGGTGTCCTGCTAAGCAGATACGCCTCTTCTGAACCCATCCAAGTCCTCCCCCAACTGACTAGCCCCATAATATAGCATTTCATCCAGCAAACTGGCATTTACTGTCCTCACTCATGCATGGCCACTGTAACCTCATTAGCCTGAATTGATGGTTCTTTTAGCCTTTTTTGTACCTCCCCAGTGACTCCCCCCCCCAATGGTCACCGTGACATTCCAGTCTTTAGCAGATATGTCCACGGCCTTCCCTGTGCTTTCTCAGCTATTTATCAGATAAGATTCTCTGATCCTGGTTCTCTGTGTGTGTGTATGTGTGCGCGTGCGTGTGTGTGCATAGTTCTGTGAATTTAGAATCGCTTTCTTGTTAAGCTTCTGCAAAGGAAGAAAAGGGACTCGTTTTTTCCTCTCTGTTTTCAGTGGTGTTTTCAGAGGAGAAAACACAGAACCGACATTGTTTGGCGGGCCGACGAGTTCTCTCGTGCTGTGTAGCTCTCAGTTCAGTTCGGTTGTCTCACAAGCTTATTGGGATTCAGAGTAGTGTCGAGGAATGTAAAAGGTCACAGTTACTACTTGTACTTCTCTTCCTCAAGGATAAAGGGAAACCCTCTTGCACATAGAGGAAAGGGAGGCTGGCCTGGTGCTTCTGTTCAAGTGAATCCACATATACTATTTATTCTACATTCAAATAAAAAGGGAGCGCAGTATTCTCCGAGAGCCTGTGAGCAGTGGCAGTTCTGATGCAGAGTGGAGCGGTTTTGTTAAAGCTGCGCATATGGTTTAATTACCAGACTCTGTTGCTGCAGAAATATTGAAAGCTCTCACTCTACAGGGCCCAAAGAGGCATGGAGACTCACTTGGCCCTCACCTGCTGCTGCAGGGCAGAAGGGACTGCTTTTCAAACAACTCCTAAGAAGCACTCCTCGAGAGAATATGGTCCAGCTCTTCCAAAACCGAGCGGGAAGCAGTTCTGTGGATAAAGGGAGTTCTGTAGGCATTATTATGGTACTCTATAATATCACTGTGTTCGGTCAGACCTTATGCAAGCTCCATTTAAAATGACATTAAACACAGTTGTTTGAAAGATCCTTTGCCTTGTGAACTCCCTTTCTGTGAGAGGGAAGGTACCTCCAAGGGGACATCTCCACCCGGATCTCCTGCGAAGGGAGCCCAAGTTCAGGGCTCTGGCTTGTCTTTCTTAGCCACAAACTCTGCCTAGCCGGCTCAGTGCTGAGTGGGGGTACAAGGGCTCTTGGGAGTAGATTAACTTCAACTGCATAAATAGAAAAGAAGCCACTCCGCTAGAGTGTAAATTTTTACAGATTATTAATAAAGCTGTATATGTCTCATTGTTACTCTGATTGCATTGCCATTATTTCCCTCACTCTCACCGTGTTTAGAAGCCATGCTGAGTAACTCGTTTTTATGTGGCTGTGATGACTGAAGGAAGGAAAGTGGATTCTCCAAAGACAGCTTGCAGTTAGCATTTTTCCCTAATATTCAGCAACCTCCTAAATCCCCCTCCCTCCTTAAGGGTCCCAGAGTGGCAGGTCCACTAGGGCGCCCACTCTGTGCAAGGCCCTAGGCCAGACAGAAGGGATGGACGGGATGATGTCTGCTTCCTCACGAACTCTGATGGCCTTCAGTACACAGCGGGAGGCAGGGTGACAGGAAGCTGAGAGGCTGCAGGCCAGGCTCGGCTTTTGGCCGCTCCCCCCGTTACTGCCTCTGTGGTGGCCCAGTTGGCCATTTCCCCTGCTTGCCCTTGGGGGTGGGTCTCCCGGCCTGCCTTCTGCTGTTGAGGAGGCAGGAAGCTGAGCGGTGCTCAGGAGAGCATGGGCGTGGGTGAGGTATGAGTATTGTGGTCAGTGAGACCGGACAGGGTGCGGAGTGAGGGGCGGGGGGAGGGGGAGCCTCTCGAGTTGGTTAGCTAAATGCTGCTAGTCACCATCTCTCTCCACCAAGCTCATAGCTACCCCAAGTACCCTGCTTGACCCTGGGCCCTGAACCTGGACAGCTTGGAGTCCGTGGCACCCCAACCTGACAAAGGGCCTCTCGCTGAGCAGAGGTGTAAAACCGGGAGAAGCCAGAAGGTGAGCTTGTAGTCACCTGTTCCTCAACGGACTAAGTAGAGGGAACACGTTAAAGCTCCAAGCTCCGTGCTGTCTTTTTTTACAAATATCTTAATTTGATGTAAACCATGATCTGCGAAGGAGGGGCCACTATCCCCAATTTTATGATTGGGGAAACTGAGGCAAATAGGCTGTAAACAGCTAGTATGTGTCTGAGGCCAAATTTGAACTCGGGTCTTCCTGACAGCTCCCAAGAGTTTACTTCACTACCTAATTGCTTCTAGGGAGACAGAGTAGCTAGGAATCCTCTTGTATTTGAAGATTAGAAATAATTGAAACCCTTTTGTAATGAGAATAAACTATATCTATCGGCTTCCTAGCTTTAACTTTAAAGTTAAAATCTTGATTTTTATCTAACAAAGGAGAGATTGGAAGGGAAAGCAGGTATATTGAAGAAAGGAATTGGCAGGAGCCAGTGATGAATTAGATCCTCCACTGCTGGTCTTTTACATCTAATTCAGATTAAAATATATCAGGCAAGAAAGTGCTGCAGAAAAGGTCATCTTGCCCAACTTCCCTTTGCAAGACAACAAACTCCTGTCATCCTGATGAGTGCTCATCCATCCATCACTTGAACATCTAAGATGATGGCTAGTCCGCCTTTGCAGGCCCTCTGGTAGAAAGTTATTCCCTATACTGGGGTGTGCCATTCTTCAGTTTCTACGCATTGACCCTAGTTTTCTCTGGAGCAAAGCTAAACAAATCCACATCTCTGTTACACATATATGAAACATATTCCTAAGAAACAGCAAGTCCTTGAAACATTTTAATGTTAATAGCATATTGTTTAGTCATTTCAGTCAGTCTTCCCCAACTCTTTGTGACTCCATTTGGATTTTTCTTGGCAGATACTGGAGTAGCCTGACATTTCCTTCAGCTCTTTTTACAGATGAGAAAATGGGCAAAGAGGATTAAATGGCTCGCTCAGGGTCACACAGGAAGTTTCTGACACTGGATTTAAAATCAGTTGTCTGGGACTTCAGACCCAACACTTTATTGTGCTACCCAGCTAGCTGCCCCAAAGATAATGATAGCTAGCATTTCTATGGTGCCTTAAAGTTTGCATATAGCTTTTCCCCACTTAGAGTATTTTGTTTTTTTCCGATTATATGTAAAGATAATTTTCAACATTTATTATAAACTTGATTTTCTTTTCCTCTCCTAAGGACAGCAAAGCTATCTGATACAGATTATGCATGTACAATTATATTAAATATTTCTAAGACTTAGATGAACTGATGCTAAGTGAGTAGACCCAAGAAAACATTGTACACAGCAACAAGATTATGTGCTAATCAAGGTGATTCAGGCCGATTCCAGTAAATGTGATAGAGAAAGCCATCTGCATCCAGAGAAAGGACTATGGGGATTGAAGATGGATCACAGCATAGTATTTTTACCTTTGGTGTTTGCTTGGGGTTTTTTTCCCATTTTGATCTGATTTTCCTTGTGAAGTCTAAGGAATATGGAAATACAATTAAAAGAATTGCACATTTTTAGCCCATATAGGATTGCTAGTTATCTTGGGGAGGGGAGGGGGGAAAGAGAGAGAGGAATTTGTAACACAAGGTTTTGCAAAGTTGAATGTTGAAAACTATCTTTGCACATATTTGAAAAAATAAAATACAACTAAAATTAAAAGTTTTTAAACATTTCCACATTAGTCATGTTGTGAAAGAAGAATCAGAACATTAGGGAAAACCCATGAGAAAGAAATGTTTTTAAAAAGTGAAAATGGTATGCTTCAATCTGCATTTAGACTTCAAAGTTCTTTCTCTTTATATGGATAGATTTTCCATCACAAGCCTCTTAGAATTGTCTCAGATCATTATATTGCTGAGAAGAGCAAAGTCTTATCAAAATTGATAATTACACAATGCTTCTGTTACTATGTACTAGTTCTGCTCACTTAACTCAAAATCAGTTCATGTAAGAAAGACTGTCCAGGATTTTCTGAAATGGGCCTGCTCATCATTTCTTAGAGCACAATAGTACTCCATTACATTCATATAACACACCTTGTTCAGCCATTCATTTTTATATACAAGGGTCCTTTTACCTTTTTATGAATATATATATACTTTTTTATTATTTTATATATATGTACATATATATACACACACACACACCTTTGAATGTATATAGCTTTATTTACTGTTATCTCATTTGTTCTATACAACAACTCTTTAATAAAGGTTAGGTGACTTGCCCAGTCTCACAATTAGTAATAGGTCTGAGGTAGAATTTGAATCCAGGGCTCTCTGATTCCAAGAACATCTTTCTCTCCACTATACCACCTAGTTTCCAGTAATACTATATGGTATATACAAGATTTTGAAGGGTGCATGTTGAAAATTATCTTTGCATATATTTTGAAAATAAAAGGCTATTCTTTAAAAAAAAATAGTATATAGACAGGAATAAAAATTATTTTTGTTTTGAGACCTAAAAAGGTTTATATTTTTATTTTATGTTGGCCAAAACTAAAGTCTGGTGTCCCAATTCTTACAATTGTGCTTTTTTCCTTTAGGCAATATTGCTTTCTAGCTTAATTATGTTCTCCTAAAAGAGACTAGTCTAAAATAATGAAATAAGTTGCTTTGGGCTAAGACAAGAATGATGCTTTCTCCTCTAGAACAGGAACTTGTTGGTGCTTTTTACACTGTGTGCTGTCGTCAGAGGAAACCAGTGGTTCTAAGAACCACCAAGTCTGCAATGTCAACTAAAGACTCAAAGGAATCCTCCACCATTTCCTATCATACATCTTGAGAGTTTTAGGGGTTTACACAAGGTCTTGGGCTCCCAGACCAGAAGGATCAGGCTTAAAGGGTCTTCCCAGACTAGATCCACAAGAAGCCATCAGGACACGGGGAGTGCCACAAACTCTCCCAGTGTGGGGCACCCCAGACATGTTCCAGCGGACTAGCAAAATCTGACAATCCAGGGTAGAGACCCTGAAGGTTCACCCAGCCCTGTGGGAGGAACAGGCCCACCCACACCCTCTAGCACCTGGTTGAGAGCTTCTTGACACTCTGACAATGAAATCCTGGTAAGTGCATTTGTTTTGGTCAAAATGAGGAGGGGTGGAAAGGCATTGATTCCCTAGAATAGCCACATTTGATTTAAATAATGGTATCTAGTTTCCTATGGAGGGCTGAAGGAAGAAGTCACTTCTCCAGACTTCAACAGATGGACTAGCCACGGAGTCCCTGCCATGGGGAACACCAGGGAGGTGTGTGATGGAGGTCCCCGAATCCAAGTTCCGAGGTTTCCTAGGGATTATGGTCTAGGACAGCAATCCCCAGGAGGCTTGTGAATTATTTTTTGACAACAGCAAACATTTGAGTGTCCGCTGTGTGTGGGACTGTTTGCATGCTGGGGGAAGTACAAAATTCCCTAAGGCTTGCTCCCTGCCTTCATGGAACTTACAATCTAAAAGGAGCTAAGATAAGCAGTAACAGTAGACAAAATGGCCCAAATGCACCTGTAATTTGCAAAGTAACACACAGTGAGATCTATGGGAAGAGTCATTAATAGAGAGGATCAGGAAAGATTTCTTGAAGGGGGTGGTATAATTTTGATTTCAAATTCAGTCAGAGAGATGAATACATGGAGATTGCCTAGCGGACACAGGGTACAGCGTGAGCAAAAGCTCAGAGGGCCTAGTTAGGAATTAGTTACCTGTTTTGGGTGGGTGGGTGACTAGAAAGGAAACATAACCCCAGATTATGGAGAGTCTCAGTCACAGAAATGTGAAATTTGCTGATAAAATTAATTGTAAGGCAATAGACTAGAAAGAACCACTGACGATTTTTGAGTTTTTTGAACAGATGTATGCATAAGAATGCTTATTCTGGCAGCATTAGCAAATATGGAATAAAGAAGAGAAAAAGAAAAATATTAGTCTGGGCTATGTTGAATCATTCTGGGATACAAGTGGGCTTGGAAGGTATGAATTCAAACTGTAGAATCAACAGGATTTGGTAACTAGATTTGATTCAATTCCGCTAAACATTTATTAAGCACCTACTGTGTGCTGGGTATTGTACCAGGTAGAAGGGTTACAAACAAAAAACAACTACTCCCCGTCCTTAGAAAGTCTATTTGTAACAATACATACAAAAATAAAAATTAAATACTAAAACATGTACAACGTAAATACTCAATGGGTTTTGTTTTTGGAGAGGCAAGTATAGTAGCTGCTAAGAGGCTAAGGAAAGGAACTGACACTTGAGTTAAGCTTTAAAGGGATCTTGGAATTTCAGGAGCCAGGTGAGAAGGAAGCAGCCCGGGCAAAGCCTACCCAGAGACAAGAGGGGCAGTATCATGCACAGGAATAGTTAAGTTCCAGTCTGGTTAAAACATAAATAAAAAAGCTAGAAGGAAACAGCAATCACTCCAGCTTCTCTGGCAGGAAAACCGTTGAAATGGGAGCAAGAGCAGGACACAACTGAAACAACTCTTGAAATAGAAAAATCGGAAGAGGGACGACCAAAGGGACAGGTCCCATGGGAGATTGGAGGGAATGGGATCAAGGATGCACATAAAAAACCACCCCCTCTTCGTAAAGTGGAGGAGAAGAGAGAATGAGGGATGGTAAGGACACGAGGCGGAGAAGGGATAAATCGAGCTAAGCTTCCACTTTGTGGTGGAGAGAGGAGATTTGAAGTAACAGGTATAGGAAGCAATTGGAATACAAACAATCGGGTGAAACAAGGAATCAAAGATAAGCCCGTGGCAATTGTCATGGAAGACCAGGTGAATCATATTGTCTTAAAGAAAAATAGCAAAGTCAAAAGGAAGAGGAATTTCAAGGGGAGAAAGTGAGTTCCATTCTGGATTTCTTGAGTTTGACATTGAGAGACAGCTTGGTTCTTTGGAAAGCATGGTTAAGAGGAAGCTGTGGAGGAAAAGGTATGTGGAGTCAGAGGACCCACATTCAAATTTCAGCTCCTATGTGTCCCTGAAGAAATATAATTATCCCTTCCATATCATGGGAGTTAGGGGCACAGCACCCCCGAGATCTGGAAAATCCAGGTAAAAACTTTGAGCCTCCCTTTATGCCAGAGACAAAGTCTGATATTCTTTTTTTTATGGGATATTTATGGTATCTTAGTGTAAAATTTGGGTTAAGTTATTTGATCATAAGCTTTATGTCATTTCTGGCTTCTATAAACTCCAAAAAAATTCCCATTTAATTTATGATAACCTGCAATGTGGAAAGTCTTGATGTGGAAGCAATAACTGTAGTCATTCTACTTCTCCATGTTTATCTATAAAATGAGAGAACTGAATAAATGGCTTTATAGGACCCATCTACCTCTTAATTTATGATCCTAAAACCCGAGAGATTCAAGTGAAAATAGGAGCACACAAAATATTCCTGACCCTTCTTTAGGGGTCTTAACTTTGAAGAGGTTTGGTGGCAAGAACAGAGGAGCTCAACCTGGCAGCAAAAATGAGTACTCACATTTTGTGTATCCTCCAGAAAAAAATGAATTACTTGTCCCTCCTAAGATCATGAGCAGCCAGGTGGTGCAATGGATAGAACCCTGGGCCTGAGTCATGATTTCAAATCCAGCCTCAGACACTATCTGTGAGACCCCAGGCAAGATACTTTACCTTGTTTGTCTCAATTTCCTCATCTGTAAAATGAGCTGAAAAATGAAATGGCAAACTACTCCAATGTCTTTGCCAAGAAAATAGCAAATGAGGTTATGAAGAGTCAGATATGATTGAATGACTGAACTATAAAATAGCAAAGGATCTTACTTTCTATGAGTCTGAACTCAACTATTTTTAAAAATTATTTTATGTATTATTTATTATGATGATGATATATCATTTTCTTTTTTTTAATTTAAATTTTATTTTATTTAATAATAACTTTGTATTGACAGAATCCATGCCAAGGTAATTTTTTACAATATTATCCCTTGCACTCGCTTATGTTTCGATTTTTCCCCTCCTTCCCTCCACCACCACTCCCCAAAATGGCAAGCAGTCCTATATATGTTAAATATGTTGCAGTATATCCTAGATACAATATATGTTTGCAGAACTGAACAGTTCTCTTGTTGCACAGGGAGAATTGGATTCAGAAGGTATAAATAACCCGGGAAGAAAATCAAAAATGCAGATAGTTCACATTCGTTCCCCAGTGTTCCTTCTTTGGGTGTAGCTGTTTCTGTCCATCATTTATCCATTGAAACTCAGTTAGGTCTCTTTGTCATAGAAATCAACTTCCATCAGAATACATCCTCATACAATATCGTTGTCGAAGTGTATAATGATCTCCTGGTTCTGCCCATTTCACTTAGCATCAGTCCCATGTAGGTCTCTCCAAGCCTCTCTGTATTCATCCTGCTGGTCATTCCTTACAGAGCAATAATATTCCATAACGTTCATATACCACAATTTACCCAGCCATTCTCCAATTGATGGGCATCCATTCATTTTCCAGTTTCTAGCCACTACAAACAGGGCTGCTACAAACATTTTGGCACATACAGGTCCCTTTCCCTTGATATATCATTTTAATACACGCTGTTTTATGAATCATGTTAGGAGAGAAAAATCAGAGCAAAAGGAAAAACCATAGAAGAGGAAAAAAAATCAAAAAGAAGTGAACATAGCATGTATTGATTTACATTGAGTCTCAGTTCTTTTTCTGGATGCAGATGGCATTGTCTGTCCAAAGTCTACTGAGATTGCTTGGGATCACTGAGCCACTGAGAACAACCAAGTCTTTCACCGCTGATCATCTTGCTTTTATTTTGTACAATGTGTTCCTGGTTCTGCTTGTTTCACTCAGTATCAGTTTGTATAAATCTTTCCAGGACTTTATAAAATAATTAATTTGTTCATCACTTTTTAATAGAACAACAATATTCCATTATCTCCATATACTACAACTTGGTCAGCCTTTCCCCAGTTGATGGGCATGGACTCATTTTCCAATTCTTTGCCACCACAAAAAGAGCTGCTACAAACATTTTTGCACATGTGGGTCCTTTCCCTTCCTTTATGATTTCCTTGGGATACACACCCAGTAATAGCACTGCTGGGTCAAAGGGTAGGAACAGTTTTATAGCCCTTTGGGCATATGAATTCAACAATTTTTGAAACTGTCTACATACAACAACACGATAAAACACAAATCCCTACAAAGTATCAGTGTGGATAGAGAAAAGCAAACTGTAAAATAATAAGTTCTAAGGATACTCCATTCTTCTGTACATAAAAGGCTACAGTTGGGGTTGGAGTTGAGGGCTTGTAGGAAGGATAAAAAAGAGGGAAAGAGAGAAGGCAAAGGAAGCGTTTATTGAACACCAACTATGTGCCAGGCTCTGTGCTAAGCCCTTTATCACTATGATCCCCTTTGGAGGGAACTGGTCTCTAAGGTCCTTTCCAGCCCTATGAGTTTTGAATCTTGCTGTTTTCCTAGCCCAATCACTCCACTTTTCTGTGCCCCAGTTTCCTAGAAAGGTCATACATGCAATAATAAGGATTAGGCTGGAACAGGAAGAACTCCCTGACCCAGCCCTGATATGGTTCTGGTGGTTTGTACTTCAAGGTTGCCTCTTCCCCAGCTGACCAACCTTTCTGTCTTAAAAACAAGTTGTTATTGATGTCTGCTGGTTTTTTATATCACCATGATTTCCCCCAGTATTCCCCTCCCTGTCCTAGACTGCCATCCCATATAACAACCACAACAACAAAAATTAAAGAAGGAGAAGGAGGGGAAATCGGCATAACTGATGGAGCAACCATTTTAAGTGCTACAAATTGCTTCTGAAATATGTTTAGTTTGAGAGGAAGGGAGTGAACAGTCTACAAGGAGGACGCAGAGCACATTTAAATTAAATTAAATTTTTTGAGACATGGATCTTTTTGGCAGTCTGAAAAAAATCTATGAAGTCCTCAGAACAACTCTTTAAGAAATCATGATGATGTAGAGTACATGATACAAAAAAGAAGTTTTTTTTATTTTTTTTATTTTTTTACTTTATTGTAAAGTTTGGGTTAAATATTTGATCATAGGCTTTGTGTCATCTGCTGGCCTTTGAGTATCATCTGCGGCTTTCACAAAACTCTCCCAGAATAACCATTTAGCTTCTTATGCTGACCTGCAATATATTGAAATTGCAATGCAGAAAAGTCTTGATAAAAAATCTTTTATTAGCACCCAATATATATACACCCCATGTAGTAAAAAGAGCAACAATAACATAGTGGTCCTAAAGAAAGAGTATGGCAAAATGTTTGTAGCAGCCCTGTTTGTAGTGGCTAGAAACTGGAAAATGAATGGATGCCCATCAATTGGAGAATGGCTGGGTAAATTGTGGTATATGAATGTTATGGAATATTATTGTTCTGTAAGAAATGACCAGCAGGATGAATACAGAGAGGACTGGCGAGACTTACATGAACTGATGCTAAGTGAAATGAGCAGAACCAGGAGATCATTATACACTTCGACAACGATATTGTATGAGGACATATTTTGATGGAAGTGGATTTCTTTGACAAAGAGACCTGAGTTTCAATTGATAAATGACGGACAAAAACAGCTACTCCCAAAGAAAGAACACTGGGAAACGAATGTAAACTATCTGCATTTTTGTTTTTCTTCCCGGGTTATTTATACCTTCTGAATCCAATTCTCCCTAAGCAACAAGAGAACTGTTCGGTTCTGCAAACATATATTGTATCTAGGATATACTGCAACATATCCAACATATAAAGGACTGCTTGCCATCTAGGGGAGGGGGTGGAGAGAGGGAGGGGGGAAAAAAATCGGAACAGAAACGAGTGTCAATATAAAGTAATTATTAAATAAAAAATTAAAAAAAAATAAAACTTATTTTTAAAACATAAAAAAAAAAAAGAAAGAGTATGGCAGAAAATGATCTGTAAGCACAGTTTTATTTTGTTGCTGTTGCTGTCCAGAATAATAATTCTTCTTTAGCCTCCCAGAAATTGGAAGCTAAATATTTAAAGTTTCCTTTTTAAAAAATCATACCTGAAAAGAATATAAAACTTCAGTTAGGCGTTAGTGAAAATAAAGATGTAATTTTTTCCACTTTTAAGTTCAAGGGTTCCCCCGAAATCTACTCTGATCTATGCTATTGCTTCTTCTTTACAAAAGAGAAAACTGAGGCCCTCAGAGGAAAATTATTTGCCCACACACTGTTATTCACAGAATGGGGTCAAGAACTCAAATTTCCTGAAGCTCAGCTCAAGACTCTATGTAAAACAATGTTTTGGGTGTCTCTGTTCCCTTTAGTATTTCTCCAGTCTTATCTCCTTTTCCAAATACTTAAAATCCACCAGTCACCTCTGATCTCTCTGGACAGCTCCTCATGCTTTCTCTCTATCACAACTTAACCATTAACCAATTAACCAAATTAATCATTAACCAACCTTCTCTCCTAACCTAAGTTCCTGTATTTATCAGATACTGAAATCCAAGACAAAATTTAATGAGGTTGAACGTGAAGTCTTGCATTTGGTTTAAAAAACTATCTGTATCTATCTATGCATATTTGTGTGTGTATATATATGCATGTGTATTGTGCATACATATATGCATATACATAAGTATACACACAGATCAAGGAGGTTTGGGTAGGAAGAAATGTGGCCAGATCAGAATGGTGAGGAAAAATACCCCGAGGCTGAGGTTTTAGTGGACTGGAAACTGTGAGTCAACAGAATAAATTGGAAGCCAAAAAAAAAAACAAAAAAAAAAACGTTAATTTCGATTTTCACTTCAGGAGTTCCCCACCTGAGAAACATGTATCCTCAAAGAGTATAAGAATTTTTTCAAAGGGCATGGAGAATATGGGGTAAATAATTATGTTTTTTCAGTTGTGTAATGGTTTGCCATTTTCTTCTCTAATTACTTTTACAACCGAGAAAATTGAGGCAAACAGAGTGAAGTGACTTGTTCAGGGTCACACAGTATTTCAGATCAGGTTTAAACTCAGGAAGATAAATCTTCCTGATTCCAGGGCCAGCACTGTATCCACTGTTACACCTAACTGACCTAAATAACTATATTATCCTATTGAAATATTCCAAAAGTAGTAATGTTAGTGAAAAATATTACGGGCCCAAAAAAGTTTTCTTTATGAAAAATTAATCTATTTTCTTTCTGACAAATAATTTCTAGAATTTGTTTCCTTTAATGTAAAATAGGGGGAGTTTATTAAAAGCCAAGAGATATAGGAACCAAATAAATAAACAAATAAAATAAATAATAGTTGAGAATCCCTGCTATATATAGCACTAATTATCTTTATGCAGATGATTCCAAGATCCATATATGCAGACCTAATGTTTCTGAAGCTGAAGCCTAGTTCTGCAAAATGCCTATTAGATTTTGGTGTCCCAAAACAGAACTAATTATCCTCCCACATTACCACCAAACTTTCCCCTTAACCCTTCTCTATTGTTAAGAGAACCACTGTCATCCCAACCATCCAGTCTTGAAATCTCAATTTCAGCCTTGATTCGTCCCTCTCCCCCACATGCACAATCGTGTCATTCCTTTCATGCCCTTTCTCTTTATTCCCTTCTGGATCTTCACACAGTTACAACCCTGTGTAGACTCTCATCACCTCCAGCCTGGACTGTTGTAATAGCCTCCTAATTGCTTATCTATTCCAAGACTTTCTTCATCCCGATCCATCCTTCACTCTGTTGTCAAAGGGATTTTCCTCAAGAGAAGGCCTGACCCCAACATGCCTCTGCTCAGTAAACTCTATGGCTCCCTATTACCTTCAGGATCAACTACAGCCTTTCTGTTTGATACTCAGCAAATATGGATGCAATAGACATTAACTAAACACTGTGCTTGGGCAAAGGATCAGAAGAGGTTACCAAGTTAATATGAGAATAAGACACCAACAAAGAGCACTACGGTACATCCTTTTACATGATAATTGTGAAACAGAAGTACAAGCAAAGTGCTTTATGAGGTCCAGGGGGGAACAAATTACTGAAAGGGAGAAATGAGAGAAGGCTTCAAAGGGAAGGCAGAATTAAGGATGAGTAGGCACTTGTAGGGAAGGGAAAGAATTCCAGGCATTGCTAATACAGACAGGAGAACACAAGGCGTTTTCAGGAGACATAGAGGAAGGAGGACCTGAATTCAAATCCAGTCTCAGACACTTACTCGTTGTGTGACCCTGGGCAAGTCATTTAAGCCTATTTTCATCAATTTCCTCAATTGTAAAATAGCTAAAGAAGGAAATAGCAAAGCTCAAAACAATCTCTGTCCTGAAGAAGTTTGCTTCCTTCTAGGGTAGAGGAAAGTGATAGTCCCCCTGCTCTTCTCTCCTAGTCACAGCTCATCTAGAGTGTCTTCCCTTCCACAGTCTCATTTTAGAAGTGGCAGAGACCAGCCAGATTGTACTGAAGAGTGCAGAGACTGGAGACTATATAGAAAGGATGCAAAAAACTCAGATATATTTAGCCTGGAGAGAGAGGTTCCAGGTATACATGAAGCTTATTTCCAAATATCAGAAGTTCCCTTCTTCCTGGTGGGATCTCGCTTGTACAAGGCAAATGACTCCCAAGCTAACCCAGGTGGTGGTTGACAGAGGTAAAATTTGAACAAAGGTCTTCTGACCTCAAGTTCAACATTCTTCCACTGTTCCCCACTGCTCTGGCAAAATAATCTCCTCGAGGACTAGACTGGAGGGTTAGGTGGTGGTTGGGGCAGAAGAACAAGCCACGTTAGGAGCTGGATATCGATGATCCAAGTTTCTCTTTCAGATTCCTCCTCATGGCATGTTTCAGAGCCATCTGCCAAAGTACCATGGGAAGTTTGCCCAGCCGAAGGAGAACAAACCTACATCTTCCTGGGCTCTCTGCCAGAGGCCAGAGATCCGGGCTTTTACAGGAAGGTAAAATGCAGTCCTGCTTGGGCATCTCACTCCAGCTCCTCCTTAGTTAGTGGGGCTTTGGAAGGTATGGATCTAGAGGAAATCTCCAAACCTCGTTTTACCCGGTGATTCTCAACAACTTCCCCAGCTTTTTCTGGATTCAGGGTTTGCAATAAGGGGGCAGCTAGGTGCAGTAGTAGATAGAGCAATTGGATCTGGAATCAGCAGGACATGAATTCAAATGTGATCTCAAACACTTAAGGGCTGTGTGACCCTGGACAAAACATTTAAACTTGATTGTAAGTAAGTAAATAAATTTATCAATAAGATCTTTGCCATTTACTAACATCTGTTTGATTTTAGACAAATAATCTGACTTATCTGACCTCAGTAAAATGAAAGGGTTAGCCTCATTCCCTCTCTAGCTCCAAATTAATGATGCTATATTAGGTGCTGAGGAGACAATGACAAACCAAAATAATTCCCTGCCAAGGGATTTATGTTCTATCAAATCTTAGGAGAGCTTCATGTGGATAGTTTACCTCAGTGATTTCTTACACTTTTTTTTAAATAGCTTTTTATTTACAAGTTATATGTATGGATAATCTTACAACATTGACAATTTCCAAACCTTTTGTTCCAATTTTTCCCCTCCTTCCCTCCACCCCCTCCCCTAGATGGCAGGGTGACCAGTAGATGTTAAATATATTAAAGTATAAATTAGATACACAATAAGTATACATGACCAAACCGTTATTTTGCAGTACAAAAAGAATCGGACTCTGAAATATTGTACAATTAGCCTGTGAAGGAAATCCAAAATGCAGGCAGGCAAAAATAGAGGGATTGGGAATTCAATGTAATGGTTCTTAGTCATCTCCTAGAGTTCTTTCGCTGGGTATAGCTGGTTCAGTTCATTACTGCAGTATTGGAACTGATTTGGTTCATCTCACTGCTGAGGATGGCCAGGTCCATCAGAATTGGTCATCATATAGTATTGTTGTTGAAGTATATAATGATCTCCTGGCCCTGCTCGTTTCACTCAGCATCAGTTCGTGTAAGTCTCTCCAGGCCTTTCTGAAATCATTCTGTTTACACTTCTTTTTGTAAATTTTTTTATTTTAAACTTAAATCCAAAGTGAGAAAAATATATATATACAACAGGTCACAGGGATTCCACATAAAACAGTAGATTTCCATTTCAAGAAAACCTATATAATAAATACTACACATTGTTTTCAAATTTGCCCAGATTTTCTTTGCTTTCTTGGTTTTCTTTTGTTTCTGCTGTGTACTTTTTGCTTTATTTTTTCTCCCTCCCTCCCCTTCCTATAAAGAAGGGTACAATTAAGCATGGATAGATACATAGATATCTATTTATACAAATCTATACTCACACTATTTATAAGACCATTCTAGGCTTATTTCCTCCTATCATCATTACTCTGAAAGTGAACGGTATTTTGCTTCATAAGTTCATATCTTTTCATGTTTTTCTAAATCAACTAGGTCATTTCTTATACCACAGTTATGTTCCAACCCAACTGTCTATGAAAGTTTTCTCCCAATTTTCTGCTTTCCTTCTGTTCTTGACTATATAGATTTATCCTTTTTATACTTCAATAATGCTTTCGCCTTACAATATAGCATAACATCTGATACTGCTGGATCTACTTCCTTTACAGTTTTTTCCCCTGGTTTCTTTGAAGTTCCTTTTTTCTTTTGTTCTTCTAAATGAACTTCATTATTATTTTTTCTAATTCAGTAAAATAAATTTTTAGTAATTCAATTTGGATAACAATGAATATTTAGATTGGTTAAGTAAAATTGTCATTGAAAAATATGTTGATTGTATCTACTTATGAACAATAAATATTATTTCAGTGAATTAGAGCTGAGTTTATTTTATAAAAAGTATTTTGTGTTTATGTTCTTACAGTTTCTGTGTCTGTTTTGGCAGGTAAGCATTCAAGTATTTTAAATCTGTCTAGATATTTTAAATGGTCTAAAACAATATCGAACAATATTGCTGACATATTGTGTGGTTTCTCTACTTTTCCCTTTTGATTAAATCTGTTTTAACTTTAACTTTGTCTGAGATCATTATTTCTATCTCTGGTTTTTTTTCATATACTAAATTCTACTCCTGCTCTTTATTTTATTCTTCTGTGTAACTCTCATTTTTATAATGTTTCCTGAAGGCAACATAATTGTTGAATTACAATTTTTAATCTGCTATCCATTTCCATTTTGTGGGTAAATTCATTCCATACACATTCTAAGCAACAATTATTTGTGTATTTTCCTCCTTCCTATTTTTTCTTTCAATGTTTCTCACTCCATTCCTATGCCTCTTCACTCCTCTGCTTTACTTTTACTCCCTCCTCTCCCCACTTATTCCTTAATATATTCACCTCTCTAAGAGTCCTTCATTGTACTTGTGCCCCCAACCTCTTTGTCCTCTTATTTCTTTCTAAATTTAGATGATTTATGCCCTTCTAGTGGTTCCCTCTTTAATCTATTCTTGATAAAAGTAAGGTTCCAGTACTACTTGCCCTCCTCCCTACTAGCTTCTTTTGTATCAATTTTTCCTTTTATGCTTCATTTGTGTAAGATAATTGCCCCTTTTTATCTCTCTCTTTTTTTTTTTAAAGAATCACATAGGTCGGCCCATGGCTTTCTTTCAAACTACTCAAAAAATGCATTCATAAGGGTATTGCTCATCTTTCACATGTATGAATTAAAGTTTGACATTATTGAATTCCTTATAATTGGCCTTTAATATTTACATTATATTTCTTCTGGATGTTATATGTCAAATTTTCCCTTCAGTTCTAAGAGTTTTGTCACAAAAACTTGGATTTTTAACTCTGAGATTGAATTGGCCTCTGGGAAGAACATCCCTCCTCAGTTCAGGATACCCAAAGCACTACTATCCCTGAACTATAGCTTCTAGAGCAGATGTCAAACACAAAGTCTATTAAGTCACATGTAAGTCACAACATTCCCAAGTGCAACCTGAACTAGATTAACCTTTAATCTAGTTTTAGCCAACCTAGATTGTAAAGTGATATCTCAAGGTTATTTTAATTTGCATTTCTTTAAAGAACAATAATTTACAGCATTTTTTTCATATTACTATGTGTAGCTTTGATTTCTTCATCCAGAAACTTCCTGTTCATATCCTTTGCCTATTTATCAATTAGGAAATAACTTGTATTCTTACAAACTTGACAAAATTCTTTCTAACCCTTTACCTGAGAAACTGTCTCTATATAAAATTTCCTCCACGATTTTCTGCTTTCCTTCTTATCTTGGCTACATTGGTTTTATTTGTATAAAAACTTTTAAACTTAATATGATTAAAATTTTCAATTTTTATGCTTCACAATGCTCTCTATTTCTTATTAATTCATGAATTGTTCCCCAGGCATGAGTTTGATAGGCAGCTGTTTTAGTATGTTTTTATAGTAATAAATGTATGGATAATATAGACACAAACATAAACTATATACATATGTGGTTTTCAAATTAGAAGTGCCAAACAAAAAGCTGAACTCCTAAGTTGGCTGAACCAAATAAAAATGTAATTGGGAAAATTTTAACAAAATAAATACAATAGAACTTAGATTACAAGTGGTTTCCTAAGCCAAGATGCGGCTTGCCAGCATCCTTATATATGCTCATGTGCCCTTCCTGGTTTCTCTTTGAATTCTGGAAGACAAACCTTGCAATTATAATAAACTCAGTTCTATAACACAGGGCCTTCAACCTCCTCCCAGACTTCAGGAAGTTGAAGTTCTGGGCACTTTGTTGCTGAGAAATATAGTATTTGTACTTTGAGAACAAAGATTGTTTCATTTTTGTTTGTGCATCTCTAGGGCCTAGTATAGTGCCTGGAGCATAGTAGGACTTAATAAATGCTTCTTCATCGATTGATTGATTGATTGAAGTAGCCCAGATTGAGAAAAAAGGAGAAATAAATTTCTTCATGAATAATTTGGGTCACCACCTTCTAAATAAGAGAGAAAAGGCAGTCTCACTGCACTGAAATCAGTTTCCTAGTGATAAATATTATCTCACACAAAAATTCTGGGAGGTGAGTACTATCCTTATTTTATAGTGAGAAAACTGAGGCAAAAAGAAGTGATTTATCTAGAGCCATGCAGCAAATAAGTCTGAAGCTAGATTTGAAATAAGTTCTTTTTGACTCCAAGCTCAGTCTTCTATTCATATATTAATAATAATAAAGCTGACTTTTAGGGATGGGGTTGGGGATAGGGATTTGACCTGTGATTTTATCAGAGTATGGAGCTCCAATTTAAAAATTCATACTAACACAGGTTGGTAGGGAATAATGTAGGTTGGTATGGAATAATGAAAACCATTACAAACTCACCACCAAAAGAGCAAACACAAAATAATCCATTCTGATATCCAGGACTGGAGCACCACATAGCTCCAAGAGCTTTCCCCTACTCATAAAATTTCAGTTTTTGAAAGAACTTCTCAGGTGAATCTCATCTCTTCAATCACCGGCTCATCAGTTAAAGCTGGAGGAAGCACTCTCAACAGGAGTCATGGCAGCGTACACTGAGTGTGAAGTCACCTAGTCTTGGTGACCAGTTAGAATGAGGCATAAAGTCCCCCAGCACTACACAGCGGGAATAAGAAGGAACGGCAGAATCAAAGCTGGAAGGAGGCTAGTCTAACCATTACCTGAAGAAAAATACCTTTGGAGAAGCTGCCTAATAGAAAGTATTCTAGGCTTAGAAAGAAAAAAGACTCGCTTCAAATCCTCCCTAACTACATTTGTGGGTCATTCCATTTAATATTCCTTCCCTAGATCTTGATTTCCTTACCTGTAACATATTTGTAGTTTTTTGTTTTTGGTTGGTGAGGCACTCAGGATTAAGTGACTTGCCTGGAGTCACACAGCTAGTGTCAAGTGGTTAAGACCAAATTTGAACTCAGGCAGGGCCAGTGCTCTGTTCACTGTACCACCCGGCTGCCCCTCTAGTACCTTCTTCATAGGTTGCCACAAGAATCAGATAGTCCATGTAAAGTGCTTCTCTCCCTGATATCTGCCCACTCATTACTTTTGCAAATATTAAAGTACCACATGAGAAGCTTGGCAAAATGGATTCAGATCCTGACTCTGCTATTTTAGAACCTGTGGTATTTTGAGCAAGTGAGCTCTCAGGAGGGACCTCAATGTCCTCATCTGTGGAGTGAAGTTAAACTGAACGATGTTCAAGTTTCCTTTCTGCTCCAAATCAGTACCTGATAATTTCTTCAATGTCTAAAATGTTCTAGGACTGTGATTTACAACTATCAGTCCTCAGCAATTCCATTTTAAGGATAAGGAAACTGAGATTTATCAGAAGGAAGGGATCAGTCCAAGGTTATACCGTCAATCGATGGCAGGGCTTGGACTAGAATCCAGGTCTCTCTTTTTTCTCTTCCAGAACTCTTGACTGTTCCTGACCCTCCAGATGAAAGCAAGGCTATGGCTGTGGCTTTGGACAGTTTCCCAGCTGGGGAACATGGGGAGCTGGTGCTGAGACTTGGGGAGCCGCTGACCATCATCTCTGAGTAAGTCTGTCGGTAAGACTGGGACACAGAGAGCTAAACCAGCGCCATCCATCCCTGGCTGCCTGGGCCAAGCACAAAGCAAGCCACGCTTTGGACAGCAGATCCCAGGAATCCAGGGTGACTCTGTCGCCCGGCAGAGGCAGCTCACACCAGACCAAGCCCTGACTCCCAGAGCCCGTGCTCCCTCCACTACTTCATTAGGCTGTTCCTTGTTGCTCAGGCGGGATCGATGGGAACCCCCAAACCCTGCCCAGGATCCCTCACCTCCCTGGAGCTTCACACCCTTGAAAAAAGTCTCAAGAGCTAATGAGCGAGTTCTCCACCTCTTGAGATATTTCAACAGAGGCTAGACAGACTCCTTGCTATTAGGGAGGTTGTAGAAGGAGTTTCTGCCCAGAAGAGAGCCAGAATCTGAACAGCAGCATCCTTCTACCATTAGCAACCTGCCCCGCCAGCAGAGCTGGAGCATCAGGAGGCTCCACACAAACTGAGAAGCAGGCAGACGATCTTCAAAATGCCTTTCACCATCTGCTTTCTCATCCCCTCTCCCCAAAGCTAATTCTCCAGCGGGGAGGCACCCTGCCTCCCAGGGACCAAAGTGCTCCACTCTTCGGATGGCTGGGGGCCTTTGGAGGTGACTCCTTTCCTCTCCCCTCAGTAATTTGTGCTCATAGCAAAGAGGGCCTTTCAGAAAGGATGTCTTGATTTTCTGGTTTATCCTCTCAAGGACTGTGATAATAAGTCTGGCCACTCAGCAGTGGCACCGCAGTCAGGCTACTCCTTCCTGTTTCTAAGGCTGTTTGTGTCTGAGAGCCACGGAATCTGGCTAGGAAGAAGACCCGTTGTCACTCATTCCAGCTCGTGCCTGAGCAGGAACTCTCTCTACAACTTCCCTAACAACAAGGGGTCAAACCGGAATCCACTGATGGAGAACTCACTCATTAACTCCTGAGACTTTTTTTCGGGGTGGGGGAGGTGCTAGGGAAGTGAGGTTTGGGGGATTCCCATCAATCTCAATTTAGCAACAAGGAGCAACAGAATGAAGTAGTGGAGGGGACACAAACTCGGAATCAGACACGCGTGGGTTCAAATCCCATCTAAGACACTATGTATGACGCTAGGTCAGTGATTTAATCTCAAAATGAGGAGAATTTGGACTCAAGGGCCTCTGAAGTCTCAGCTCTAGATATATAGTCTTCTTAGCTTTTTTTTTTGCCTCAGTCTCCAAATCTTGCTCAGGCTAACAGAGCATTGGCTACTTACATCAAGTCAGCTGGTATTTATTAAGCTCCCACAATGTCCCAGGTACTGTGCGAATCCCTGGATGCTCTGCTCATCCTCCTACTGATCATCTACTCTGCTTTCATTATGGATCAGTTTGCCTCTCCTTTAGCAACCTGAGGCCCCTCACTCCTGGAGGGATCCCCACTCCTGGAGAGGTTCCCAAATTTAGCTGGCTTAGTGCCCTGTAGCTCAGAACTCCAGACATAAAGCAGTTCACTAATAGCCTAAATTCCAATGTGTGCCCAAACCATGATGTTCTGGTAATGAGGCTGCTCCTACTGCTCTGCGGATCATTCCCACTCTCCACTCCTGGTTCCAAGAAAGGCTTTATGGCCCAGGACACAATGATCCTCTAAGTCTATGCATATCATGAGAAGGACCCATCTTAATCAACAAGCACTTACTAAGTGCCTACTTTATGCCATGTCCCTTGTGTCGGGCACAAAAGGATACCCAAAAAAGAGAAAGAAACAAGTTCCTGTCCTCAGAAAATTTGCATTCTAATCGAAGGAGACAAGAAGTTCACATACAAATTTAGATAGAATAAATATATTTAGCTCTGAACTCTTGAGGAAAGAAGAGCTCGAGGAGTAAAGAAGAGAGAGTTTCAGGGGTCATTTTCCTGCTTTAGCAATTGCCCCTACTTTGGAGAAGGGAGTTTGATGGACTTCTTTGGGTTGCAGCAACGGAGACTGGTGGAGAGTTATGTCTGAAGCCACTAACCAGGAGTTCAGTATTCCCAGCAGCCACGTGGCCAAAATCTCTCATGGGTAAGTTTTTCTCAATCTCTTAGAAAATCCCGTCCTAGAAATTATGCTCACTTTCCTGGGAGGAGAAGACAGGAAATCAAGCTGTAGTTCTGACATCAATGGGACCCTGGGCAAGACCATTCTGCTCCTCGGGGCTGCCATTTCCTGTGTAGGGAGGATGTGGACTAGATGGTCTTTAAAGTATTTCCAGCTTTGAAATTATGTGGTCTAATGTCCCTTCCTGATGTGACATTCTATAGTTCTTTGGTGTCTTCCCCAGAGGTCTTCCCCTTAAGGAAACTTCCAGGGATGGTGATAGAGGTTTAAAATTTACAAAGTCATTTTCTCAATATAACCCTACAAAGCAGATAAGACATATCTTGTCATGATTCAGCTATGATATCAGACCACAAAGAGAAAGCCCAACCCTGCCCCCTCTTTATTTGTGTCTTGGATCTTATCTCCTTCTATCTCCTCCAGGAATTTGTCATTCTCTCATTCTCATTCACCTTCAATCTCTACTTTTCTAATGGCTTACAAATATAGTTAAGTTCCCTACTGATCCTTTAAGAAGCTTCCCTTGAATCTGCCATCTCCTCTAGCCACTGTCATCCATCCTTAGAAATAATCACTATAAGCACTCACTTCACTTCGTCATCACTCACTCAGTCCTTGACCCCTTACAATCTACTCTCCTGAAACTACTCTTTCAAAAATCACCAGTGATTTACTGATCAAGCTGAAGACTTATCTTCCTTGATGTCTACACAGCATTTGATACAGTTGATCGTCCCCTCTTCCTGAATATGCTTTCCTTTCTTGGATATTGCACCATTGTTCTCTCTTGTTTTTCCTCTCTGCCTCCCTCGCTGGGTCTTTCCCCATCTTCTACCCCTTAATAGCTGACATCTCTTTTTTCCTGGATCTTCTCTTCTTTTCTTTGCATTCCCCCTTGGAGTGCCCATAAGTTCTATGGATTCTCCTGTTATCTCTGAATTTGACTTGCACGTTTCTATTGCCAATCATCTTTTTTCTGACTTCTCATCTTACACCTCCAGTTGTTTGATGAATAGCTCCATCTGGATGCCCCATAAGGATAGGGATCTATCCTGTGATCTCATTGGCATTTTTTGATCCATTTTCTATTTATTTTTGCATTAATTGCTAGTTTGAATAGGTCAGGTAGTATTTGCTTTAATTGAACACGATATCTTATCATCTTTAATTTTTCTTCTAATTTGGTACTGATTTTGTTCTCCGTTCTAAGAAAGCAGTAGTCTAAATATCCAAAGACAGCTGATTAGAAATGACTCCCACATTGATATCTAGTTGTTAAATGACAAGATTCTATTAAGTTTGAGTAAGACAACTTTAGGCTCAAAATCCATGATGCTATATGATTAACATCATTTCCAAAAAGGGTATTAGATTTTTCACTACATCCAATGCCCTCTAACTCTTTCTTTTATTTATTTATTTTTAAATTGCCCTTTTTAAATTAAAGCTTTTTATTTTCAAATTATATGCATGAATAATTTTTCAATATTAATCCATGCAAAACCTTGTCTTCCAGTTTTTCCCTCTTTCTCCCCCACTCCCCTTCCCTAGATGGCAAATAATCCAATATATGTTTTATCAACATTGTCAAAATATATGTTAAATCCAATATATGCATACATATTTATACAATTATCTTGCTGCATAAGAAAAATCAAATCAAAAAGGAAAAAAATGAGAAAAAAAATGCAAGCAAACAACAATAAAAAGAGTGAAAATTCTATGTTGCGATCCACACTCAGTTCCCCCAGTCCTCTCTCTGGGTATAGATGGCTTTCTTCATCACAAGATCATTGGAACTGACCTGAATCATCTCACTGCTCCAACTTTCTTTTTAAAGAAAGTATTTATTTTATACAGGTATAAAAGCTTCATTGTGCGTTAGGTATAAATCTGAGTCTCTTCTGCTTACTGGTCCTGAACTGTATGTGTTCCAGCTTATTTTTCACTATATCTCCCTATGGACTTTTGTACTGAAGCCACAGAATTTTATAAGATATATTCATTTCATCTGGAGGGCTTATAGAATTTCTCTCTCACATTATCCTCTGCAACAATTACTAGTGGCCAAAATTGCATTTACTTTCATGGTGGTTTTTTTTTTTTTTTTTTTTTTACTTATCCTCATGATCAATGCAGGATGAGGTAGCTAAGCATCCCATGTTTCTTGTTACCTGTTAGACTTTCAGTGAGACCAGCTCTGCCAACTCCTTTACTTCTCTAAAGAAAATATGCACATTGGATTCAACTTCCTCATTTCTTGGGGTTTCCTATAGTAAGAATATCAGTAAGGATGTGATATAGTTCCTCCAATACCATGTTGACTCATTGGTCAGTGGAAAAGGACCTTTAGAGGGCCAGTGGCTGAATTAATATTTTCTTTTTTTTTTTTAAGATTTTTAATAGTATTTTATTTTTCCAAATACATGTAATACATTGTAACATTCATTTTTACAAAATCTTGTGTTCAAAATTTCTTTCTGTCTCCTTCCCCTTCTCAGCTTCCCAAGACAGCAAGCAATCTGATATAGGTTAAATATACACATGAATTATTATTTTCAGGTGTCTAAAAACTATGTAATTACTAACATTGACTGGCCCTTTTTTTTTAAATCCTCTGTTCATTGTCAGGGCAAAAGTATTAGGGGATGAAGTATTTTTCTTTACTTCTTGGGTTGCCATGATCAAAAATTCATAAAATCATAAATTGATTTTGAGCTGGAAGGCAAGTTAGAGGTCATTGAGTCTAATCATTTTCTTTTTTAAGTGAGGAAAAGAGGCTGAAAAGTTTAGTGACTTGTTCAATGTCATATAAAATAATAATAATAACAATTATAAATATTAACTAATATTTACACAGCATTTACTTTGTACCAGGCACTGTGCTAAGCACTTTACAATTATTATCTCATTCAATCTTTACAACAAACTTAGGAGATAGGTGCAATATTATTTCCATTTTACAGAGAGGGAGCCTAAAGCAAACAGAGCTAAATGATTTACCCAACATCACACAACTAGTAAGCTAGGAAGGAAGGATTTGAATTCCAAGCAGTCCCAACTCAGTGTTCTGTCCATAGCCGTTACCAAGTATCCAGCCTGCTGGCAATGAAGCTCTCCATCCTTAGTCAAGCTATCCTCAGAAAATAGAATTTTGTTAAGACCACAGTGAAATATTTTTTCCAGCATGGCAAAAGCTACTGAATGGGGACATTCAGGTCCTATGAGTGTACAGAAGAATATTTCTTTTGAAATCTATAGTCAACCCTCAACTTTCCCAATCTCGAGAATTCAAATGGTTTTATTAGTAACCTTATTTTCACTTTCCCACTGGTACCATTGCACAATCTTGACTAGTTAAGGTAGAGAAAAGAATGAGGAACATGATGTGTGCAAGTGTGTGGAACAGTTGGTAGTGCTTGGTATCCTATTACTGGTCTTGTTCACCCTCTCCTTGTAAAAAGCTCCCTATGCATTTGTTGCATATTTTCATCTGTTTGCCTTTAAAACTCAACTTTTTTGTTGCAATTGTATTCCCAAAATGTAGTGCAAATTCTTTGAGCTCTAAGTCCAAGTGGGCAAAGTCAGTGATTCAACTTAGAGAGAAAATAGAATAATTTGTTACTCAGAAAATAGGTGTGAACAAATGATTTATTAATCTGCAAAAAGGAAAGTATTTATAATACTAGAGTTCACTTGTTATAAAATGATTATATTGTTTGAAATCAATGTGTTGGGTTTTTTTTTTTTCTTTTTGAAATGTTAACATCAAAAATCCTGGGGAAAAATTCTAGAAAATTCTAGGAAATAAGAACCAAAAAAAATGTTTTCCATGTTACAAGTTTTATTTTGCATAACACATTTATTTCATCATTACTATATTAGGAAAAATGCATATTATCAGAATTAATGTTTTGTTATAACAGTTAAATTAATTAATGTTTTGTTATACAGTTAAAGAACTGTATGCAGAAAAGTATATTTTTAGCAACTTCTAGCAAAAGATTATGGTTTGTTGTGGTTGTAGGAACTTAACCGCCTATTTCCCAAGTTTGATGTATAATATTTGTGTTTTTAACTCTGTTTTCTAGGAATGTTACCCCCAGGAAAATCTAAGATTGACTCTACTTACAATAAGCCCTTTCTAAGCTGAAAGTCATTATCCTAAGGAGTTTATGGCCTAAATAACTAACCCAGATGAACCTAGGGATTCAGGGGTGTCATAGTCCACTTATGAGTTAATTTAGGCTTTCCTTTCTAAAGGCTGTAATTCTCAGAATCATGGAACCGTAGAACATCAGAGCTTTAAAAGGGACCATAGTTCCCTATTTCACAACTCTATTGTAAACCATTTTACAGCTCTGAAAAATGACGCTTGGAAGTGCTATCCCCTGTTCCACATAGATGCCCCACTGGCTCGGATTTGTTGTCCTGGGCCCATATCCTGTGAGGGAAGCAGATAAGGATAGGAAGGGAAAGGGAGCAGGGAAGGCTGCCAAGGTACGCCAAGTATGGTAGACTCACCCTCTGAATGGATATTTGACTTTCCTTCCTCTTTTCCCAGCTGGCTCTATGAAGGCCTGAATCGAGAGAAAGCAGAGGATCTTCTGCTTCTCCCCAGCAACCACGGAGGATCCTTCCTGATCCGGGATAGTCAGACCAGGAGAGGTACAGACTATAGAGACTGGGACTGGGCAGGACGGGTGCCCTAGTGTGGAAGCTGGTTTGGATTGGGCTGCAGGAGCTGAGTTTTTAAAGAAAACTTCCCTAGCGTCCAGAATTTGACAAAGAATTCATTTTGATTTAGTGAACATTTCTTAAGTGCCTACTATGTGCCAGGGATTGTGCTAGACCTTGGGGATATAGCGAACAAATAAAAGAGAAATAACCATTGCCCTCGAAGAAACAATAATTAGAGGGAACAAGAAGTAAACGAAATGATGACAATTCCAGGTTCAATCATTGTGTGGGTCAGTTTTCTTGTCTTTCTTATATGATCATAGATGCTGATCATTACCCTAGTAACCTAAACTTATATGGATTCATAGCTTTGGCTAAAAGAGATCCTGATCACAGGTTATGGATGATTCAATGAAAATCCATCTGACCATAGTGGGGAAGCCATGACATTAGTTCTACTGAGAGTAATTAGTATAGCAACTTTGAAATCAAGATATAAGCATTTATTAAGTGCCTACTGTGTGTCCAACACTGTGCTATAGCTACAACCAATAAAAATGGAAGTATTTCTATCTTCAAGGAGAAAGAGAACATTTACATTAATAAATGTAACCCTGTTTTAAAGAGCCAGTTGTATCGGACTGTCCTCATTGCTTTGCATCTGCAGAAGGGGCAGGACAGACTTGAAGAAGCAGGAGTTAGAGAAAATCTCTTTTAAGTCTCTTCAATTGCTTCTGGCTTCCAGCTTTAAAAAAAAAAAAAAAGATAAAGTAAATGGGGGAAAGGGAAGAAGGAAGGCACTAGTCCTTGAGGAAAAGACGGATTCTAGGAGGCAGAAGTGATGAGGGAATGTATTCCAGTCAGGGATTACAGGCCAAAGATATGGATGGAGATGGGAGATAGAGTGCTGTATTTAGGAGATAGCAAGAAAGTTGTATTAACTACACTAAAGATTGTGAAAAGGAGAATACCTATATAACAAGGGTACAAAAGTAATTGTTTATATTTGATCTAAGATGTTTAGGAGTTTTGGGGGAGAGAACACATGAAGTGATTAGAACACTTTTAGGATCTCCAAGATCTCAGAAAGAAAGCTCAGAAACCTAGCACCATGGTGATAGTAGAAGAAACACTGGACCTAGATTTGAATCTAGGCTATGATTTTGTTGTTGTTGGTATGTTCTGTTTTTCTGTCATCTAGATTTCTTCCTATATCTATTTTTCTTTTCCCTCTTTGAAAGCGCTTTCTAACAAAAGGACTTTTTTTTTAAACAGAGAAAAAAAATCATTAGAACCCATCAACACAATGAAGGAAAAAATATGATATGTGCAGTGTTCCATAATTGTGGATTATTGTGACCAGTAGTCCCCTTTACTCAGCCCCTTTACAATCAGAGGAAGGGTTGTCTTATCTCTTCTTTGGAGCCACTTGGAAACAATCTGTTTTGATCCATTCATATTGCTGTAGATATTGTGTAGCCTGGTTTTTCTTACTTTACATCAGTTCATATGAATCTTTCCATGATTTTCCCTAATCATCATGTTTGTTGTTTCTTATAACAGTAATATTCCATTACATTAATGAACTGTAACTTATTTAGTCATGCCCTGATTGACTTCAGCTTTGATTCCATTTCTTTGCTACAGCAAAAAGTGCTGCTATATTTTGATGTATACTGAGGGAAGGAGGGACAGCTTGCTTTCTTTTTGTCAGTGACCTTCTTGAATATCTAGCTCCGATTTTAATGTCTAATGTGATTTTAAGTCTTTTCATCTTTCTGTTTCTGTTCTCCCATCTGTAGGATAAGAATAGATAAGACTAGATGAGCCTACCCAGATTTAAGGATCTTCTGCTGCAATTGTCCCCACACCACGTCAGTACCAAAGAGCCTGAGCCCAGTTAAGCCACCATGATTTGAGGTTGTAAAGGTCAAATCTCAATTATCCTGGCTCCTTCCTTCTCTCTCATAAGAGAGCAAAGATGAAATTCCGTGTTTCCCTTGGAGTAGTACAGGAGGATGAAGTTGAAGTCCTACCTAATGTGGATTTGAGATTTCATTGTTGATTTTTTTTAAGTGAACCTTTAGAAAGATCCAGAACCATCCCCCCCTTTTTTTTAACAAGTAAACTTTTCACAGGATAAAAAGGAAATCATGAATAGAGGGAAGATACTGGAATTGAGAGCTGGGAAAAGCTTCTAGCAGAAGATAAGATTTTAGTTGGGGAAGCCAGAGGGCAGAGATAAAAAGAGCATTCTAGACATGGGGGACACTAGAGAAAATGCCTGGAGCCAAAGATGGAGTACAGAGAAGAATGGGAATTGGGGGGGGGGGTATAGGAGAGATGCTGCAAAGGTAAAATCAACAGGCCTTGATGGAGGCTAAGAGGCAGTGAGGAGCCCAGAATGACTCTTAGGTTTCAAGCCTGAGAAACTGGAAGGATGATGTCCTCTAGAGTAATAAGAAAAGTGGGGAGGGCTTAGGGAAAATTTAATGAGTTGTTTTGGACATATAGAGTTTAAGGTCTCTGCTGGACAGCTGGATTGAGATGTCTAAAAGGCAATTGGATACGTGAGTTTGGAGACGAGCAGAGAGGTCGGGGCAGGAAAGGTAGATTTGAGAATCATCAGCACAAAGTAAACCCAAGGGGAGCTGAGACCTCCAAGTGAAATAGAATGGCCAGAGAAGAACAGGCCCGTGAAGAACCTCTATGATTAGAGAAGGCTAGGATATAGCCAAGGACACAAAGAAGGAGGAGAACCAGGGGCGGGGGAAGTCCTGAAGACCTAGAAAGGAGAGAGTAAGCAAGGTGTCAAAGGACATCAAAGGGGTCAAGGAGAATGAAGATGGAGAAAACTGGTGGAAGAAGCTTCTACCTACAAAGTTCCCTAGACTAATGAAATCATAGATCCAGCTCCCCTCTCAATCCCCCTAAAAATCATAATGCCTTTTTTATTTTTTAAGCTGCTATATCACTTTAGCTACGCCTAGGGCCTTTTTAACTGGCTATTCTAAACCTGTACTTGTTTGATTTTTTAAATCTATGTGCAAGACATTTATCTTTGCCTCCAGATTTAAAAAGTCTACTTTCCTGAGCTATTTGTATTCTAATGGAGAACTGGAGAGCCTAAAGTTTCCTGACCCAAAAAGAATGATTCTCTAAGAAATCTGAAGTTCCAGGAGAGGATGGGGCAGAAAGAGCTAGTTGGCACTGAGCTTGGAGTCAGGAAGATCTGAATTCAAATCCACCCTCAGACATTGATTAGCCATGTGACCCCTGGCAAAGCATTTAACTTATGTTTGTCCTAATTTTCCCAAGAGTAAAATAGACATAATAGTATGGATTTCCTAAGTTCATTGTTATTATGAGATAATATTTACAAAATGCCCAGTACATAGCAAGCATATAAATGCTAGCTATATTAGTTTTTTATATTTGGGAGTTGGGGCACTTTAGATTACATCACTTACTTTGCCATAGAAAGCCAATCCTTCTTTGATAAATTGACTTTTCTGCTTCAATTCCATCCCTCACCCCACCAGATCTTTTTTTTTTTTTTTAAGCTGCTGTTTTACAGTTCAGGTATAGGAGGAGGATCCTTGTCTATTTAGACATCCACAACAACAACTTTCTTGCCAGGTTAGGGGCCCTGGAGGAGATGGGACTGTGCAGCTAGGGGAGTGGGGGCGGAGGCCGGGGAGAGAAGTAAGAAAGCGTGTGCGCCTGGGGACCAATCACTATACAAACAGGAAACCGCAGGGCTCCTCTAGCTGAGATCCCAGGTGACACTAAAGAGAGATAAGGGCCCACAGATGGTCCCCAGGCAGAGACGGTGCCCCTGGAAGGGGAGATGAGAAACTAGAGAAAGTCCCCTAGCTTGGACACGCACGGAGTTCAGAACCCTGGCTTGCTTCACTTTGTTAGCATGTCAGAAGCGCGTCCTGGGTCCCTGCCTTGGTCCGGGACACTGCGGGGACAATTCCCAGAAGCTTGCCCTTGTCACCCTCTCCCCGGTGACCTCAGAATTTAGAGCCGGCCCCCTGTGCCATCAGTACCACAAGCAGATTCAGCCCAGACTGCTGCAAGGTCCTGCGGGCTATAATCCCGGCCCTCACAAGCTAGAGACAGGAAAGAAACATGAAATCCTATTGGATCTGGGAAAACTTAGATGGAGAATTGCAGAGTGAAGTACACAGAGCTGGGACAATAATGTGTCGTGACCCCTATGATGTAAGTGGAAAAAACAGCAACAGTAAAACAATTAAAACTGGATGCATCTTAAGGGTCAAGCTCAGACCCCTGTCCAACAAAACCATGATCTTTTTGTCCTTTTTGACTTCTTTGTAGCCTTCAGGGACTATGGCTATGGAATATTGCCTGTGATGTTAGATTTTGTTTTAGTGCTTTTCCTTTTGTTTTGTTTTATTCCTTGTTTTAAGGGATGGCTCTCTTGGAGGAAGCAAAAGGGAGTATTAGGAAATGTAAGTGATGAAAGATAGCAATACAAATTCTTTTCTTCTTCTTTCCTTTTTTTTTAAAACATGCCAGGCTCTCCCCAGCATAAATGCCACAGGAATGAAAGGGGAGGGTTGCTTAGAGCTCAGGAAAGGTTTCATGGAAAGGACAGGATTGGGCCTCAAAAGGGGTGGCCACTAAAAGAGTTAATAAGAACTTGAGAGGCAGCCGGTTCAGGAATAAGGAAGTGGTAGACCTCCTGTACTATTTCCTCGTTAGACCACATCTGTTCACAGACCCAGAGCTAAAATGGATCTTAGAGGCTACCTAGTCCAACACTTCTCATTTTACAGATGAAGAATGATGAGGTTTTGTAATACTGCTACGAATGAGTTCAACATGATTGTAGGTGTATAACCTATATCAAGTGGCTTCCTTTCTAAGGCAGTGGGGAGGGGAAGGAGGAAAAGAGGAAAAAATGGAAGTCAAAATCTTACAAAGATAAATTTGGGTCTCCTTGAAATAAATGACCTGCAGGGGGATCTTAGAGTTAAAATATAACTTTAACCAATTTGACTTCAAATTATTGTTATGAGCGATTGGAATAATTCACAACTCCACCAATAATGTATTAGTATATTTGTCTTCCTGAAAATGAATATTTTTAGAAATGAAGGGCTATAGGCAGCTAGATTTTTACAGTGGATAAAGTACCAGCCCTGAAGTCAGGAAGACTTGAGTTCAAAATTGGTCTCAGACACTAGCTGTGTGACCCTGGGCAAATAACTTAACCCTAATTGCCCCTCAAAAATAAATAAGATTGAGAAATGAAAGTACAGCTCTTTTCCAACCACAAGTTACTGTGCCCAATTGATCACCTATTGCTAAAAGAATACTTTTAAAAATTCAAAGTTGTCAATTCAATTTAATCATAGAAAATTAAAAAGTATTTGTTGAATCAAGTTAGCCCTGACAATTTGAAAGTTTAAGCAAGACAAACCAAATTGAAAAAAATCAATTTTTTTCCTAAAATTGAAACCAGTCTTTTACTCAGAATTTTATGAAGCCACACAATGGAAAATCTGAAAGGGCAATCTGAAAATGAAGAGGTAATATATTTTTAAAATAATAGTATTTTTCCTGAATTATTTATCTTTGTAAGATTTTGACTTCCATTTTTTCTCCTTCCTTTCTTCCCCTCCCCATTGCCTTAGAAAGGAAATCATTTGATATAGATTATATACATAAAATCGTGTTAAACTCATTTGGTGTAGTATTACAAAAAAGAATTGTAATGACCAGCACTGGCTCAGGAATAACTCAGAATAGTAACTATAGCTCCCTCTCTGATAGAGAAGTGGTGGACTAGCCTGTCAGAAGAGGGTCACTGTTTTGATTTTTTTGAGTTTTACTAGGTTCATTCAATGGAGAGAGTGTACATCAGAAAGTGAATAAAAACAGAAGGTACGAATAAAACTTTTAAAAGGGGGTTGGGGAGGAAGGAAGCTTTGGTAGGTACTGAATTAACCTTTCAGAAGCTTTACAACCACCAAGTACTTACTGGACCTACTTGAGTGACCATCCCAGATCTATGCTGGGAAAAGCAGGAAAATCTTAAGAACATGGCCTCATTTTCTCCATGGGGGTTGGCGTTAAGCTTTAGGATAATGTTTTCTTCTTTATAATACCACTGGGGAGTTCATTTTGAGGGGCTTCTTATAGAACATAGACTTTCAGAGCTAGGAGAGATCTTAGAGATCAAGTCCAATTCCCTTCACTTTACAAATAAAGCGAGGGCCAAAGAAGTCCAGTGACCACCAAACAATGTTCACAACGCCTAGGACTAGAACACAGGTTTGTCTCCCAGGATAATTTTCTACTTCTTTGTATCATGTAACAAAATTGACAAAGAGAATCTGGACTGAATCATCGTCTTTCCTGCCCTAAAGAAGCACCTTACATTGACCCGGTAGTTAGCACTTGTCAGGATCCAGCTGGGAAGGGAACTACAGACACAGGAAGTGTTCAGGAAGCTTAGGTCTCTGTAAAGATATGACTCCTCCTTGGAGAACAGATGTCTCTTCTCCCAGTTAGCCAGTCTTGGTGGGGATGTTCAATAACTTTCCTCAAAAATACTTTATATCGGAAAGTTTTCCGCAAAAATTTCTTTCATTCAGCAGATTGTTTTTTGTTTTTGCATAGCTTTGTATGCCCAGAACTTAGCACAATCTCTGGCACATAAGGTGCTTAATAAATTCAAGTTGACTAACAAAAGTTTTAGTGCAACCTTTTCCCCATAATGATAACTGATTCTTCATGGTTTTCAACTGGTTCAGGGACCAACCTATGGCTCCTTCCCTGACCCTCGCCTCCTGACCCTCTGTACCCAAAATCAGCAGTCCCTGTGCTATCCATCAGGGGTTGAAGGCATTTTTATGGAGCCTCAGACTCAACCCCAACCCCAAGGACCTCAAGGGTTTCCTCCTTCATCTTCCTTCCTATAGGTGCTTACTCCCTTTCAGTGAGGTTGAGCCGCCCTACCTCTCGGGATGTAGTCAGACACTACAGGATTCATCGCTTGGAGAATGGATGGTTCTACATTTCTCCCCGGTTCACCTTCCCCTCACTCCAAGCACTGGTGGACCATTATACAGGTAAGGGGCTGTATCCAGTGTTTGGTCAAGACATCTTGGGTATAGAAAAGGAGACCTGGGACACCATCCTGACCAGATGGAGTCAGTCCCTCTCTCTTTTTACGGCTTGTCCTCCAGAAAAATATAATGCTGGACAGTCCTAGATTTGGGATTCTAGATACCTTAGTTCTAATCTTGGGTCTGATAGTTAATGGCACCTACAGCTAAGGAATATCTGAGTTCAAATATTATCTTAAGACACTTGGTAGCTTATTTTCTTCATTTATCTCATAGATTTCATTTGTGAACAAGTGAAATTACATAAATCTTTTTTTGTAAAAAAATTTTTTGCAAATCTGAAAGTGCTCTATAGATGCCGTTTATTATTACCTTAATTGATCTTGAGCAATTTTCTTCTCCTTTCCGACTTCAGTTTACTCCTCTGTAGACTGAGAGGTTAGACTGGTAGACCTATAAGGGTCCTACTAATTCACATTCTGTTACTATTGACTTCCCAGCTCTGACCACCCCAATGGCAAGGCGATTTAGTTCCATGGAATTGGTTTTTGCAGACTTCTTTTTCCAGTAGTTACCCATTTCAAAGGAGGATCCCTCTGACACTGCCCTAAATGTTTTTTGTGAGTGCCATCATCCCCTAGGGCAGGAGGAAGACCAGTGAGGTGGTAGTCTAACCCCAAGTTGCCTTAATATATCCAACACGTAAGAGTAATTGATAATAATCATTAGTTTTATTGTCAGATCTGAAAAGGAACCTTTAAAATCAACTTACCTTTCAAATGTCTCACAGTGAAATCAGTGACAAAACCAGAATTACAAACCTGACTCCGAGGCTGGGTCTCTTTCAACACCATTAACATTATTACTCAGATTCCTTATCCTAGGGGACCCGAAAATGATGCCAACAGGCCCAGCTGGTCTGGCCCTGAAAGCAGGAAAGGCTTCTTCCTGGAGTAGGGAGTGGATGGTGGATAGTGGCTAAGCTAGGTGGGGAAGCAGGATCTGAGTGACATGGGATAGCTCTTCCACAGAGATGGCAGATGATCTCTGCTCCTTGCTTAAGGAGCCCTGTGCCTTTTATCGAGTGGACCCGCTTCCTTCAAAGAACATCCCACCACCAGTGTCTGTACAGAAACCAGCTCTCAACTGGGAAGAAGTAGACAGGTAAGAGGCATTCCTGATTGCAAGGCTATCTCTGAGGCTGGAGGAGAGGTGCTAAACCCTGGGAAAATTCAGAATCTAGATGGGGAAATTGAGTTTACATGCAAGAAACTATCCAATAGGATAGAATCAATGCTAAAAACTATGAGGTGCCGGGTTAGGGAAGACTTATTGGAAGTGGGCTTTGACCTGAGCCTTCAGGGGTAGACAGGAATGTAATAGGTAGGGAAGGAAGAATTTCAAATCTGGGACGGCACAAGTAGAGCAAAGTGATGAGACATTGTATAGCTTAAGGAACAAAGTAGGTACTTAGTTAATGCGTGTTGATTAGCCTGAATAAGGGCCAAGTTGAAGAACCAGGGATTAGACTATGTATATATAAAGGGAAGACCAGATAGTGGAAGGCATTTGGACAGTGGGGAACCACAGTAGGTTTCTAAGCTTTAATGAAAAGAACAAAATTTGAGTGACATGAAATGTTAAGCATGTGGAAGACATCAAATGATCTCTGATCTCATTCTGTTCTTCCTCCATACAGCTCACTCTTGTTCTCTGAGGTGTCCGCCTCAGGTGACACAAGTCCCATTAGTGTGGGGCTCCGAGAGGCAATTGGCACCTATATCAGCATGACTGAGGATCCATCACTGGACATCAGCGGCCAGAGAAGACACAAGAAGGGGAATAAGGATAAAGCACTTTGAAGAGATTTTCCTAGTCTTTTCCTCTGCTGACTCTGGGGAGGTGATATGCAAGGACTCTCAGGGCAGATCTTCCTTTAAGGACATTTCCTTCTCCCATTTGTCTTAGGCTGGTAATGCCTCCCAAAATGGGACCTAGGATTTGCCCAGTCAGTACTCTGCAGCCTTTTCCTGGCCATGGTTACTGGAATAGTACCAAAGTCCAAGACAGAAGGGCTTGGGCCTTTCCCTGGGTGGAATAGCCAGTAGCCAGTTCCCCACAGGGTTCCAGACTTGAGACAAATACCAAAAAGGCTGTCTTAAAATCACAGGGGACAAGTCTCAATACAACTTAAAAACTGGCTCTGATGTTAACGGTGAAAATCTTCAGCTTCCTGGCCCTGTAACTTCTCCTACTCTGCATCAGCAGATGGGTGCTTTCCACATCCTCCCTTCTGAGCTGCTCCATCTGGCCTGTCCCTGCCCTTTTGGTCACCGTCCCATCTTTGTGAGTCACCTAGCATCTCTGCCTTGCTTCCTTCTCCCTCTGGGACAGTTTCCACCAGTGTCTTCTGAGATGGGGGAGATGGAGATCTAGCACAGTCTTACCACAGGCTCTTCTGCCATCTTGTGGGTAGAAATGCAATTGCTACTATCTGAACCTTCATCCAGGCTTTTGAAGGTCACTACTTCTAGGACTTCATAACCTGAAGGCAAGAACCTGGCTTCTCATTAATCTATTCTACCCAAAAGCTAGCCTGAAGCTCACATTAGGAATGTGCAGATGAGAAAAAGGCAAGCAAACTGGGTTCCAATCCTCCTCTTCCACTAACTGGCACTATGACCCTAAGCAAGTCATTTGTCTGAACTTCAGTTTCCTCCTGCATAACATGAAGGGCTGGATAAAACAGTGCTTCTGTTCCCACTACATAACACTTCAGAGAGAGGCCCGAATGGAGGCAGAGGTCAAGTCATCTGGGCAATCTTGGGCCAGGAATGCTTCCTGCAGACATAAGTAGACCCCTTCTTGAATAGCTACTTTGGTAGCTCCTCAAACTTTCAATCAAGGCTTAGGAGATCTGTTAATAAGATTCGATTTATTCAAGTTATCTTAAAACATTCTACAATGGAAACTATCATTAGACAAGTACTGTATTATGAACCACATACATTCTGCCATGCTTTGTCCAAGAACAACTCAAAACACCATAAAATGCCATTTATATCTTTAAAATTGTGTGCCTGATGGACAACTGAGGAAGACGAGACAATTTAACATTCATTCAGATCCTAAGTTAAATGAAATTACTAGATCCATTCAGCCAACAGGTATTAGTGATGGGTAGTCGATAAAGGCATGGAAAATGGTCGTGATGGAACAGTTCAGTAATGCTTTCAAAATAGGGATGGCTTGTTTAAAAGTTCCAAGAAACGACACTGGTATAAAACACTGGTGGACCAACACGCGGATTCTCAGTTTAGGAGAATAGGACATCACATTCTCCTTGTGGCCGAAATGCCCCTGACCACTGGCACATTTCTGGCCTGTGATTAGAATGTCCTTTTGAATGAACAGGGCTAGCAAGTGTGGGATGCAGCCTGTCAGTCGTAGTGGATGGCAGTGTAAAAGATGATCCAAACAACCTAAAGGAGACACAAGGAACAGAAATTAACCAACAGAAAATCTTGAGGTCATTTTCAGGAGTGGTGGAAACAGGCTGTAGGCAATCTCCTAGTTCCCTGTAGAGCCTCAGTACCAGTAAGGAAAACTCCTGCGAAGGCTGCTTCTCAGGGATCACAGCAAGACATGCGTCAGGGACTCTAATGTTGCTAAATGGCTAGAGGAAACAGTTTTGCTACACAAATCAAGCTACTGAAAGAAGGTTGTTTGTAATAAGCTCTTGTTGTGTCTGAAAATATCACTTTAAATCATAATCTTCTTACATAGGATTCAAGCCCAGGCTAGCCTCGCTAAGACTTACGCGGAGAAGTGAAGATACTCCCTTGAGCCACATACTTCTAAGTGACCAAGACAGACACCAAAGTGAGATGCTAGGACTCCAAATTCAGCATATCCTTTCCACACATTAAGATAGTTTAAGTGTATAAGAGAGAATTATGAATATGATATGATGAGATAAGAGATACATCGATTCTGACACACTGAAAAAAGCACTGGATTTAGAGTATAAGGCTCACTTCCTGTGTGTTTGAACTCTCTGAACCTTGGGCTTACACCAGAAGATTTAGCACAAAGTCTTTAAGTCTATAATGAGTTTTTAAAGAAATTGTTTTCATTAGATCTCCATCTAATGATGGATAATAATTGTTCTAATGATGCAGATAACCCCCTAAATGACTCTCAATTCTGGAGCCATAGATATCACTGAACCACAAGAACTGGATAGGACAATTAGATCTAGCTTCCTCTAGTCTTCTTTTTCAGATTCACCTTTTAATCATGTGATATTCAGGCAAATTTTAAAAAAATCCTAGTAGCTGATGCAGTATCTAGTAGCAAATTGAGCAAACATCTGGGATCAAAATATCTACTGTAAGTACTATAGATAATCAAATGCTATTAGCATAGTCAGAGAATCACAGGTATCAGCAAACATATTACAAGGGGAGGTCAAGAAGATTGATGGAGACTATCCCCAGAAGCTAACATCTGGGATCCTACAGATTAAAGATGAGGGCAACCCTCAAGTCTAATCTGTGCCAAGCTCATGTCACCAGTATGCTCAAGAGCCAAGATTTGAACCAAGGGCAAAATAGGTCTCTCTAAGAACCTGAAATAGGTGGAAATCAGAAGCACTCAAACAGACAACTTGAATGTAAGCATCTTGAGGAAAGGCTCTCATTTTATATTTGTATCCCAGTATAAATATATTTATATTTATATTTGAGATGGTATATAACTTGTAAATCAGTCCCTATAGTGGGCTCCTACCATAGTAGGATGTGGTATTCCAAACCTGATAGAACCTCAGGTGACAGTAGCAGGAGTTTAATGTTTAGAAAAGATAACACTCCTATTGTTCTCTATTCTAGTCAACTTAATCTGGAATATACTATTTATAAATCTGGGTCTCACTTTAGGATAGACATAGAAAAACTTAAATAATATATGCAGGGGAGGATGATGCTAGAAACCATGTCATTAGAATAAACTCTGCTTGTGGAGTCTGATGAAGAGAAGACCTAGGGGAGATAAGAGCATAAGGTCTTTAGATACTTAAAGAGAAGAGAGATTAACATTGCTGAAGGCAGACTTCATTCTAATATGTAGAGGAAATTTTAAAAACAGCTGGACAATGGAATGAGCTCACTTCTAAGGCAGTGAGTTCACTGGAGGTGTTTAATAAGAAGATGGACCCATTACTTTGGCAAGGACTCCTCTTAGAAGAGTTTTATCCATCAGGAAGGTAGGGTTGGTCTAGATCAGTGCTTCTTTTTAATTTTTTTCACTTGCGAGCCCCAAGAAGTTTGTATCTGATCCTGGGTGTAAATACATATAAAACAGGCATATAAATCAAACATTTAACATAAATCACAATTTCACAACACCTCCCTCCCCCCACAGTCAGTTCCCAGAAACGAATTGGGATAGTGACCACTTAAGAAACCCTGGTCTAGATGACCTTTGAAGTCCTTTCCAAGCTTGAGAATAAAGAATTTTAATTATAACCAGAATCTACTACTGTTTGAAGAAAAAAAATAATTACCATAAACAGTGCAAAAGATGTCATAAAACCTTCTTTTGTGAGCTCCCATGTCCCACCATAATCTTCCTCATCAATTTGTTGGAAGCTGCTGAAGTAGAGGTACAAGATTCCAGCATTGATCAGGCAGAATCTGAAAAGGGGAGATGTATTAAGCCTCATTACAATTTGGAAAATTAAGAACATGCTATAAAATTTAGGGTAAAAAAAAAAAAAGTCCCTTTGTCCCCAGATTAGAGATTGCCTTTACAACAAGACGTGCCACTTGAGGTACAACTCAAGAAGGTCAACTCTTGCTAAGATTCTAGGATTTTACTTACAGAATATGAATAAGAGTAAAACATACCTAGTTAGCTTTTACCATTTTCACCCCTGGGGGCTAATACAAAGAGCACAAGTTCTACACTATAAATCTTGGCACTATTAAAAAGGGCTGATCTTTTCCTTACCAGTGCTGATCAGCGAATGGCCTAATTCTTTTAGAATTTTCCTTGCTGCTCAGCAGCAGCAGGGTAGAAAGTACCTTGACCCCTATCTCTTAGTTCATCCCTCAGAATGACTAATGGAAACAGTGTCTGAAAAGGGTTGTCTAATACCTTCACCAAAACAGACCTGAGGCACCAATGTTGGGTTTTCTGCAGGCTTATGACAAAACCACCAAATACTCAGGTGTCCTATATCATGCATGTCTACTGAAAAAAAAGCAACTGGAGACTATTTAGGGAGTAGAGTCAGGTCATATTTCCTAGATTCAAAATGACTCAAAGCTAAGTTTTATGGCTCCTAGTCCATCTAATTTTTGTTGACTGATCAGGGGCAGGGAATTGCAAGATAGATAAACATTCATGTCTTAATTATTTACCTTAAGTGGAAAATGGGAGAGATTATCCAATCAATCAATAAATGGCTATTAAAAATATTCAAATTCTTTTATAATCTCTCTAGGCTTCAGCAACAGGATGCACTTCAGGTAATTAAGGTTTATTATGTGCCAAGTCCTATGTTATATATGCTATATCCAGAACACATGGAAAATGACAATGTTTCTGCCCTCAAAGAGCTAAATCTGCATGGAAACAGGAATTAAATATATAAAATTGCTAAATAATGAAACAAGGCCAGGATTCATGGAGAGAGGGAAGGGAACTATTCATGAAGGAAGGACAATGGACAATTCCAATGAGAATGAAAATTCAATAATAAATCTAACATGTTCAAGAAGCATAAGGCGACTCTGACTTTGGAATGACTTTTGACTGGTCACTATTTTAAGAGCGACCATTCCAAAAACAAAATCAAGCCCAGCAGAGAAGCTAGAGCTAGAGAGTAACAGCAGCAGTCACTATGCCACTAAACTAAATCTCCAAATTCGGGAAATAGACAAGATCTAACGAGTAGACATACATCCCCCCACAGTAACAGTAGCTCTTAATTGATTAAAGGGAATTGAGATGATTTCCACTTAAAACCATTTTAATGATGTGATGGGTGAGAAATACCAGGAGATTTTGACCTAAAAGGCAATTTTTATGAGCTCAACCCTTCACTTAACCCAAAATTAATCCAGGCAAAGAGGTAAAGTGATAAGCAGGAAGTAAAAGCCAAGCCAAGTATAATTAAAAAAACATTTTTGTATAAACTACAGAACAGTCCCTATAGTCTTTCCTGAGAATTTCAAACAAGGTGCATACCAAAAGAGTGAAAAAGCCTATTCTGGAGGCAAGTCAGTCTTCTGTAAGCTTAGAGTATAGTATACTGGCAGAACAGTGTGGGAGCAAAGACTCAAGGTAAGGCTATCTTGGGTTAAAGCAACACAATATTATTTCATTAGGTCTATCCAAAGTCAAGGAAAGGCCTGTTTTCTACACAGCTAGTTCTTTCCACTCATCAGGGCTATTTCTTATCACTTGTTTGAAAGAAAAAGTAATTGTTCTAGTAGCTAAATTCACTCCTTAAGATATAACACTGGAATCATTAAACATCAGAAGACAAGGTTCTAGTCAGAAGACAGAGTTCCAGTCCTCTGTTTATACTTGCTAACCATGAAACTTCGGTAAAATACTTTATGTCTTGGAGGTGGGGGGTGGTCTGTTTTGTCAAATTTCTATTTAATAGGGATAATAATGTCCGTTCAATAATATTAATCGTTGTACATATCCAACCCATATTAGATTGCTTGCTGTCCTGAGGAGGGGAGGAAAGGAGAAACATTTGGAACTCAAATTTTACAAAGATGAATATTGAAAACATGTAATTGGAAAAAAAAATCCTAACCACATTAATATATGTAGTCCTTTATATTTGCAAAATGCTTTCTGTACACATTGATTTGGTTCTCATAGCAACAGAGCAAAGATTACTATCCCCATTTTACAGATAAGGAAACAAGCTCAGTGACCTCTCTAAGGTAACGGAATAGAAATCAGTGAAGGCAAGACTTAAAGCTAGGTTGTAAGAATATGAGATAATACAAAGTGCCTGTCAGTCAGAAAGTGCTACATAAATATCTGGTGACATTTTTTATACAGAATCTGGATTAACACTAGAGTTATCTCCTTTCCTAGAGACCTGACCTCACACAGCTGAAGATCAGCCACTTCCTCTTGTTCTGAGATTCTCCTTGCTCCTCTCTTCCAAGGCTGGGCTCAGGGCCAATTCACTGCTCATTAGCATTTTCACTCATCTGGTTTTGCTTTCTCTCCCTCAGAAAGCCTAAATGGGGCAAGGAGACTGAAAGTGAGGGGTTGGAGTATTTGAAGAATTAATTTGTACCTTCCATATTTTTTAAAAAGAGTATTTAATACCAACCTCAGACTCGAAAGATGCTATATATATTTACTGGTAACATAAGTTACCAAGCAATATGGCACAACAGATCAAGAATTAGCCTCAGAGTCAAGAAGACCTAGATTCAAGTACTGCCTCTAACACACTGGCTCTGTGATCCTGGTGGTCTTCTGGCCTCTCCTCAGGCAACCCCTTAAGCCTATAAATTGCAGAACAGTTGCAGATGGCCTTGATAGAGAAAATTTCTTCCCTGAGATTTCTTGTATCAATGAAGTCACAAGTCCAAATTCAAAAATAAAATTGTTAGTTCCCTCGGGCAGCAGTCAGTTACTGGGAAGGAAGGCTCTACAATGTAACAAAGCATGGGACTGGGAACACAGTATGTGCTAAGGAAACACTTGCCCTAAGAAGAATGCAAGTTAAAAGAAGGATCTTGATCAACAAGTATCCATAACTGAAAATACACTTTTTTGAGGAAGAGGAAGGGAGCATTTGAAGTTTATCTTCCTTCCCCTCAGCTCCTATTGTGATGCCTCATCTTCACATGGAAGTGCCCTGGGTCCTTGAAGGCAAGGAGACATGCAATAGAGATCGAGTTTGGTCAACTTCTATCAAGCTGGAAAGATTTCAAGAACAGAGAGCAGTAACACTGTACATCTGCTGTCTGGGACCCAACTAACTAGGCTGGCTACAGGGCAATTCATTTTTCTGCCACAGCAATTGTTGAAGACCATCTATCAATCACAGCAGGTTTTTGATCCGCGTCACTGAGAAAATGACAAGATCCTTAACAAATGATACAATGATGACACTGGACTTATCATTCTGATAAGACACCTCTTTCATTTAGTCTGGTGGACTAAATATGTCCACATGGACGTAGTCTTAAAACCTCATGAATTAACTGAGCCACTCACATGAGGACCAGTCCTCTTTATTCACGAGTCCCTTGAGAGGCAGAGGTTGTCATCATCAGGCCTGCCACCAACTTTTCTTCAACTAACAAAGGATGACAACACAGTTATAGACATCCTAAGGGCACAATGTTTTCCACCTAGAGTCCCTTGAGAGGCAAGGACTTAAAGGAACCCTGGCTAAGGCAAAAATTCAGCTGCCCAGAGTTGATACCATAACATAATAACCATAACAAAACTCTATAGAGTTTTAAAATTGACAAACTGCTTTTCTCAAAACAATCCTGTGAGATGTAGTGTGTGTTATTCTCATTTTATAGATTAGGTAAATGAGTCTTGAGGAAATAAGCAGTTTACATGTGATCACAGAGCTACCCCAAGCAGAACAGCTAGGACTCAATCTCAGATCTTCTGACTTTGTGCTTTCACCATACTACCTCTTCTTTCTCTACTCAACAAATACTTTCAGACAGAATTTTGAAACTTCTGAGAGTTCAACTCCCAATGGCAAGGAATTGCTTTAGTGCATTCTTCTATACTCTAAAAGCAAAGCACAAACACTGTAAAATAAAACAATTCTCTGAAGAATCAATGTTCTATGTTTCAGTGGAAGGAAAGATCTTTATTTTACCTTACAATAAGAGAGGTTATGACTTACACTGCTATTCCCACGAAGCCCTTCAGAGGCACCACTCCCCAAATGACGCCCAGGACAACTGCAATGATCTGTCGGAACCAGTAGATCACATCTAAAAACTCATCCTGTAGAAAAGGAAAATAGAGTTAGAGCTTGAATATGCTTGACCTGCAATAAGTCAGATAGGCAGCTTGGAGAGAATGAGAGACAACCTAGCTTCCAATGCTGCCTCTGTAGGTTCCACAACTTGGGGTCAAGAAAGGTACCAGTTTTCTCATCTGTAGTGTAAGAGGACTGCTATATCAGATAGCTTGTTGTCTTGGGGAGGGAAGAGAATGGAAGACAAAAAGTTGGAGCTTAAAATCTTATGAAAATGAATGCTGAAAATTGTATTTGCATGTAATTGGAAAAAAATAAATGCTAATAAGTGCAAAAACAGCCCCCCAAGGTTAAATAAATGAAAATAAACAAAAAACCCAAGGAAGTTGGTCTTTCCAAGTTCTAAATCCTATGAAGATCATATATCTCAAGGCATCCTACTGTGGAGAGGAGGGAACAAATTTCAAACCTGGGAATATTGGGGTTGTATAACTATTCCTCCAAGAGAGTTGGTACAAATGAAAGCAAAAAAATCAAAATTTTAAGTAGTTTATTAAGACTATTTATAAAGTTTACAAAAAGAATGTAGTGAACAGTTCTAGTAGCTGAGGTAAATTTTATAAGGCATATAAGAAACATTTTTAAGGATAGTAGCTAATCTGGATTTCACGGATATATCTCATGCTACTCATTTTACATAAATCAGGAACTGAATGGGGAGATCTAGGTAGATTCAATTCAACATTTATTACTGTCATCTATGTGGAAGGCATTGGGTTACGTATAGGAAATACAAAGATGTCCTGTCCTCAAGGAGCTTACATTCCATAAGTGGAATATAACTATAACTATATATATGTAAATAAAAAGTATATGCAAAATAATTTTGAGATACAGTGTTAATGAGAAAGAGATGTCAAAAGATTAAAAAGGGCCTTGTATAGGAGGTGTTCTCTGAGCTGGAGGATGAGAGAAGCTAAAAATTCTATAAGGCAGAGGTGAGGAGAGAATACCTTCCAGGTATGGGATATCGATTGTGTGAATCTGGGACACCCTTAAGGGGAATGAACACTTAGCAGGCCAATTTGGAGTAGAGTATATGTAAAGAGAGTAATATTAAATAAAATGAGAAAGGCAAGAAGGAGTCAAATTGTGGAGAGCTTTAAGTCAGGCTGATAAATTTATATTCCTGAGACTCATATGTGTGCACTCACTCCAAGGAGACAAGTTTTCCTCAAAACACACATCCACCTACACCCATATCCACGCACACGAATTATTTACTACATTCCTTTTGTGATCTTTATAAGTAGCTTCTATGTATTCTTTCCCCCCTCAATTACATGTAAAAATTATTTTTTATACTTTTTAAAAATTTTGAGTTTTAAATTCTTTCCCTTCCTTGAAAAGACAAGCAATTTGCCATGGATTATACAGATGATTACAGAATACAGAATATGTAGTCATATTTCCATATTAGTCATGTTGTAAAAAAGAGCAGACCAAAAAAAAACCCCTAAAAACCAAAACCCCAAGAAAAATAAAGGAAAAAAGCATGCTTTGCTTGCATTCAGCCTTTACCAGTTCTTTCTGCAGTGAGGGATAGCATTTTTCACTATAAGTCCTTGAGAACTACCTTGGATCATTGTAATACTGAGAAAAGACATTCACAGTTAATCATAGTATAATACTGCTGTTACTAGTAACATTATCTTTTTTTTTTCCTAGTTTATTTGAAGCACTTTTATTTATTTTTACACAATGACAGGTTGAGCATTACAATTCTCAACTCTTAGGATGACTTACAAATTTTGGTATTCTACTGGTCATATGAGAACATTAAGGCAATGTATAAAAATCTTACATAAATTAACCAGATGCAGAAATTTACAGGTTGTAAATGCCAACATTTTTGTAATTCAAGATTGAGTAACAGCCCCATGACTTTGGGGGAAAACAGTGGATTAAGAAAAACAAACAAAACTGGTTCCTAAGGTTTAGATTCAATATAAACTCCTGCTAGGATAGTAGCAACACATTTAATAAACTCTTGCCAGACTTAGGAGAGAAATTCTGCAAGTTAGTTCTTTTAGATGCTGGAAATGTGACTTTTAGATCTCTTGTACATATCTGAAGCTTTATAAAACTAAATTTTACAGCTGAATGTCAAACAACAAGATATTATATTCTCATATTATCGAATTAATTCTCTATAGAAGTTAATTCAACTTTACCTGTCAAAATGAAGTGATTTCCATCAGGGTTTATATCAAAGATATGCACAAGGTAGGCTAAAATATACACCAAAGGAACAACTGTTAAACTTAAATATGAGGTCAAATCAGTAAGGGTTCCACATTATAAAAAGTATTGATATTTGTTTAATATCAGATACAAAATTCCCCAAGGATAAGTTCTTTTTCAAAAAAGGTTTATTCCAGTTTCACGAAGCTAACATGAGGTATGTATTTGCCAGGAAAAATTTTTACTTTTTGAAAATTCATGCAGTAAATGTTATTTTGCCAGCAGTCTATTTAGAAGTAATTGCAGTGGACGATGGATGAGCCAGATTCATCTTTATTCCTGATCATCTTATTACTTCTTAAAAATTTGCTCTTTGGTGCTTTTCACTGATACCAACGAACATTGATATTAAGTAACAATATAATCCCAAATTTCCAAGTTTTAAAATATTTGTTACCTCTCCTCCCCACTCTGAGATGCCCTAGGATATCGGATCATTATAGGATTATAACATTAGAGCTGGAAAGATAGCAATAAGAAGTCGTCACAGATTTTTGAGCAAAGGAGTGAAATGTTCAAATTTGCATTTTAGAAATTTTAATTTGATAACTTCACAGATGCATTAGAGAAGGAAGAGAATAGAAGCTGGAAAACCAATGAGGGGAGACTAATGAAAAAGTATAAAGATAAAGAGGGTAAGCAGAGGATATTCTCAGAGGACTAATTAAAGAAGACGTAACAACTAACTAGTTGGTGCCTAAGATGGAAGCTCTTCCTGGTATATACTCAATCACTCTTTCCCTTGGAAATCATTCTTTCCCTTGGACGATACATACATGTTGAAGAGGAAAGAAAGACACCGGAGAAAGATGCCAGCACATAAATAAAAGGAACTCAACATGTCAAAAGACATGAGAGTTCTGATATAGAAGAATATAAAAATTTCTAGCTTCTTATCTGTACTTGGGTCCAAAAGCCACTTCTTGCATTGAACTAACTAAAAATTTGGCAATGGCTTTACAGAGGTGATAAGAAACAAATGGTTCCTGATTTTGCAAGAGGTGAGCATAATCCTACAAGTTAGTAATGAAAGACTGAACTGCTTGTCACCTCATGTCTAAAAACCAGGGCAAAAGCAGATATACAGCGACTGTGAAACCTAGGCTAGTGGCCAGCATGGCAGGGCTGTGGAGCCCTGGGAGAGTCAGAAATGAAGACTAAACAAAGAAGAGGAACCTGCCATTATTGGAAAATCAAGAGAACATGGATATAAAAATCAAAATGGCACAGCCCAGACCTGAAAGTTCCAGACATAGTAAAGGAAATGAAGTCAGAACATACTCCTGCCCCAATCCTAACCTTGTTAGGTTTGGGGAATGGACAAAGAGAGAAATAGTAACCTAACCTCAACATATTCAACTGCTGATTCTCAATATTGTCTCTAGATCCATCTCTTTCTTTGATGACAAATATGGTCCTGCTCACCTTCTACCTTGGATGATACACAATGTGGGGGGAGAGGGAGATAAAAGGAGGGAGAAAGGTATATGAAATAAAAAGATTAGGGATATATCCTTTGAGATTCTTGTCTCACACATACAGAATCACAAAGTGTCAGAGATTGAAGGGGTTTGTAGAGATTATCTAATTCAGCTCCTGCATTTTACATATTTACTGCAGTTCAGAAATAGCTCTTTCAAGTCACTGATGGACAGGCCTAGACCTAAATTGTCCTGACATCCTCCCTAGCCCAGGAATCATTCCATTATATTATGCCATGCTGCATCTCCTCTCCCACAACTCCTTAGGTTCAGAACCCCTCTTCTTACACTTTCAATCTGCACCCACGCTCCCAAGTCTTCCTATACATACATTATCTTTCACATATTCCTGGACCTTAGACATGAAATAACTCCTCACTGTCAAGGTAACAATCTTCTTTCCCAGTTTCTCCTCCCTCATAAAAATATCTATTCATAATTGGCTCTTTATCTAATGCTTAAAAGCTGATAAAATTCTATCTCTCCTATATCCAATCTCACACTCAAATGTCTCACATACACAAGTATTACAGGTGATACAGTTTAAAGGCACCTAGAGAGTCCAGAGAGCAGGAACCAGGATAGTAAAAGGCTTCAAGTTCATGGCATATGAGGGAAGGAACTAGGGATTTCTTTTTTAACTGAAGGAGAAAAAACGCAGAGAGAGAAAGATAACTGTTCAAGAAAACAGATTAGAATTATTTTGGTTTTGTTCCTTCATCCTGCTCCTTCAAAGAGGCAACTTTAGTCTTAATGTCAGACAAAACCTTCTAACAATTAGTGTTGTCTGATTGGTAGGGAAGGTTGTGAGATTTAACCCCCCCACCCCCATCCCCACTCCCCAGGGCTACAAAATAATTCTAATGCTGAAATTCTGTGAGAAAAGTTGACACATGCAAACACATCCACATTTACCACAGGTAACAAGCATTCTCACCTTCCTCATTCATACAACAGAGAACAGGATGAGAGATTTAGAATTTTAAGAAATGTGAGAGGCCACTTAGTGCTACCTCCACATTTCAAAATGCAAAATCTCCCTCTCCCTTCTCATCTTTCTCACTATCTCCTTCCAAAGCTCTTCCCTTCCTAGCTGTGGGATCCTTGGAAAGTCATTTATCTCTCTTCCCAACTGTCCTTCTCGGTGAAATAGGGATAATAATAGCATCCTTCTCAGGATTGTTGTATGGATAAAATGAAATAATCTATGTAAAGCACTTTACAAACTTTAAGCGCTATAAGAATACTAGCAATTATTAATCGTCAGCCATAATTATCAAGCACAGTCACTTATCCAGGCCTACTTCATTGGACAAAGGGGAAACCGAGGTCCTGAAGAGGGATGTGAGTCGTCCAATAGGAATTTTACTCCCCTTTCTCCCCCACAACATGCAAATAAATAAATCCTTCTACTTTTTCATCAAGGTGACAAGTCACCTCACATAAAGCACACGCGAACTCTGCCGTCGTGTGACAGGTCAGCGTTACACACGTACGTGCACGATGCCCTCACTCCCCCTCGCCTACATATAAACACGCATTAACTCCTTACACAAGCAGAAAAATCTTCCTTCACACAAGCACGTGGGCTCTTCCCCTCCACCTCCAGATGACAGGTTCTCACACCTGCACGCGCGCGCGCGCACACACACATACACGCTTTCTGCCCTGGGCACTAGGGTGACAGACTCCCCATTCATGTGTGCGCACACACGCACACGCGTTCTTAGCCCGGTGTGACAGGCTCCCCCAACGCGCGGACACTCCTACTCCCCCGGCTCCCCGCCGACTCCGCACCTTGTCCTCCCAGGCCGCGTCGCTCCGCAGCGCTTTGCTCCAGGCCGAGCCCTTCGGGGCGCCGTTGGCCAGGTGCGGCTGCGGCGGCTCCTCCTTCCGCCTCCCGCCGCTCATCCTCCCTCAGTCCGTCCTTCCGTCAGTCCGTCCGTCCTTCCGTCCTAACCCTGGGCCGGGCCTGGAGCCAGGGAGCCGAGTCTCCCTCTCACAGCGCCCAACAGCCCAACTTCAGCCAGCCGGCTCCGGGTCCAGCCACCCTACAGCTAAGCAGGCGGTGCGCGCGATCAAGTCCGAGGTGGGGGTTGGGAGGGGGAGGTGTTCAAATGAGAAAAGGGCGGAGAGCGGGCTTAGCGTTGTTCTGCTGGCGTGCTAACGCAACCAATCAGCGACCAGTATGCACCACCGCGTGACATGGCCCCGCCCCCTCTCTCTGAGCGTGAGCACGGCTCACGTGACATTCCTCTTGGGGTGGATTTCACTGCTACGGGAAGAAGTAAGGGCCAATTTGAAGACTCGCCCAGCAAAAAAGATGAATGAAACTGCCTAGTTCGGATCGGACTCTCTTCAGGCCTAGAAGCCTGCAGTGCGTAAATCCCTTTCCTCAAAAACCTTCTCCTCCCCAACCCCCGAACCTTCCTTACTCTGAGCGCAGAAAGCTTTCCTACTGCCTGCCTAACCCGCCAGGAATAATGAGAAACCTCACAGAGGTAGGAAATACTTTACAGAAAATAAGAGTCCAAACCCATTTTACCGATGAGTAATTAGTCTAAGGTCACTTTTTTTTTTTGAAAGCAATTTGTCCATTTAAAAAAAATTTTTTTGAGTACAGTAAACTTTTATTTGCAAAATCTAATTTTTTCCAATTTTTTTTTTAAATAAATTTTTATTGACAGATAAGGTCACTTGTTAAGTGGCCAAAGAAAGTGGATTGTGGAATATGAGAGGTCACCTAGGTCCCAGTTGATTATATTCTGGGCAAGTGGGAGTCACAAAATTATGACTTAATTAGCACGTTTGATTTGCATACCTGTTTTATGTATCATTATACCCGGAGGCATGAAGTTGAGAGAAAAGCGTCTGGAGTGGAAAGTTTTAAGAAGCCCAGATCTAATCCATCCTCCCCCTCCCCTCCCCCTTTCAGTTTTATCAAAGAAATTAGGGAGAAGGGAGGAGAAATACTTGGTCTCTAATACAGGGAATCAAAAGTAAATACTACATCCCAGGGGTCTGATTCTCCTTACTGCACACCCAGAGGAATTTAGTTAAAGTAAGAGGGAGGTGGGGGTGGCAACGGTACAATTTGTGCCTCCCTTATTGAAAAGCTGTCAAATGGAAGGAGTAAGGTTATGGAAAAGCAGGAGAGGCAGCATGGTACTGTGGGGGCACCTCCCCTTTGGAGGTGGGAAAACTGACAGACTAAGGAGAGCCAGTCTCTTAGTGCAGTAAACTTGACCTATCTACACCATCCACCTCGAATGAAATCACTCCTGAACACACAAAAAAGATGACGTGTGGCTTAAATAACTGAAATGGTCTCATTCAGAAGGCCGTGCTTCCGGTTGTGGTGTAACCCTGGGCAAGCCACTAAGCCCCAAATCTCCAATGGAAGTTTTTATACACCGGTACTTCCTCACACCACAAGGCACAGCCACATTCCAAAACAAAATGACACACACAGGCAAAGGCCTGGAGTCAGGAGTTCAGATTATAATCCCAACCTCTGTGCTTTGTTAGGTGTATGGCCATGAATTAGGCCCCTAATCTTTTTCAGCCCCAGTTTAGACAACCACAAATCTACAACTGTTTCCTTATAGGATTATTGTGAAGTAGGCTGGCTCTTGGTGAACCATAAAAGCAGTACTTTTTTCTTAAAACTAGAGCAATTTGCTACCTGAGCTCCTGTTGCCTTTGGAGGTCTCCAGAAAAGGGATAAATATACTAGTCAAACAAACATGTTAGGGGACATTCCAATCAAGTGATATCTCAAAAATCCCTTCTCCATTTGAGAATCTGTGATCACTTTTCTAATTCTCAAGTCTTTAGTTGAGGGATCCAGAGACAAATGATTCTTCATGGGCCCAACCAATACAATGTGATGTACAGATAAGATCTATGTATTTTGTAAATCTTAAAACAACATAAACATTTGAGCAATGGTTATTAAGACACCTTTCACTCTTAGGCTAAGATGTAAAGAGGACCCTCTTTACATCTTAGAGGACTGAGCTCTTCCTTGTCTAATAGTGGGAGTAGACCAAAATGACAGACGCAAAGCTTCCTGGGTTTAGTGTGTTTTTAAAAAAAATCTTTTATTTAACAAAAAAAATTTCCAACAAGTTATTTACAGTAGTTTGGTTTTTTTTGTTCATTTCAATTAGAGGGCTGTTTTTTTCCCCTTCACACTTTTACATATAACCAAATCCAGACACAGTCCAACTTATCCAACCATAAACTTTCCCCATCATCCCAAGAGATGAGTAACAGGGTCCAGCAGCATGACTCCCACACCCATTGTATAGTGCACTGTGGAAGCCATTCTTTCTCTCCCCTTCCCCAAAATCTATCTCAGTGGCCCCAGAACTGGAGTTCTGTGATCTTATTTAAATTTAATCCAGGCTTACAGAAATCGGAGCCAAACTAGAAACTGGGTCTCAGAAAGAGACAAGGAACGGATGGGCGATGGGTAGGGAAGTCTGGCTCAAAAAGTAGGAGAAACAGGGGGACTGACTTTTAGAGGTCTCTTCCCTATTTACTCCTCAATATCTCACTCCACACAAAACATCACCCCATCCATCCCCCATCTATCAAAGGTACAGTGGGTTAAGGAATGCTCCCTCCTATATTTTTCTACTGACATTAATATTCATACAAAAGAATACTCAGTCTAAATCTAGGATTAGTGTTTTTCGATACATATAAACTGGTACCAGTTGCCATTTAACATAGTAAACTATGAAATAGCAATAAAAAAAAATCAAAATGGGGAGGGAAAGAAATCAATAAAACTAATAGTGACCTATTTCAGAGGTGCTCAGAAGGCCAACCTCTTACAGCTAGAATTCAGAAGAGATGCAACAGCCTATCTGTAACCACTCTACCATACAATTTCCAAACTTAACCTCCATCTTAAGCCTGACCCATTCAGCCAGAACTACATTGGGGTATGGAAGAAACAGATCAAATTGGATTCAAAAGAAAGCATTAAGTAGTAATTAGGCCATCCATTAGATGGCCCAGAATTTTTTTTTTTTGAGGGGGGTAAGACAACATTCCACAACTTTTCAGGACAATGACTACTACCTTAAAAGTCAAGGTATTCAATTTTTTAAATGCAAGTTACCCCAATTCAAGAGATTCTTTATCCCTTTTTGCCAAGAAGGAAGGATAAACAATATCCATCAATTCCATAGCCCCATGTCATTTGGATTACTCCAGCTGCCTGGTTCCTGGAAGCTATGTTTTTTTTTACCCTTTGTATCAGCAAAGACACAAGACACAGGAACAAAATAATAATAATAACAACCCAAACAAACAAAAGGTATTTTCTTCAAAACAAACCCTTTGGAATTTTTTTTTCTGAACCTGGTCACTGATATGCTCAAAATAGTATTTTTCCTTCTTTGTATCTCTGTAGACTTGTCAGTTTACTAGCCCTTAGCCGACAGAGATAAAAAAGGGCTGGAGATAGGCTTATCCCAGGCCCTATATAAGGTAGTTCTGTTTGGTGGAATGAATTTAAGAAGAAACTAGAGTGCCCAGAGGCAAAGTAGGAATTCTTCAAGGTGGAAGCATCATGTTTCTCAGAGCCAGAGGTGCAGGAGGTGACCTAGACACATCTCAGTTTTCTTGGTCCAACTTCTAGCCTGCAGATGATTCTAGTGTTGGGAGTGAAGCAGGGGAGATGGAGGAGATTCTGGGTCACAATGTGAAACACTCAAGTGTTCCCACTGGGAGAGGGCAATCCCAACAGGTGGTGGAGACCCCTAAGGTAAAAGGAAAGACCCCAAACAATGAACAACAGTAATAAAAAAACAACACAGAAAAGGAGCAGCTAGCTGTCTCCTACCAAGTTCTGAAGGCCTTTTCAAGGACTACTTAGGGTTAGTGGCTACTAAAGGGAGCTCAGCATGCCATGAAGGAGAAAACAGATCTTTTTTCTGTGATTCAAGCTCAGCTGCTCTCTGTAGGGCCACTTCCACCAGCAATTGAAAGCTGCTAAAGTCCTCTCCATAGTGCTCTGGGGGCGTAGGGGGTGGTGTATTAAAGAGTCCACTGGTTGGGCTTCCAGCCTGTGCCCTGGCCAGCAGGGTGAGTGTGCTGCCAGTGCCTGGGAGGGGCTGTGGCTCCCCACTACCCAAAGGAGGGGGTGGACTTTCATTCTCAGCTCCAGGGCCAGAGAGATGAGCCCCAACTGGGGATGAAGAGGAAGAGAGTGCAGATGAACATACAGACAATGACAACATTTTAGAGGGGGCCGGAGCGGACCCTGGTGCCATCATGCTGGGACTTGAACCCTGCGGCATGGCCACATCAGATGCTTTGCCACCACGGCGGGAAATGGTGTAACGGTTGGGGTCCTTGCCATCCTTTCTCAGCATATCTGGGAGAAGGCGCCGCCGTGCATTGATGAACCAGTTGCAAATCTGAAATGACACAAGAAAAATATTAATCATCTAGTCCCATTGAGAAGATCAAATGTAGTGTGAATTTCAGGAAATAAGAGTTTGGGTTTTTTTACATTACAGCTTAAAAACTGTATATATATTACCTTTATATATGAAACTCAAATCAATAAGTATTCATTAAGGACTGATATATCAGGCACTTAATTAGGTGCTGGAGAGACAAAGAAAAATATAATAGTCCTTGATCTTTTTGAGATACCCACACACAAACATTATTTCCATTGACATTCATATATACCTTCATGAGACAGAGGCAATGAAAGTAAAGTACTAGACCTGAAATAAGGAAAATGTGAGTTCAAATCTAGTTTCAAAACACTTATGTGTCACCTTAGGCAAGTCACTTCATCTCAGTTTCTTCTCTGTAAAAATGGGGATAATACCTACCTGTCAGGGTGATTGTGAGGATGAAATAACACTGATAAAGTACTTTGCCTACTTTAAGTACTATATAAATGTTGTCATTATCACCATCTTATAGATGTGTGAATAAGAAATCTCCTTATTAGTAGTAAGTTCATTTCAAATCATTGTAAGGACGTGACTTTCCCCATATGAACCTAATTCCCATGTAAACCATGAGAACCCAATTGAGGAAGGATGTGACTCCCCCTGTGAGGACTTGACTACTCTCTCACCCCAAGAGCATATATTTTAACTCCTCCTATGAAAACCTGACCGTTCCTTGACCCATAAGAACATATATTTCAACTCTTTCCTTTTTAATTATAAGACAGGCATGTACCACCGGTGTTTTAGCTCCAATTATATGATTCCAGGAACTCGCCACTCCTTGGAACTGTTGCTGTTGATAAGGACTAGCCCCTTTATCAATGCAACATTTGATTATAACCACCTGGAGCCCTAATTGGTGCATCCTTGTCTTAGATGAGGTCTTCATCTGGCCCAAAGCCTTCTTTGTTTGGACCCCTATAAAAAGTGGGCAAAGCATTCTCCACTTTGAAGCCTCACCTATGGAGATGACGATCTGCCTAGGACTTTCCCGATCGAGACTCACAGGCTGAAATATCGGGGCTTCCCAGCCATCCAATTAGAGTTGAAGCTCCCTCGATCGTTCTGAGTAATGTATTCCCTCTCTTTCTCTGCTATCCTAATCATAATCCTTATTATTCTTTGCCTCTTGTGTATTATTTGCTGTATGTGTTATTGCAAGCATTCTATCCCGTGCATTGTATAATTAAATTTTACCTTTACTTTAACTGAGCCTGAGAGCGTCATTTATAAAAGCGGATTCAAACTCCTCTTAAAAATCATATAACATTAATAGAACAATGTGGAAATTAAAAATCTTATCACCAAAACAAGTAACAGAATTGGTATTTCAACCCAGATATTTTGGCCTCTCAAACCAATGCTTCCCTATACTACACCACAGCAAAGAGCTCAGTAAGTTAGGTGGCAGCCTTCAAAACATTCAGTTTCTCTGGGCTTTTAATTTCTCCATCTGTATCATGAAGAGGCTGGACTGCTGATGACCTCTAAGATCCAAACTGGCCCCAAGATCCTATTTCTTCAAAATTCAACAATCTAATCAAACTGAAAAATTTTACACAAACTGATGCTAAATCAAATAAGAAGAACCAGCAATACATTGTATACAATACAGCAAGAATGTGCAATGATGAACTATGAAAGAATTATTTCTCAGTGATTCAGTGAACCAAAGCAATCCCAATAGACTTTGGACAGAAAATGTCATCTACATTTAGAAAAAGCACTATGGAGATTGAATGTAAATCAACATATGCTATGTTCACTTTTTCCCCCTCTCTTTTTCTATTTTGATTTTTCTCTCCCAATATGATTCATAAAGCAATGTGTATATATTAAAATAAATACATTTTTAAAAATTATATTTCAGTGTCCCCACTAAGAATCTCTTTAACATTCCTCCACAATTGTTACCCGTTCTTTTAAGTTCAGTTAATGTGTCCCTTTTCCCAACTATTCCAACCTCTTAACTAAGATCTAATCTTCAGAATTCAAGTGTGTGTGCCTGGCCCTTGAGGTAAGAGACAAACCAGTGAATGCACTTGGTGAGAGCCAAAGTAACCATTATAGGCTACCTCCCAGATTGATAGAATTTCAAGAACTGGAATTTCAGAAAGCAGACCAACTGATACATAGATATCGTCTCCCTATCAAGAAGTGGTCTTGACTGCTTGCCATCTAGGGGAGGGGGTGGAGAGAGGGAGGGAAAAAAAAAAATCGGAACAGAAACGAGTGTCAATATAAAGTAATTATTAAATAAAAATTAAAAAAAAAAAAGAAGTGGTCTTTCAGTCGCTGTTAAAATTGGACTATTCCTATATTTTGGAAAGCTCTAATTGCTAAAATTTTCCTTGAAATGACTTGAAAAAACTACCTTCCTAGAGTTTCCTAACCCATTTTAATGTAGTTCTTAATCTCTGAGGACAAGCAAAACAAATCAATTCAACAAACCTTACTAAGCACCTACTATGTGCCAGTGATTGGGAAGACAATACAAAACCAAAACAAAATACAGTCCCCAGTATCTTCAAGCTGCTTGTGTTCTATGTATAAAAGTACATTAAATACAAAAGATTTACAGTCATTTCTGGAGCAGTGGGAGGGCAATAGCCTTCCTAAAAAAAACAGAGGTTCTTAGCTTTTTTGTTTTGTTTTGTTTTATCATGAACCCCTCCTTTGGCAGTTTGATAAAGTCTATGACCCTTTTCAAGGAAAAAAAGTTTTTAAATGCATAAAATACAAAGGATTACAAAGAAAATAAATTGTATTGAAATAGTTATCTAAATATAGGGAGGAAAAATTAATAGACCCAAGTTAAGAATCCTTACTAAAAGAAATGTCATAAGAGCTGAGCTTTGAAAAGAGTTGAGAATTCTTTGCTAGCAGATAATTAGGAAGGAGTGCATTCTGAGCACAGAGGATAGAAAAAACCCCCAGTGCAAATCAGTCTAATCCCTTTTTTTCATGACAGCCTTTTAAGTATTTAAGACAATGACCATGTTCCCCTCATGGTTTTCTCCAGGCTAAAGATTCCCAGGCTTTCTATCACCATCAGGAGATGTTTTAAAGAGTCTCTCTTGTGTTCCTCACAGACAATTTTCACAACAGGTCCCAGTTTCCAGAAATTAATTGATTCATTTCCTTAAGAAAAAATTTATCCTGTGTCACCTCAAACTGTGTGTAGAAAGTAGGAAAATGATCCCTCAGAGAAAACTACTTTTATACCCCAAGTTAAAAATTTCTTTCACTTAAGGTTTAAAAAAGAGATCCCAGTCCAGCTGTGCTGGACAAACCACTGAACTTTAAAAAAGTTATAAAGGAGGAAAACTGAGGCTCCCAAAAAGGAACTGGTCCATGGTTAACAGCAAAAACACATCAGAAGCTGTGCGTAATTTCACCCCTATGCCCTTTGGATAAAAAAGCAATGCCCACAACTCCCAGGTTCACCCCTCCTTGGCCTCTCAATCAGTTTTGGAGTTACAGAACACCGCTCCTCCCCTCCCCCCAATGCCCCCTGGTCCCTGACCTCCTTCATCTTATCTTTTTGAATCCTAAACTGGGCCTTTTCTCCTAGGGCTAGTCTTACCTCTTAAAATTTCTTAAGCTGAATCATCCATTTCCAACCTAATTCCCAAATAATTCTATTCTTTTCTCTTTCTTTCCTATTATACTGACTATTGGATTAGTTTTCCTAAAATATTGTTCAACCATATACCTCTCTCCCTACTTTAAGGACGCTCTAAGAGTCCCTAACACCTGTTAAATCACTTCAACAAAAATACACTGAGACTTCATAGAGGGAATAATCTGTGTTCTGTGAAAAGGACAACAAATAAGATGGTTCTGGTTTTCAAAACACTGAATCTAACACGGAAATTAAACACCATGTTATTGAATATCTGTTTAAGACGTGTCAGACAATGGGTGAGGGGCTAGCAAATAACAAATTCTTAGAATGAAAAACATCCCTAACAAGCAAGAACCTAACATCTAAATAAAGTCTCATATTTCTGTACTTGTGCATATATGTGAATATACAGTGCAAATATAAAGAAACCCATTAAAAGTAAAGTAGTTAACAAGATAGTCTGGGAGAGAGAGGACTAGAACTGGAGAGGGAAGCAACTTCATGTACAAAATGGTACTTGAACTGTGTTTTCCAGGAAGAGAAATTCTGTGAGGTACAGATAAAGAGGGAGTGCATTTCAGATGTGGAGAATGGCCAACACAAAGGCATGGAGACAATACAAGACAATACAATACATGGAGACAAGAGTGTCATGGGGAAGAAACAGAAGGCTGGTCTGGTTCAAAAAGTTTGGGGAAGAGATGATGCCTAAAGAAGCTGGGAAAATGTCATGGAATCTTATTCTGCATTTAAATGTAAAGTAAGTCCAGGAATATTTTTCCTCATAGATATTTGTAATTTCAGTGCCCAGCACAGTGCTAGTTACATAGGAAGCATTAACAACTGATGAACTTAAAACTTGGGGAACACACATTCATTTAGGACAGGGGTCCTCAAACTTTTTAAATAGGAGGCCAGTTCACTGTCCCTCAGACTGTTGGAGGGCTGGACTATAGTAAAAAACAAAAACTTTGTTTTGTAGGCCTTTAAATAAACTTCATAGCCCTGGGTGAGGGGGATTAAACATCCTCAGCTGCTGCATCTGGCCTGCAGCCATAGTTTGAGGACCCCTGATTTAGGAGATGTATGTGAACAGTTGGTAAAAGAGATATATGCTGACATATCCAACATATAAAGGACTGCTTGCCATCTAGGGGAGGGGGTGGAGGGAGGGAGGGGGAAAAATCGGAACAGAAACGAGTGTCAATATAATGTAATTATTAAATAAAAAATTTAAAAAAAAAAAAAAAGAGATATATGCTGAAAGAATGAATGGCCAAATAATAGAAGGACCAAGATAGAGTTAATTTAATAAAATCTAGAGGAAAATACTTATACTGGGAGAAAAGACTGGTCATTAAGTTAAATACATAGCAAATAAGTTAAGAAGGATGAAAACTGAGAAAAAGACCATCAGATTCAGCAATTAGAAGACTGCTGATTAACTTTAAGGAGAGAAATCTCAGTTGAGTGAAGTTAGAAACAAAATTGCAAATGGCAAGAAAAAGAAGAAAGGTTAGAAAATAAAAGCAAGTATAGACAGGGTAATTTTGGGAACTTCCTGAAAAGGGTAAAGATATAGGAATATGGCTTGAGGAGATAGTGGGTCTCATCAAGATTTTTTAAGGGTGAGAAGGATTTGGGAATGTGTGAAAGTGGAATGGAAGAAACCAGCCAATTTAGTAAAATGTTGAAGATTCAAGAGGTGGGGGGAAGGTTGAGAATGCATTCTCAACCTCCTGGAGAAGACTAGATAAAGTATGAAATCAGGGACTAAGGTTGGCCGTGGCAAAGGTGGCTGCTGTCTCTTTAATCAGAGACTAGGGTAAAGGAAGATGAAGAGTAAGAGTAAGTACATCAGAGGTTTTTATTTTTACCTTTTAAAAAATTCTGCAATTAGCAAAAACCAACTAAAATGAATCCTTCCAAATATATGTACAGAACAGAAAGAAAGTTTTACTTAAAATTGCAAATCTCTATTACTTGCTTTTCTTTTAAAATACACAAATGCAACATGTTTCTTACAAAGTGTCTTGTTTATGATTCTTTATGACTTTCTTGTTCTCTTCTTAAATGTGTTATTTCAAAAACATAATTCCACAATCCTTTTTAGGGGCAACCATATCCTTAAGCTCTTCTTTTTCTCCCTTACTCCCCAAATGAGAAAAGAAACAAACAAAAATGCATAATTAGTCAAGCAAAATTAATTCCCACATTGTCTAGCTCCCAAAATAAGCTTCATTCTACAATTTGAATCCACTGCCTCCCTGATAGGAGGTGGCTCCATGCTTTATCAGTTCTCAGACTGTTCATGGCAATGATCCAAGACTTTTCCAAGTTGTATGTCTTTATAATGTTATTATATAAATGTTCTCCTGAATTTGGTCACTTCACTCTGTATTGATTCATAACTTCCCATCCTTATGCTTATTTTATTAATAGTAAAAAATATCCCATTTCATTCACAAACCATAATTGTTCAGCTATTCCCAAACTGAGGGACACTCCATTTATCTTGTACTTCTTTTGTTATGACAAAGAAGTCTTGTACAAGAAATTGTGTACACATGGGACTTTTTTATCTTTCTTGGATCTCTTGGGATATAGGCCTAGTAGTGATATCACTGGGTCAAAAGGTGTGCACATTCAAATGACTTTTTAAATATAGTTTCAAATTGCTTTCTAGGATGGCTAGGCCAATTCACAGCTACAACAACGCATAAGACCTTCCAATTGTCATTTTATCTTTTTGTTGTCTTTATCAATCAGATGGGTATGAGGTATAACCTTAGTTATTTTAATTTGCATTTCTGTTATTTGGAGCATTTTTTCACATACTTGTTGACAACTTGAGTTTCTTCCTCTGAAAACTTTTGTTTGTAACCTTTGACCCATTATCTACTGGGGACATGGAAATTTAAGATGAAGAGAAAAGGAGGCACCTACTGATTGTATGGAGCAGCTCACCATAACCTTCAGTTGGCTTATGGGATGGTGTAATGGGAGGGGAAAGTGGAGGAAGTACAGAATAAAATGTGAGCAACATCAAAACAAATTATAAATAAAAATCTTCAAAACTCTTCATTTTTTAAAGTTTTTTTTTGTTTTTAATTGTGAATCAAAAATTATAATAATCATTTCAAAGATGAAGAAATAGGCTTAGGGGTTAAAGGCTTTACCTAATCATATACCTAATAAATACTGGGATTTGAATTTAACATTCTTTCTACTCTACCATGATGCTTATTAAGATTATAAGCAAGAAACTATGTTTACATTTGCAAACCTTGAACAATGACGAGACTATAAACCAAAATTTTGGAGATGTAGATAAAATAGTATTCAGAGAAAAAAAATCCTATCTTTAAGATCATATAGTGTATAGTACATTGATGAACTAGACAGAACTAATGAATAGAGTAAGCAATTTAGAAAATAATAACAAGTCCAAGATACTCCCTAAGGAGGAAACCTTGAAAAATCAAGGAAATAACAGATAAATCTGAAACCAGAAAGTCCACAGAAATGATAAGCAAAACTAAAAAAAGACAAATAAAAGTTATAAGCCCTTTGCCAAAATTGTTAAGAATAAGGAGAAAAATTAAATTACTAGAATTAAAAATGAAGAGAATCCCCCAAATAGAGCCTAACACAGAATTATGGTTTTTATTGAATTTAGTGTAGAAATGCCTTTGCTTATTTGGCATCAAAGCCATTAAAAAAAAATCTAAGATTACAGAAGAATTCAAGAAACCAAAAAAAGGAAAGCAAGCAAGCAAGCAATTGAAAAGAAGCTAACTGTGGCCTCTGTCCACTGATAATGATATATACCCATGTACCCAAGGAGAAACTGAGGGGAATACTCTGCAGTTCCACTTCTACATAACAGACTTACAATTTCACATAAAATCTTATTGAAATTCTACAATGCAAATGATATTTCATGTTTGCTAAGTTCAACAAATAAGAAAATATCAAATCTTGTTTCCTTCAAAACTCAAATATCATCTACATGAAACCTTCCTAATCCCTTTCACTCCCTATCAAAAAAAAATCTTTTATTCTGCATACATATAAATCCTTAGTGGACATTTCTGTCTTGGTCTCACCAAAGCCTAGCAAGATATCTGATACAGAACAGACTGCTTAATAAACACTTGTTGACTGTTATTGATCCAGTATAAACACAACTAGACATATGTTCCAAGGATGTCAAAGAGAGAGGAAAGAAGGAGGAAAACACATGCACACATGTGTACATACATATGCATACACACTACATATATGTACAACATACACACCTATTTCTGTAAATCTTTTTAAAAACTATTCACAACAGTCCTTTTTTACAATGGCAAGGAAGTGAGTGCATATGCAAAATGTCACTAAACAGGGCATACTCTTTTAATTCAGCAATTCCATTGGAAAATACACCAAAGGGAAAGGCCATATGAAGAGCTAGGTGGTACAATGAATAGAGCCTTAAGTCAAAGACCCAAATTCAAATATCATTTCAGATACTAGCTGTGTGACCCAGGCAAATCTTAACTCTGTTTCCTTCAGTTATTCTGTAAAACGAGCAGAAAAACGAAAAGGCAAGCCAAATATTTTTGCCAAGAAAACCTCAAATGAGGTCAAAAAGAATCGGGCATGATTGAAAGTGATTGAATACCAGTAAATAAAAATAGCTCACCAGCAATTTTTGGTAGTAAAAAGCTGGAAAATTTAGGCCCATGAATCTGAAACATTTGTGTGCCATAATAATAAAAGATGAATTTGGAGTTACATGGAAATATTCCTTTATACTTTATACAGTGACTAAACAATGTAAAGAAAAATAACTTTGACAGACTTAAGGACTCAGACCAATACAATGACAAAGCATGTTACCCATTTCTCAAATAAGATGTGATGTACAATGAGATCTCCTTTTTCACATACTATATGACATGGATTTTTTGTTTTACTTGATAAGGCTCGTTTGATACTGGGGAGGTTTGAGGGGTTGACTTTTGTTTTTAACTCAGAAGTGGGTTTTTAAGAGTGTCAGTAAAACAATTAAATTTTTTTTTAAACATAGAAGAAAACCTATGTTCAGAGAGGTACAAAAATGAGCAGTATACCTTCGAGAGTATGACATACTGAATTTGTTTATGCTTTACATTAAAGCAATTTCCTTTCTTGTTCTTTAAAAAAGATGCAATAATGCTCATATATTAATTGATTTTGTTAAGTGAAAACAATTTTTAATTATTTTTAAAAAGTGATTAGGGAACAGTTGTGACATACGAGTATACTGGATCATTTATTACTGTGCCTGTCAATATAAGGAAAATAGTTTTACCCATGACATCAAACCAAAGAGGTTTATTTAGAACTAGTCAAAATAATAACAGTATTTGTCTTGAACAAAAGATCAAGAATTCAAAGAAACTAAATAGGAAAATAGGAAAGGAAGTAGAATCTGATACCTAGTGTACACTAATATGGTACAATATCATCAGAATTATTTTGTTCTAATTAAATAATAGTAAAGTTGCACACAACCAAGCTACACAAATTCAAGACAGAGATGCAAGTGAATATAACAATCTAGTGTTCAATGAACTCAAAGATACCAACTCCTGAAGTAAAGTATTTCTATTCAACATCAACTGCTAGGAAAACTGGAAAATAGTCTGACAAATTAGGTGCAGTTTATCATTAATCCACAACAAATGCTACAGTAACAGACAGATGGTCTAAATGTGAAAAGGTGACAACCTTACAAAATTTAAAGCTTATGGGAAATTAAATATAAGGTAGGATTAAAGATAAAATAGACAATGGAAAAGTTTCTGCAGGCACAAATTCAATGCTACTAGAATTAGAAGAGAAGCAGTTACTTGGGGAGAAATCTTCACAAAACATATCTAATTAAAAATTCAATATTCAAAATTTCTAGGGAATTGAAGAGCCATTTTTTGATAGCCATTTGGATAAATGATAAAAGCAGGCAGTCTTCAAAAGAAATTTGATATATCAACTCTAATACAGAGAAACAAAAATTCAGACAAGTCTGAGATTTCATAAAACATACATCCAATTGACAAAAGAGGTCAAAATTAGAGAAACGGGGAGGGGGGGACGACAAACCAGGCACACTTAAGCATTGTTACTGGAGCTATGAATTAATCCAATGGTTCTAGGAAACAATTTGGAATTATACTCAAAAGTAACTAAACTGTACAAACCCTTTGACTCATCAATATCAATCACTAGTAGGTATAAACTCTAAAAGTTTATAAGTCCCATGTATTGAAAATATATATATATATTTGTAGAAGGAGGGAGCTGGACAGTAGGGGTAGGGGGTGCAGAGTTGATCAAAACACCCTTGGATCAAATGATTATTCACCTTTAGTTTTGAAGATGCAAAAGATTAATGTCATTTTCCCTTTAGGTTGTAGGAAAGAAGTACCATTTCTTGAAAAAGAATGGCAGTTTGTTACTGGCAGGCCCAAGACATGTAAAAGGCATCAGCTTTGGGAGATGTTAACAGCATCGAAGAGAGTGATCCTATACAGTGTAGACAAAGTCAGCTATGAAGAATCTAATGCTTTTTTGTTTTTTCTCTTGTAACTCTGAAGGAAAGGGATTTTTTTTTTCTATCAATCCCTGACCATGATCCTTCAGAAAGTCAAAAACAATCAGTTTTTCTAATTTTTCAATGAATGTGACCCAGGCAGTAGAGAAGAAACTATGGAACTATGGAATTAAGGAATTAGTTCTGCCTTTTGGGAATTGAGCTGCAGAAATGAGAATGAGAAGACACTTGGCCCTGTGATGCGAAAGGCATGAATTGTCATAGTTATGTTTTCCTACGTGTACCTTACTATTTGAATAGTCTAGGTATGCATTCTTCCCAACGACCTCTAATTTATTAGGTAACATTCTAAAGCTACTGTTGTAGCTATGTCATCTTAGGAAATGCCTTTGCTTAGAACTAACTGTGGGGGAATATTCCTTAGGCATGATACGTATTTGTAATAGTATTTAACTGGAAATAATCAAGTGGTTCATCAAATGGCAACAAATTGTGACATAAATACTGGACTATTACAACACAGTAAAAAAAAAATATGAAGAATTCAATGAAACGAGATGACTCATACATAAAGAAAAAGAACTATTTATATATAAAAAACTTTAAAATGAATATAACATTGAAAGACTTCCAAAGTCTAATTAGTACAGTGACCCATGATGACTTTAAAGTAATGCAGGTTAAGCATGCGCTTTTCTCAAATGAGAGGTGGGAGACATGAGTGTAGAAAATAAGCCATATATCCCAAAGAAATTTTCAAGAAGGGAAAGGGACCTGTATGTGCCAAAATGTTTGTGGCAGCCCTGTTTGTAGTGGATAGAAACTGGAAATTGAGTGAATGCCCATCAATTGGAGAATGGTTGAGTAAATTGTGGTATATGAATGTTATGGAATATTATTGTTCTGTAAGAAATGACCAGCAGGATAAATACAGAGAGGCTTGAAGAGACTTACATGAACTGATGCTGATGATGAAATGAGCAGAACCAGGAAATTATTATACACTTCAATAACAATACTACATGAGGTTCAATTCTGATGGACGTGGCTCTCTTCAACAATGAGAGGATCCAAATCTGTTCCAATTGATTAGTAATGAACAGAACAAGCTACACCCAGAGAAAGAACACTGGGAAATGAGTGTGGACCACAACATAGCATTTACATTTTTTCTGTTATTGTTTGCTTGTATTTTTGTTTTTCTTCTCAAGTTATTTTTACCTTCTTTCTAAATCCAATTTTTCTTGTGCAGCAAGATAATTGTATAAATATGTATACATATATTGTATTTAACATATACTTTAACATATCTAACATGTATGAACTACCTGCCATCTAGGGGAAGAGGTGGAGGAAAGTAGGGGAAAAGTTGGAACAGAAGTTTTTGCAAGAGTCAATGTTAAAAAATTACCCACTCATGTTTTGTCAATAAAAAGCTATTTTTAAAAAAGTATGGGGGGAAGTATGAGTACAAGATAGAATGACAAGATTAATAATCATTGTGAATCAAAATGGAATGAATGCAACCATAAATTGAGAGAGAGTGGCAGAATGGATTAAAAAACAGTAAAATAGTAAAAGAAAAAAAAGAAAGAAAAGAAAAAGAAAATAAGCTAAACATTTCAGATGTCAAAGCCCAAAGTTCTTAGGATATATTGAGTACTTAAGGGCAGGGAGAAGGGAAGAAAGAGGAAGATGAATGTTTGCTCTGCTCAATTACTTGTGCCAAGAAAAAAGTTCTATGGGCTCTCATTAGAGAGAGCAGTTTTTGGAAAATGGCATTAAGATTGAAAAATTGACAAATCCACCTTGGTTACAATAATGTTTCTGTCACCATTGATTCTGAATAAATCCCTTCCTTTGTAGGCCTTTGGAAAAGGCAATGTGTGGCTAGGAGTGTGAGCCCTGGTTCTGAAGCCAAAGGCCCATGGTTTGAATCCTAGTTTTATTCTCTGTGTGGCCTTGGATAAATCTCTGGGCCCCAGTTTCCTTTTATGTCAAAAAAAAAAAAAAAAAAAAAAAAAGTGGGTTGGAATCGATAAGGCTTCCAGATTTCTCCCTTTCAGATGCATGATATATGATTTTAAGCTCTAATTTATTTATTTATTTTCATTCTTAGTGTCACATTTTATTATTTTTATTTTATTTTATAACTTTTTATTGACAGAACCCATGCCAGAGTAATTTTTTACTGCATTATCCCTTGCACTCACTTCTGTTCCGATTTTTCCCCTCCCTCCCTCCACCCCCTCCCCCAGATGGCAAGCAGTCCTTTACATGTTGAATGGGTTGCAGTATATCCTAGATACAATATATGTGTGCAGAACCAAACAGTTCTCTTGTTGCACAGGGAGAATTGAATTCAGAAGGTATAAATAACCTGGGAAGAAAAACAAAAATGCAAGCAGTTTACATTCATTTCCCAGTGTTCTTTCTTTGGGTGTAGCTGCTTCTGTCCATCCTTGATCAATTGAACCTGAATTAGCTCTCTTTATCGAAGAGACCACTTCCATCAGAATACATCCTCATACAGTATCGTTGTTGAGGTATATAATGATCTCCTGGTTCTGCACATTTCACTCAGCATCAGTTCATGTAAGTCTCTCCAAGCCTCTCTGTATTCATCCTGCTGGTCATTTCTTACAGAACAATAATATTCCATAATGTTCATATACCACAATTTACCCAGCCATTCTCCAATTGATGGGCATCCATTCATTTTCCAGCTTCTAGCCACTACAAACAGGGCTGCCACAAACATTTTGGCACATATAGGTCCCTTTCCCTTCTTTACTATCTCTTTGGGGTATAAGCCCAGTAGAAACACTGCTGGATCAAAGAGTATGCACAGTTTGATAACTTTTTGAGCATAGTTCCAAATTACTCTCCAGAATGGTTGGATGTATTCACAATTCCACCAACAATGTTTAGTGTCCCTGTTTTCCCACATTCCCTCCAACATTCTGCATTATCTTTCCCTGTCATTCTAGCCAATCTGACAAGTGTGTAGTGGTATCTCAGAGTTGTCTTAATTTGCATTTCTCTGATTAATAATGATTTGGAGCATATTTTCATATGGCTATAAATAGTTTTAATTTCTTCGTCTGAAAATTGTCTGTTCATATCCTTTGACCATTTATCAATTGGAGAATGGTTTGATTTCTTATAAATTAGAGTCAATTCTCTATATATTTTGGAAATGAGGCCTTCATCAGAACCTTTGACTGTAAAAATGTTTTCCCAGTTTATTGTTTCCCTTCTAATCTTGTCTGCATTTGTTTTGTTTGTACTTTTCAATTTGATATAATCAAAGTTTTCTATTTTGTGGTCAATAGTGATCTCTAGTTCTTCTTTGGTCATAAATTCCTCCCTCTTCCACAGGTCTGAGAGGTAAACTATCCTATGCTCTTCCAATTTATTTATAATCTCATTCTTTATGCCTAGGTCATGAACCCATTTTGACTTTATCTTGGTGTATGGTGTTAAGTGTGCAGCCCTTTACTCATAAAACCTTGAATGGTTTCCTACTACCTGAATAAAATACAAAGACTTCCAATTGCATGTAATTCCCTACATAATCTAGTTCCAAGCTACCTCCTAAATATTTTACCTTTCCCATTCACATACTCTTATATCAGAATCAAAACTGACTACCCTGCCCATTCCCGTCCCCACCCCCTGGTTTTTTAACTGCCCTCCAACCTATTAAGTTTTCCATTTCAAAAACAGACACTTTTCTACTTTGCCACAGATACTTGAAATCCTTTTTTTCCTGGCCCAATTCAGACACTCCTCCCCCCACCCCACCCCCAAAAAAAACCTTGCCAGAATACCCCTAACAAGTGCAATCTTTGGAAAAGTCCTTTAATTTGGTTTGAATATCAGCTCTTCATCTTATTACCAGAGTGACCTTGGGTGAGACACTTAGGTGTTATAATTCTTATTTTTCTCATTTGTAAATGAAAAGATGACTAAAAGGAAGTTAAAAAAAAAAAAAAACAAAAAACAATTAAGGACCAGAAGAGATAACTGATCATCTTCTTTCTCCTTCCCAGAGTACAGAATATATTTTATACGTTATCAGACAAGATCTCTTTATTGGCTGTTTTTGCTTATTTTTCTTGAGAGGATTCCATCTGTACTTCTAGTGAGGTAAAAAATGAATGATGTAAAGAAAAAAGAAAATTGTTTAGATCATTGGTGCCACCACTTACATATGGATTCCTGACCATGACATACTTAGAAAAATCATATAGTAAACATTATCTATGCTCTATTATATCTTTAATTTATTTTGACAAGTAGTATATAACCTCTAATCTCCCCATTTAGCCTCAAATTTGTATGATCTTGTATCTGGGAGCATTGTGTACCCTGTCAATTCTTCCTTTTATCAGTGTTATGTGTGTACTTGTCCTCCCCTTTTCCCCTTTACTGAAGAGTTTTATATCTGTCTTCAAACCACAGTATTAAGCACACCACTTGTCTACTGTAGAAACTTCACAAATATTGCCTGCAAAAAAATTTATGTGACATATAGAAAGAAATAATGAGAAGCTGATATAGAATAAAGAACTTGGTATTTACTAGCGTTTTCTAAAAGTGTATGTTAGTTTCCTTAAAAGGAAACTGACTATATGATAATTTGGGGGCTTTACTCAAGGCATTTAATTTTTAGGCTTATAATTTTTAAAAATATTTTGTCCAAGAAAAAGAATGATGATTGAATCGAGTTGCTGAACAACAGAGAAAAGCCACCAAACTAATTTTAATGGATATGAATTGTTTCTAGTGCAGTTAAAGCTATCTGGTTATTTCTGCTAACTTTCAGCTGCTCCCTTCTCCCCCCCCCCCCAATCCTTTTTCTTAAAGCTGAGATCCTGTTACTCCCTAGTTAAAATTGGCTGCCTCTTATCAAAACTATCCGACTGAGTTTTCAAGGCCCTCCACAATGTGGACCCTCCCTCACACTCCTACTCAACTTCCACAGGCAGACTAAAATTCCTCACTGCCTCCCAAACATCCTGCACTTTTATGCCCTTTTCTCTATTTACCTGCTAACCCTTCCTCCATTTATTAGCATTGTAACCATTGGCTTACCCTGACTTTCAGGAAATAAGAATGTGACTATTCTACAGAGGATTAAGCCTAGATTTTAAGCACCTGCATCAGTAAGCAAATATAAGCTAGTGTATTCATCATTAGTCCATCTGAACTTGCCCAGCTCCTTACCCACCCATCCCCTCCCCAGAGTTTCTAATGCTTCACACCAGTGCCTCAGACCCTCGCTTGTCTCACTGTGAGCAAGTCACCTAGGGGCCAGAGGATGCGGTGATGGAACACTAGCCCTAGAGGCAGGAAGGCTCCTCTTCCTAAGTTCAAGTCAGGTTTTATACACTTAGTAGTTAGATGACCTGGGCAAGTCACTTCACCCTGTTTGTCTCAGTTTCCTCATCTGTAAAATGAGGCAGAGGAGGGATTGGCCAAACACCCCCATGTCTTTGACTAGAAACCTTCAAATTGGGGTCACAACATCACCTTACAAGGTTTCTCAAGGATCAAATAATATATGTCAAGTCACATCCCTTACTTAAGCACCTACTGCCAGGCCCAGTTCTTGTAACCTTTATTGTGCAAGATGTTATCGATTAGTATTATCCTTTACTGCAGTACTGAATGGGTATTTATTTCTCCCACACATTTACCCGATTTGGTGAGGGGGCCCCTCTCCCCTACTCACCAAAAAGAACTTTAAAGGGCCAGCAACAAGGCTGGGCACAAGGTAGGTTAGTTAATTGGCTTATTGACTTGCTAATGAATAACAAGCTCCAGTAGACACCAAGAGTCTAAAAGATGATCCAAGGGCGGCCCTCCCATCTCCACCCAGGAGATCTAAAGGAACTTGGCCCAGGACTCAGCTCCCCCTTCCCCTCCCTGGCTAGACCTGCAGTCACTGCTCACCAGCTCTCCTAGCTGGGGCTTTAATCGTTTCCACTGCTCTTTGAAACCTTTCCAAGTTCTCCAACAACCAAAAACTACAGTTGCGGAATGACAGCATAGCTGAAATACTAGGTTTGGAGTCGGGGAATCGGAGTTCCATTCTGAGCACATGAATCTGACTGAAGAAAAGAGATATGCAGGGCAAAGGAAATTTTAGCAACAAAAACATAAGAGACAGAGAAAACTGTTCAGGGAATAGAGGGCAATACAGTTTGGTTTGGAGGGTAGACTATCTGAAAGAATAGTATCAAATTAGGCAGAAAAAGGAGGGTGTCTCCAATTATAGATTAGGCAATGGAAACAAACATATATGGTGGTTCTAAGGAGGCAGCAGTCTGCATTTGCCAGGAGTGCATCTCATTCAATAAACATTTATTAACCACTTTCTATATGCCAGGTGCTGTGGTAATCCTGCCCTCAGGATTTTTAAATGCAAGAGAGCAAAGATTTTAACTTGACACTAGGCAGGAAGTAGGGAAACACTGGAGATTGCTGAATAGAATACTGTGACTAGGAAAAGTGGGGAAAGAACCATTTTTATGGCACCCACCATATGCCAAGCACTGTGCTAATAATAAATGTTTTACAGATAATATCTCACATCTGATGCTAAGATTTAGAATTTAGAGATCATTTGGTTCACTTCATTTTACTTAAGAAAGAACAAATCTATGTAAAGTTGAATATTATTATGGTTACCCAGAAAGCCACAAAAGAAAAAAAAATGATGAAGAATGCATATTGCCCAAACTTTGAATGAAAGCAGCTAACAATTCAATGAACTGGTTCGTGCCTATGTACATCCTGAACAGTTACTGCAGATAGAAAACAGACTACATCCTGAATTAAGCAGGGAAAACAAGGCTAAGAGTTCATTTGGACAACAGCATAAGTGTTTATATGAACTCAAGCTACTCCCTAACACATGAGGCATTAAAAACCACCCCACAACTCTAATTTTTTCTTGGTGATGAGGCAGCAAGCATGGGTCAGTGGCTAGAGTGCCAGGAAGACTCATCTTACTTCAATCTGTTCTCAGACGATTTAGTAGCTTGTGTGATCCTGGGCAAGTCATTTAACCCTATTTTGCTTCAGTTTCTCATTTAAAATAAGCTGGAGAGGGAAATGTCAAACCACTCCAGTATTTCTATCAAGAGAACCCCAAATGGGTTCAACGAGGTTGGATGCAATTCAAAAATCGCTGAACAAATTCTCTTCCAGCTCATAGTCTTTGACCTATTACAGATGACCCAAAGGGCAATGGAAACATAAACACACATGGTGGTTCTAAGTAGGCAGCAGTTTGCATTTGCCTAAGAGTGCATCTCATTCAATAAATATTTACTGACCACTTTCTATATACCAGGTGCTGTGGTAAGCACCAGGGATATAAAAAAGAGGTAAAGCATAGTCTCTGTCCTCAGGATTTTTCTTAATCTATAAATTCCCAGTATCAAAGAAATCCTAAATCCGGTCCCTACATCTCTAAGTTGGACTAGATGGCCACTGAAAATCTCTTCCAAACCCCAGAACTTTAAAGAGATCTTCTGAACATAGCAAAATCAGTGCAAAAATGTTTGTAGCAGCCCTTTTTGTAGTGGAAGAAACTGGGAAACTTAGTTGATGCCCATCAATTGGAGAATATCTGAATAAGTTAAAGTATATCAATGTTATGGAATATTATTGTTCTGTTAAGAAATGACCAACAGGATGATTTCTGAGAGGCTTGGAGAGACTTACATGAACTGATGCTGAGTGAAATGAACAGAATCAGGAGATCATTGTACAAAGCAACATTATACAACATCAATTCTGATCAATGTTAATTTTTCCAACAATGAGATGATTCAGGCCAATTCTAATGATCTTGTGATGAAGAGAGCCATCTATACCTAGAGAGAGGACTGTAGGAACTGAGTGTGGACCACAACATAACATTTTCACTCTTATTATTATTGTTTACTTGCATTTTTTTTTCGTTTTTTCTTGTGCCGCAAGACAATTATATAAATATGTATTCATATATCGTATTTAACATCTATTTTTAACATGTCTAACATATTTTGGCTTACTTACCATCTCGGGGAAGGAGTGGGAGGAAGGGAAGGAAAACTGGAACACAAGGGTTTGCTAAGGGTTAATGTTGAAAAATTTATCCATGCATATGTTTTGAAAATTAAAAAGCTTTAAAAAAAAAGACTTTAAAAGGATAGTTTTTTCAAAATGATAATGCTTATTCTAGCTACCTCAGTAAATGACTATTAGTGGCAAAAGAACATATATATAAAATACTCAAAACAACAATGGTTTTACATCTAGAAGAGACCTGGCTTTGAATTTCATTCAGTGTCCTCCCCCATCCCTACCTTCCAAAAATGCCTCCACTTTTGTATCAGATTTTTTACTGGTTAAATGAAGATGACAGAAGATAAAATTCACAAAGATAATAAGGATTGGGCTCCAAATCAAATCCTCCAACTTTATATCTTGTGTTCTTTCTAACATAAAGTATCACCTCTTTTTGAATTTATAGCTATCCATAAAGTGACCAAAATCTACCTAAGATGGATGCCTTTGAAAAACTTAAAAATTCTGATCAAGGCAATTGATATAGTTCAACATTGGAAACAGATGTGATTTTATCAATGGAAATAACATTAAAGACAATACACTGCCCTCTTGCCTTCCATCTGTACCAATAGAAAGAACAAGGTCATTATAGTTGGAAAACTAAAACTATAGTTGGAAAACTCCAGCTCCACCTCTATCATTTATTGGTTGTGGGATCTAGGGAATGCCATTTGATCTCTATGGACCTCAATTTCTTCAACTGTAAAATTAAGGGATTAGATTTAGATGGCAGTCTGATGCCCCTTCTAGTTCTAAACTATGATTCTGGGACGAGGTTTTTTTTATCCAATCTGCAGCTGAAATTTCCTTATATGTGTTGTCTTGCCCTATCTAAAGGTGAGATCTTTGAGATCTTGGATTACTTAGCTTTTCTGTTTGTATGCTCAGTACTTAGCATACAGTCTATAATTAATAAATTCCATTTATTTATTCACCAGAGTTCAAATCTACTTTGGGATATTTGCTAGCTGTGAAACTATGGGCAAACCATTTAAGGTCCCGTGAGCTTCAAGTTTCTTCATCTGCAAAATGAGGGCAATACCTGTGGAACTTACATCACAAGGTCATGAAGAGACTGAAAAGAGGTCTAATATGTCAAATATTTTATCAGTCTTATAAGCTAAATGCTAGTTAACATGATATATCACAGCCTAGTTTATGTCCTTCCTCTTCCAAGAAGATTTCCTCATACTACTCTCACCCAGTTTCTATCTTTTAAACTAGATCACAGATTCACTTCGGGGTACCACTCTATTCAGCCAACCTTTGAACGTAACTATAGGATGAAAAACTTTGAATCTGCTGTCTTTGCCCCAAAGATTGCTACATTAGTATAGGGCTACTTGGAGTTGTGAACTGGTTCTGCCACTGTGGAAAGAAATTTGGAATAAGAAACTAAATAAAATATCCATAACCTTCTAACCCAGAGATCTCACTCACAGGCATGTTTTTTTAATAGGTCAATGAAAAACAATACATCCATAACACTAAAATAGTCATAACAGCAAAAAGCTGCAAACAGAATAGATGCTCATTGACTGAGATGGTCACTGATATCGCTTCCAATTCTCAAATCCTATGATTTTAGAGATCATTTAAGAGTCAGTAGGTAATATGAGAGATTACCATTGGTTATATGGTAATCCAATGCTATGATTTATGTAGAGACCTGGGTTTGCTTTTCTTTTCTGACACTTCTAAGTTATAAGACCACCTTTAGCAAAGTCATTTAAACTCTTACAAGTTTCAGATTATAGCACATAAATGTAATAGAACTTTACTGTATTGTTTCAAAGAAAGAAAAAAAAAAGCTAGGCAGACTTGTTAATCCATCCAAGTGAACAGGAAAACAGCATACACAATAGTGTAAATAAAAAAAATAATAATCAAAACAATTCTATGAGATTATAATAACCAAGTTTAACACCAAAGAAAAGATAACCTGGAAAATAATATATACAATTACTACAGAAATAAAAATTGAAAGAACACAGTAAAATCAGTCAAAAAAGAATCAAATAAAATTGTATTAATTAAGCTTAACTCTAAAGCATGGGTCCTCAAACTACAGCCCAGGGGCCAGATGCGGCAGCTGAGGACGTTTATTCCCCTTACCCAGGGCTATAAAGTTTCTTTACTTAAAGGCCCACAAAACAAAGTTTTTGTTTTTACTATAGTCCGGCCCTCCAAGAGTCTGAGCGACAGGGAACTGGCCCCCTGTTTAAAACGTTTGAGGACCCCTGCTCTAAAGGATAGCTAGAAGGGTACTTCTTTCTTTTCAGAAGTGGGGGGCTATGGTTGTGGAATATTGTATATACTGTCAGATATGACTGATGTTATTTGGTTTTGCTGAGGTTATTTCTTTCCTCACTCTATTCCTTTCTTACTCTTGATAACAAAGAATGGCTTATAACATAAAGGAAGGAAAGACAGATTCAGATACTAATTAAGATTATTCTGGCATTAGTCAGATACACACACACACACACACATCAATAACACATATCTAAAACTTCTAGCAAAATAATATTTTGCCCTCAAATCCATTCTCCTCAGTCATAGGCTTGTGCCTGGTAGCTGGAGGTACCAAGCACTTTTTTATCAGTACAATACATTTCAAAAAATACTAGAACCAAGCACAACAGTGAAATTCTATGGTTTCAAATTCTACCTCTGACACTACCTATGTGACCAGAGGTAAGTCACTGAAATTCTTTGGGCCTCAATTTCCTCTAAAATGAGGGGGTTGAGTTAGATGGCTTTTGAGATCCTTTCTAGCTCTAAATTTTAAGATCTCATTTTATAAACAAGTGGCTCTCAAAGAAAGATATCCAAGCTATCGACAATCATATTTTTAAAATCTCCATGTCATAAATATTAAGAAATACAAATGAAAACAACTTAGAGGTTCTATCATATTCATTAGATTAGCAAACATGATAATAAAGGAAATTGACAATTACTGGAGAGGCTTTGGGAAACCTGAGTATATTAGTACACGGTTAGCAATTATAACTAAAACTATACATACCCTTTGACCAAGTGATACCACAATTAATCCTCTATATCACAAAGAGATCAAGGAAAGAAGGGGAAGACCCCTACCTACAAAAATGCTCATGGCATTTCTACTTCTGGTTACGTAGAACAGATTCAAACAGATTCAAAGTAAAGTTGAGTAGAACCAGAAGAATTTATACACCATCACCAACATTATAAAGACAAAATTTTTTTGGAAAGACTTAAGAACTCTGATTAAAATGCAATGACTAACTGCAATTTCAGAGACTGAAAAAGAAATAAGACCCCCAAGTGCAGAATCAAGACACATCTTTACAATGTGAGGATTGGTCTACTCGACTGTGCATATTTGCTAGAAAAAAAGATTTTCTTTTTCTTTTGCTCTTCAATTTATGGCAGAGAAAGCAAAAGCGAGTGTTTCAAAATAATAATAAAAATGATAATAGTCATTGGGGACTTTTTTAAATGACCAGAAAATAAATAGAAAAGTTGCCAAAAGGAAATACAGACAAGCAGAAGAATTTTCAAACTTAAATATTGGATTTGTTGCAAACTTGAAAAATAAACCATAATATAAAGATTTATGATTCTACAATCTTTCTTCTTATTCTACTTTGTGTATTGAATTGCTAATATTATTTAGAGTTAAAGTTGAAGATAAAATAATGTTAGATTTTTTTTTAAAGGTATGACTCAACAGATTAGAAAAAATCTCTAGATACTGTTGACAAAGACTCATCATTCACAAAGGAGCTAATATATCCTACTCACATTAACTCTCCAGAATGAATGACCCTTTCCAAGGCTCCCCAGAAACAAAAAGTTTTCTTCTTATTCCTTGAAGAGTTCCTGAAATTAGGTACCTTTCCTGGTAGGTAATAATTTTCAGACTTTTTTAACTATGTAGAAATGCACTTTAGCACATGAAAATATTGTCATTTGCAATCCCCTCTTGAATTCAATACTTTCATTACTATGGACAAACCCCCAATGCACACACTACATTACACCCTTTCCATACACCCCTCATTTTCATGAATAATTATGACTAGGGGGAAAAAAATCATTACCTAGGACCCAATTCTCGGTTAGAAGCCACCCTCAACAGAGAAAAGGGACAAAGTAGGTCATGTATAATCAAGACGGGGGGGCCAGCTAGATGGCCAGTATATAGAGCAGTGGCCCGGAAGTCAAAGGATCTGAGTTCAAATCCAGCCTCAGACACTTAACACATACTAGCTGTGTGACCCTGAGCAAATCCCTCAATCCTAATTGCCTCAAAAAAAAAAAAAAAAGTTATAATCAAGACCTTTCCAGCTTGGTAAGAACTTCATATACTTAAGTTCCTCAATATAACCTTGAGATTCTCTTCCCTAAGATATGAGGCATTAAAGAAAAAGGTTTTGCTATATAATAATAAGACCTCTTTTAGCAAAGATGAAAGTCATAAAAACAAACATTCCACCCCCATTTTATGAATTAATAGAACTAAGGCATAGAGAGATTAAATGACTTTAGCAACAAACAAAAGTTTTAAAAGTTAACAGATGGAACCTTAGAGTTCCTACTTTATGTGTAAAGACCTTCAAGGAAAATGTCCAAATCACAAATTGAATAAATGCAAGGAAAGGTTTTGATTCCTGACTCACATATGATTCAGATCCTGTTCCCACTATTACAACCCTCACCCCATTCCTACCTGCAGCACCGACAGACTTGTCTGCCCAGAAAGGCTCAGCTTTTCCTGTTCTGAGGGATAGGCATTGAAGCGGTGTTCATATAGCCAGTCCCGGAGAATCTTGACAGACTCCTTTGGAAGGTTCCCCCTCCTCTTCCTCTTGCCTGCCTGGGTTAGGTCCAGGGAGGTCAGCCCTTCTTCCTCACCCAGGTCACTATCTGACATGCTTGGGCTGTCCAGCGTTCTTACAGGGGTCAAACCTGTGGTAGGTGTAAGAGTGGAAGGAAAAGTCAGGGACCAAAGAGAAATGAAACATCAGATTATTATTTTCTTCTATTAAAATTTTTTTATTATAGCTTTTTTTATTTACAAGTTATATGCATATTTTTTAATTTAAATTTTGAGTTCCAAATTCTATCCCATCCTCTCTCTCCCTTCCCTGAGATGGTAAGCAATCAGATATAGGTCATACCTGTGTAATTATGTAAAACATTTCCATGTTAGGTATTTTGTACAAAAAGATTTGAATAAAAGAAAAAAAAAGAAAATTAAAAATAGCATGCTTCAATGTCTATTCAAACAGTATCACTTCTTTCTCTGGAGGTGGTTAGTGCGCTTCAACATTAGTCCTTGGATCCTTGTATCGCAGAGAATAGCTAAGTCATTCTCAGTTCTTCAAACATTGCTTTTACTGAGTACAATGTTCTTCTGGTTCCATTCACTTCACTATACATCCCTTTGTGTAAATTTTTCCAGATTTTTCAGAAATCATTCTGCTTACCATTTCTTAATAGTACAATAACATTCTATTACTTATTTAGCCATTCCTCAACTGATAAGTATCCCTTTGATTTCCACTTCTTAGCCACCACAAAAAGAGCTGCTATAAATACTTGTGTACAACTAGGAGGACCTTCTCCCTTTTTTTGGATGTCTTTGGGATACAGACCTAGAAATGATATTGTTGGATCAAAGGATATGCTGCACAGTTTTATAGCCCTTTGGACAGAGTTCCAAAATTGCTCTTCAGAATGAGCAGATAAGTTCAATAACTCCACGAACAGTGAGCATCAGTGTCCCACTTTTCCCACATTCAAAATTTTTCCTTTTTGTCATATTAGTCACTGTGATGGATGTGAGAAGATACCTCAGAGATGCTTCAGTTTGCATTTTTCTGATAAGAGAGAAAACTTTTTGTTTTCTTCCTCAATTTTTTTCCATTTTGATCTGATTTTTCTTGTGCAGCATAATTGTGGAATATGTCTATGTCTATAGGATAGCTATGATTTCTTTGAGAAGAGCCTATTCATTTTCTTTGACTATCAATATTTTGTATTTTTATAAATTTTACTAAGTTCCCTATGCAATTGAAAAATTAAGACTTTATCAGATACTTGTTGCAAAAATTTTCCCCAATTTTCAGTTTTCCTTATAATTTTGGTCACATTGGTTATTTGTGTAAAAATCTTAATTTTATATAATCAAAATCATCTATTTTGCATTTTGTAATGTTCTTTATATCTTCTTTAGTCTTAAATTCTTACCTTATCCATAAATCTAACACCAGATCTACTGCTGTCTTTCTTTCATGGGGTACAAATGTCCCAAGATTCATTATCCTCACAATAATCCAGGGAATCAAAGGATGAATCTCAAGAGACATCATGTAAGGCACTTAAAAGGATCACCTAAATCCAGGTATCGTTACCAACTTGACAGACTTAATAAACAACTATAGTATCTTATAGTCACTTTCTATTAACAAACAATTTTCAGATGAAGAAGTCATATGAAAAAATGCTCTAAGTCTATTGATCAGAGAAATGCAAATTAAGACATCTCAGATAGGCTATGATGACAGGAAAAGATGACAAATGTTGGAGAGGATGTGGGAAAACTGGGACACTAATACATTGTTGGTGGAGTTGTAGACTAATCTAACCATTCTGGAGAACAATTTGGAATTACACCCAAAAGGCTATCAAAATATGCAAACACTTTGATTCAGTTGAGTCTCTACACTCCTGTATTCAAGAGAGATCATAAAAAAGGGGAAAGGACCGCCATTAACAAAAATGTAGCATTTTTTTTTTAAACAAAAGAAAATTTACATTTGCAACAAAAAGCACTACTTTTAGTAGTGGAAAAGAACTGGTAACTGAGTGGATGCCCATCAGTTGAAGAATGGCTGAATTAAGTTATGGGATATGAATGCTATGAAATATGATTGTTCTATAAGAAATGATCAGCAGGATGATTTCAGGGAGACCTGGAGAGACTTACAGGAACTGATGCTAAGAGAAGTAAATAGAACCAGGAGATCATTGTACACAGCAACAGCAAGATTATACGATGATCAACTCTGATGGGCATGGCTTCCTCCCTGCCCCCAACAATGAGGTGATTTAAGCCAAAAGACTTGTGGAGAGACATCAGCACCCAGAAAGAGGACTGTGTGGATCACAATATGGTATTTTCATCTTTTTGGTTGTTGTTTGCTTACTTTTTGTTTTCTTTCTCAATTTTTTTCCATTTTGATCTGATTTTTCTTATGTAGCATAATTGTGGAAATGTGTATAGAAAAGTTATACATCTAACACATAAGGATTGCTTGCTGTCTAAGGGAGTGAAAAAAAATCTGGAACACAAGGTTTTGCAAAGATGAATGCTGAAAACTATCTTTGCATATATTTGAAAATAAAAAGCTATTTTTAAAAAAGAAATTAATTATCTTAGGTGCATATGCCCTAGTATCTCTTTTCCTATCCAATGCACCCTTTCCAAGAGTTTCAAAAAGATGAAAAAAATAGAACCTAAACCTCATTATACTTTAAAGGAGGAGGGGAGGAAGGGGCTGAAGCCCAGATAGGAGAACTGATTTATCCAACATTACACAAAGAATTAGTAGCTAGGTATGAATTCCAAATCATTCTAATTAACATTATTCAGATTAATTCTAGAACCTTCCCACTCTCAATTATTTTCTTCTTCCTCTTTTTAAAATCCTATATATACTTGTTTGCTATTGTCTATTTCATTAATAGACTGTGAGTTCCTTGAGGACAGCAGCTGTCTTTTTTTGTGATTGTTCTTTTTGTATCCCCAGTGCTTAATGCAGTGTTCAGCACAGAACAGGCACTTAAGAACTGTTTATTGTCTGATTTATTAAGAACCTACCATGAAAAAGGATCCTATGAATTAAAAAAAAGGGGGCTTTATTTTAAATATGGAGAGTCAACACCTAAACAGAGAGATATATACACAGAAACATTTGAGGAAAGGAGCATTAACAACCAGAGATATCTGGGAAGGCATCCTATAGGACATGATACCTAAAATTAAACCAAGGATTGATTCTAAAGCCATTAGTAAACAGCTTCTTTGAATCTTGGGATAGGAAGCCATCAACTAGAATTCCTGAGACACCCAGTAGACTTGTTTGATTAGAATTCTGATACTTTCCATTATCTCTCTTGAATAGACATACATGAGACACCCGTCCCATTTTACTCTATATATGTATATATCACTCTTGGAAATCTGGGTTTAAATTTCACTGCTAATACCCTGTATGTCTTTGAACAACTTATCCTTCAGGCCTCAGCTTTCCCTTGGGTAAAATGGAGATGATGTTATTTGTTCTATCTCAAAGGGCTGGAGTAACATTAGAAAGTGTGATGAGAAATACACTTTGAGATCAAAAAAATGGAAGGATAAGACCTTTGTTGAAGATGTCTCTCTATTCTAGGTACAAAAATCTCCCACTGACCCATTCAGAATGACTGGAATACTATTAATGTCAACCTGAACCACATCCTGGGCTTTAAGGGGCAGTGGGGACACCTGTGTAGGCTGATAAAATAAGCTAGGTGATTCAGGTGAGGACAGAAAAAGGAAAACTCATCAGTTCTCTCAAAGAAAAGCCTGCACATCTATAGCACCTCCTTTACATATGATCCCATCAAAGTAGGGAAACACATGATCATAGACATTTACACTGAGCAGAGTCAGCAGCAGATTATGGAGAGTATCTGAGTCAAACTGGAAACTCCCAAGAACCACTAGAGTTGGCAGCAATACAATGACAGTGACAGCAGTGATCCCAGATTAATGGAGAAATCAATAGACTTTGAGTCAGAAATATACTTAGATCTGGGATTCTTAATGGGGAGTGAATTTTTTTGGAAAAAAATTTGACAGTTATATTTCAGTATAAATGGTTTCCTTTTGTGAATGCTTTTCTCCTTTATGCATTTAAAAACATTCTGAGAATGGGTCCATAAATTTACCCAGATTGCCCAAGGGATCCATGACACAAAGAAAATCAAGCACTGAGGTCCTGGACTGACAAAACCAGTTACCAGAACCAAGCAAAGATGCTGCTCAAAGACCAAGGTTAGCCAGGCCTAAAGAATACAAGAGATTAGGGACATTAACAGAACTAGACCATGTGCTTTCTTTGTGACTTATAAAACTGTCAATTATGCAGTGAGCCTTCCCCTTTTGGGGTATACAAGATATAACCATAAGGTGGTGCTATTAAGTATAGAGTAATGTATAGGTAGAAGATGGGACTCAATGAGAGAGGTCTTGACACAGGAGCTACTCTCCTTAGGAGTTACTCAGTAAACCAAATACTGATTAAATATCTATTCCATGCAGACCACAGAGGATCAAGACTTTAGACATGCACCAATCTCCATCCTTAGGAGGCTTAGGGTCTGATAAAGTCTAGTATGACGCTTATTCCTGCTTGGTCTAGCACAAGGCTTTACAAAATAGGAATTGCTGAATTTAATTGAACAAAGGACAATAAAAACAAGCGATATTTGGATAACACTTTTACACATATTGACCAAACGATCTTCACCACAAGCCTCTAAGGATGGTTTCTGTCGTCATCACTCCACTTTACAGATTGGCAAGTTGTGACTGAACAGATTTAAAAGTTGTAACTTGCCCATGCCACACAGAGAGATGGGACTGAAACCAAATGTACTCTCTGCAATGTGTTAAGATTCTAGTCCTGCCTGCGATTTAGGACAAAATCTACAAGGTCTCAGGATTCCAATTTGTCTATCTGTAAAAATGAGAGGCTTGAATTAGCGGATCTCCAAATTCCCTTCCAACTCAACTGGTCAAACCAGCCTCCAAACTCCTTCCTCACAGAGGAGAGAGGTACACATACATTGTCTCAGGGCAAGGATTCACAGAAAAGTAGAAAGAAAAAACAAAGAAAATCTGGAAAATAAACATCAAACCTTCAGAAAGAGAAACAGGCCCCTCCCACTCCCCCACAAAGGAAGCCTCCAGTTCTGAATTCCTTTGGGGTGTTTTATCTGTTTGCTTAAAAAAAAAAAATCCTGGCTTTCATCCCCATCCCAGGCAGGCCCAGAAGATGTGTTTCCCTGCCCAGAGAGCTTGATTCTAATCCCTTAAGAAAAGTGAAGTCTTCCCAGCTCATCTCAGACCCCCACCCCATCCCCCTCCAAGGACATAGATATTTTCTTGGGCAGTGACAAGGAGGGAGCTTGGAAGGGGGGAGCAGGAGGGAGGAATTAAAGTTTGCTCAAGGTTATCTTGTACAAATTCTCTGCTGGCCTCCAGACTGCATCTGGTAAGAAATAGCAGCAAGACTGAGAATTCCTCCACTACCACCACCACCTCTCTCCTCTCGCTCCCGCATCAAATACAGATAAAACAAATACTCACCGTCCCCGTCCCCCCCCCCCACCTCCTTACACTCGTACCTCCTGACAACTCCTAACCACATAACTGTCACCAACAGCTCACACCAACATTAATACAAGATACTAAACTTCCGATTGGCTCGGGAGTTCTATAAAGTTTCTCTCCCGGTGCTTTGCACGATGGGCCTTAAGTCAGCTTTTGTTCAATGCATACACAGACACCAGCTCCCGCAGAAAGGACACCTGCCTGACAATACATTCCCAACTTTCCCATGGACACACAATTCTTGACAACTCACACCAACTTTACTTCCACACTAGCGGCTCCGAGGATCTTCCCCCTCAGAGTTCTACACACAATAGGCACCGAACCAACATACACAGCGATGTCATTCACCTGCACTACTTACACAGGCCATTTTTACAAGAACGGTCTCACCAGAGGCCCCCCACAACTTTCACACGCGTGCACTCACACCCCCCCTCTTTGTATAAAAAACCCTAACACACAAAGCCCACTCCAAGCTTTGCTGAAATGCTCCTGGGGCGCCCAGGCCAGGAAAGTGGGCTCGGTGAAAAGCACATGGCCTGGGGACAGGGGAAGGGCTTTAGAGGGAGAGAAGGGAGGTCCCCCTCAAGTTAGGGGACAACCCCAACAGAAACTGAAGCAGGGAGAGCTCGAAACCTCCCTCCCCCCGCAGCTCATATCTCCAATTCCCCAAACCTTCGTCCTCAAATTACCCCCAGAATAGACCCTGGGGAGATAAGGCCACCCTTCCCCAAGCTAGGGCAGGGGATGTGTGTGGGGGGTGGTGGTAGTGGTGATAAGAGAACGTGGGGAAGGGGCTTTCCGTGAAAGGGGCGGGAGAAGGGAAGGTAGCTGGAGAAGAAAGAAAACTCACGTGTCCAATGGCAGAAAAAAGTTTCTTTTCCACCCCCCCTACCCGGGGCTTTAAGCCGGCGTGTTTAGACCCCCTCCCCGAATCCCGAGGTAGGGGTTCGGGGGACAGGGTCTGGTCTTTAAACGAGCCTACCCTCCCAGGGAATGGGCTCCATGTTGGCCGCCCCGGACCCCCAGCGGAAGGTTGCGCGGTCCCTTGTCCAGGCAGGTCCTGGGGGGGCTCGGGGAAGCTGCGGGGGGGGGTGTGCCTGCTCCGGGAGGGGAGGGGGCCGCTAGCCCCGAGCCCAAGAGGGACGGATGGACTGACGGACGCCGGGAGACAAGAGTTTTCTTTGTTCCAAAGAAGCAGGAACTTGCGCGGGCCGAGCCCGCCCCCGTGTCCCTCTCCCCCGGCCCGGGCCCGCCCGCCTCCGCACTCCCCCCCCCTCCGGCTGTCACTGAAAGCCGCTTTCCTCCGGCCACCTCCGCCCCCCCCCCCGCGTGGAGGGGGGTTACACAGGAGGAGCTAGGGTGGGGGGCACGGACAAAGATGCCTCCGCCGCCACGGCCGGCGGGGAGGGGAAAGGTTGGAGGAGCCCCCCCGCCCCCGCCCCCGGGCTTGCACGCGCACGGCTTGCACGCGCACACGCTCCCCGCCCCCGCGCACACACAAACTTTCCCACTTCTCGGTCTCCGTCCCCCGCCGCTGCCGGACTCACTTTTCCGAGCAGACTTCATGTCCACGCGGGCCCTTCGGCTCCGAGCCCGGGGCACGGCGTGGGGGGAATGCGGAGGGTCTCAGGAGGCAGGCAGGCAGGCTCGGGGGACGGCGCGGAGGAGGGGGCTCCGGGGGCTACGCTCCCTGCTGACACACGCTCTGACAGCTCCCAGGCTGGAAACCACCCCGGCGGCCTGACGTCAGATCCCCTCCCCGCGCCCCCTCCTCCAGCCCCTGCCCGCTCCCCTAGGATGCCCCTCCCTCATTCTCCGCCCCCCGACCCTGCCGGACCCCAAACCAACTAACACCCAGCCCCTAGGTCGGGGGGAGGGGGGAAGGACAGAAACTCAAAGGTCTGAGGGGAGGCAGCTGGGGGTTCCCAGGACACCAGTGGGGACGGGACTTGCAATTTCAGCTGCCTTCATGCCCCAGCGCTTCTGTGGTCCCGGGAATTTAGGGAAGGCAGTACCTGGTAAAGGTGGTCCCTTGCGTGGTCTGGGAAGAGGCAGCGCCGCGCACTGGACGGACTCTGGGGCAGTAAACGAGGGGATCAGAGTTCGGAATGCCGGTTGGGTCACCACAGGTAGCCTAGGGATCCCGGATTAGCCCCTCCCCGTTTCTGCGCCTCAGTTTCCTGTTCTGTCCAATTAGGCTAACATCCACTAGGCCCTTAGGTTTGCAGTCTTAAGTACCGGTGGTTCCAGCCTTTTGTCAGAGGTGCTAATTCCGATACTTCGCATCCCCTCCTTCAGCAAACAAACCTGACTTGACCTCTCTAAGATCTTCCCCAGTTCTCCGTTTCCTCCACCCCCACCCCACGGGCCTAGTTGCGAACCTCCCGGGCGCAAGAATTGAAACAAGTTTCTTTAAGCCTGAGCTAAACAGCAGCTGGTGGGCGCTTAACCTTTCTTGAATTGAATGCTAACTTGCTAGAGTTCCGTTCAATTAAACAGGATTTTAAGAAGTGCTAAATTTGCTAGAGTTACAAAGATCATTTAAAACAAGCCCTGCCCTCTAGAAACTTACATTCTATAGATTGGAGGAAGATGTCGCCCAGTATCTCTAAAGCGTAGCCCTTCCCCTCCCCCTGTCCCAAGAAAATACCCTTTGTACCCTCAGTATGTCTTACGGGCTCCCCCAGCCAATAAACACTGTAGGGGCTTTTAGAACTGGTTGTAAAATATCTCGAGTCTGTACCCCTCTAAAACGAGGTCAACAAAGGGGTTTTGAAGTCCACTTAAAAGCGGGAGCAAAATCAGAGATGGAAACTGTGTGTCGAAAAATATATAGCACCTAGAATCCGAGAAGAAGCTTTGGAATCCTTGTCCTACCGTGGACTACTCACCTAAACTCCCTGGGCCTCAGTTGTTTCATCCCAAAAATGAATGGGTCAGACAAATAACCGTGAAGACCTTTTCAACTATAAATCTTTGATTCCATAGGTCATCTAGACCAACTCTCTTTCATTTATTGAGGTCGAAACTAAAGCCCAGAAAATGACTCTGAGCCAAAGAATTAAATACTCCAGATGGGAGTGGTAGAGTAGGATTTAGAGAAGTAAGATCTAGAACCCCAATTGTGGAGTAGGAGCTTTAGAGAAGTAAGGTCTAGAACCCCAATTGTGGAGTAGGAGCTTTAGAGAAGTAAGGTCTAGAACCCCAATTGTGGAGTAGGAGCTTTAGAGAAGTAAGGTCTAGAATCCCAATTGTGGAGTAGGAGCTTTAGAGAAGTAAGGTCTAGAATCCCAATTGCTCTCAGTGATACTGGACAAGGCATTTACTTACGTCTCCTTCCGTTGCTTCTATTGTAAAAGAAAAGGGTTGGTTTAAATAATATCTGAGATCCCTTTTACTTGCAAATCTACAATTCACTCTCACACCTATCCTCTCTCATCCCCACACAACCAAAATAATCAACTAAAAGTGCTAGTAGGATCACATCACTCCAGCTGAAGAACTTTCGGTGAGTGCCTATTGTCTCCAGGGAAAAATAGAGGCTCTTCAGCTTTGTATTGAAAACCCAGAATGATCCCTCTTCAGCCTACCTTTAGAGGCTCCCTGCATTCCATTCCTTTTCACACATTCTGTGTTTCAACTCAACTGGCTTTCTTGTTTTTTCAGGAACTTGGAGTTGTGTTTCCAGCCTCCATGTTTTATTCCCTCCCCTCCAACCCTGGAAATACATTACTTTTTTGCCTCTGCTTTTTAAAGAATCCTGGTTCTTCCTTCAAGTGTCAGTTCCACCATGCTAAGAAAATCCCCTAGGAATGCTTTATTGATTAAAGCTAGTTCTTAGGATTTTCTCTCTCCTGATATGATCTGAATGCGCTTCTCTGTTTATCAAAGCACTTAATTAATGTTAGTTGGATTGAACAGATAATCCTATGAATTCCTGTCGCTAGATTCAGGTCTCTTTCTCCCAATCCTTCTCCCCATTCCCCAATTAGAGAGGTACTAGAAATTATCTAACTCTTTCACACTTGGTGTGTGGGGTAGAATAGATGGGAAAGGAAGTATACAAGATACTATTCCTAGGCTGGACCACAATGTGAGTTCTTAGAAGGGGAGAATGGACACTGCTTTCCTCCCAAAGAAAATCTTAAGAATTTAGAGTTGAAAATTGCAATCTTCAGGAAGAGTTGATGTAACCCTAGGCTAGGAATCTGGAGTTTTGGATTCTAATCTCAGTTCAGCCATGGACTTCGTGGGTGGCCTTAAACCCCCTCCATAACCTCAATTTCCTCCATAGTAAAATGGGGATAATAACATGGTTTCTGGTAGGCAAAAGCTAAGGAAATTGTCATCAACAATTGCTTTAGGAGAGAAGGGGTGGAGAGACACTGTTTTAGGATCTCTCTGTCCTCAATCTAAATACTTCCTAGCACACCATAGCTACTCTCCTAATCAGATTGTAGAGGGTTTAACAGATTCTAATCAGCATTTGTGAGACCACCCCAAGGGTGTTAATTTAAAGATTGTTTGAGGAGATTTAGGTGAAAATTCAATTCTTCTCTTCAGCCCCATTTTAACACCTTATAAAGACTATTGTCCTTTTTAGTGTAGGGACATTTAGACTGGGAAGTCAGAGCCAGGTGGAGTTATAGGTCCTATGGCCTTTCCCCAGCCCAACAAATTTTGCAGTTGAGGAAATTGAGGCTCAAAGATTCCAGCCCTTAAATTTTATGGCAAGGTAGGTTTTCTATACTTTTGCTGTGTAGACCTGGGCAAGTCACCATAACGTGCTCTGGCTCAGTTTCCCCATGGATTACTCACTTAACGTGAATGGGCCTCAGTTTCCAAATCTGTAAAGTAAAAAGACGGGCCTCTGCAGTTTCTTCCAACTGGAAATCTCTGATTTCATGATCTCCTAACATCTCTAATATATGTCTGGGAAACTTTTCTGTATTGTTGTTTGCTTGGCCCTAGGCAAATCATTTTGATTCAGTTTTCTTATCAATAAATTGAGGGGACTGCACCAAATATGTTTAGGCTTTGGGACAAATAATGAGGATAGTGCTTTATTATCTGCAAATATAAAGGCAAGTGCTATTATTATCTCCATTTTGCAGATAGGAGATTACTTAAGTGATTTGCCCGGAGTCACACAGGGGAAATTGGAACTCAGATTTTTCCAAGTCTAGGTTCAGCACTCTACCCTCTGCACCACCTAGCTGACTTCTTGCTGATGTTGGTATTGGGCCCTGGCCTTGAGGGATGGCTCAGGTTTCAACAGTTAAAAGTAGGAGAGGGAGAAAAGGTAAAAGCTGGGAGGACTCGGGGACCTTTGGCTAATGGAGCTCTCATTTCTCCTGGAGGCTTTAGAGCTTAGCAAGGTACATCTCTATCCTTCCTTTGTCAGGCCCAGTCCAAGCTTTACTGCCGTCCTGGGAATATCATGTTGTCCATTCAAAAGCTGGTGGGGGGGAGGGAAATCCTACCCAACCTGGAGCACCACCTGGGGTCAGAGAAGTGTGAGATGGAGCAGAGGGAGGAGGGGGAGGGGACAGCGGGGCTGGGCTGGGAGCTGGGAGCTGGGAAGCCGGTGTGATGCTGGGGAGAGGGGTTTCATGGCAGAAACCCAGGCTGATGTTCCTGTGGGCCACACACACAAAATGGCTGTACTTCCCAGGGCAGCCATTTTAGAAGGCTTGAACCAGAAAGGGATATCCTTCAACAACCAGGATCTAGAATAGGAGGGGCCCTTAGAGATCATGAGAGCCTAGGCGCCTTAGCCATCTTCAGGGATAATCTCAGAGTTAGGATGGGTTGTTCCTCCAATCTCCAAAACCATATTCCTTGTAATTCAGTCTAACTCTTCCATCTGCCCATAACCCTGTTATGGAGGGGAAGGGAATGCATCTCACAAATAACTGTGGGGTCTTGAAACTTCAGAGAATGGGAACTTTTGTCTAATAGAAGCTGTTTCATAATCATCCTGATTCAGGCCTGGAATCTTGAGCCCCCCGTAAGTAACTTTGGGCTTGTCACCCAAGCTTGTTAAGTCTCAGATTCCTATCTGTATTATGGGCTTAAAGATCCCATATCCAGCCCAGCATGGTTCTTAGCATCTAACGAGATTACTGATGAAGTGTTATATAAATGGAAGTTTTTAGTTTCCTTTGGTCTTTCTGCACCGTTTTTGGTGGGGTTTTTTATGTATTTTTTCTTGGCAAGATAATTGGGGTTAAGTGACTCGCCTAGGGTCACACAGCTAAGAAGTGTTAAGTGTATGGGGTTGTATTTGAACTCAGGTCCTCCTGACCACGGGGCCCATGCTCTTTCCACTTGGCCATCTATTTGCCCCATTCCTGTATCTTTTCAAAAATTGGTAGATCCTACAACCCAGACTAGGTTCCCATTGACTGTGCAACCTTGGGCCAGCTGCTTTAACCTATCACTGCTGTAGGAATGCAAGACTTTAAATTTCAGGACTGTTTCAAACACTTTCTGCATTGGTAGAGGCATTTTCTCACCATGTTAATAATGAAAACAGGTTCAGATTTCCAATTCAGAAAAGAAAAAAAAAAGCTATTAATTTAAAAAAAATTTTTTTTATCTTCATTTCCCCTTCCTCAATGATCCATGAGATCTCCCAAAAAGTAATCCCAGAGCTGCCCAGAGATTCTTCCTGATTGTTCCTCTTAGGAGGCAGAGGAAGATCACAGAAAAACAGGCCGAGATAATAAAAACAATAGCTGAAATTTATATAGCTCCATAAAGCATTTTATGGGCAGTCACCCCATTGATCTACTCCTTTTGTAGTGGAATTTTTTTGGGGAAAGGAATGTTAGGAATCAGTCAAAAAGCATTAATTAAGCACTTACTAAGTGCCAAGTATAGCATTATTTCCAGATCATTCAAGATCTGAGGACCCAAGTTTAGAATCTCAACTCTGATGCTTATCTACTTAATTAACCTCTCTGGGTTTTTGTTTTTTCATCTCTAAAATTAAGTATTTGGCTTCTAAGGCCAGCTAGATCTCTGTAATCATTACAAACATAACCTTATGTGACTGGGAAATTCAGTTCAATAAACATTTTTAAAGCATTTATTATGTACCTTATTCTACAAAAACAAATATATAGGGAAGCTTGCAGTGTAATGAGAGGAGGAGCTGTCAGGAGAAGGGGCAAATGTTATTAGTGCAAGGTTGAATGGGATCTAGGGAAAAGAGCCAAAACACTAGGAGAAAGTTTGAAGAGGGAGTGATCACTTTTATAATGCGTTATGTCTGTGTTGGGGGGAGGAAAGTTGCAGAGGGGGTTAGGGGGAAGGCGAGAAAGGAAGGAAGTCTTCTGAATGAACAAACAAAAAGCATTTTTTAAGTGTTGGCACCTTACTAAACTCTGTGGATGCAACTTCAAAATCTGGAGAGTCTCTGTCCTCAAGACATTTACAATCTAATCCAGGGGAGAAAACCGATATTTGGATCTGGTGGCCAAGAAATCCCAATGATGGTTGTGTTGTCTGGTACCTAGAAATCAATTCTAATATGCTCATCAATCAACAAGCATTTACCAAGGACTCATTCTCAGGTACTTTGTCATTAGGAACAAGGAAAAAAAAAAAGAAAAGTAATTCCTGTCCTCGAGGATTTTATATTCTAATGTACTTTCAACAGGTAGAAAAAGATACAAGACATATAGGGGATAAATGGAAGGTAACCTTAGCAGGAAGGTGCTAACTGAAGAGGATTGCGTAAGGCTGTAGCAGAAGGTGGCATTTGAACTGAGTCTTGAAGGAAGTCAGGTATTCTAAGAGGAAGAAATGAGGAAGGCACATGGAAGACTGCAAACGCACAAAAGTTGGAGATGAAGAGTTGGGTTGATACAATATTGGTATCATTTTGGGGGGCGGGGACAAACAAACAAACAAAAAAAGAAAACAGGCCAATAGAGTTGAATTGGAGAATGGGTGTAAGGTTTGGGAAAGTAAGGGGCCAGGATGGAAAGAGCTTTCTGTTTCTGACAAAAGAGTTTACATTTGATTCTGGAGAGAATAGGAAACCTGCTAGGTTTGTTTGTTTGTGTTTTGGTCCAATAAGGGGTGTGTGTGTGAAGGAGAGAGAGACAGAGGGAGAGAAATGGAGTGAGAGGGAGACAGACACACACAGAGATGGTACCTACTTGTGCTTTAGGAACATCACTTTGACAGCTGAGGGAAGGATGTGTTGGAATGAGGAACACCAGGCAAGAAGTGATGAGGGCCTTCGTCGGCTGTATGTCGAGAGACAGAACCAAGTGCCCCTCGCAAAGATAGAGATGACAAATTTAGCAGCTGGTTGGATATGTGGAATGAGTGTGAGTGAAGAGCTGCTGACACCCAGCTTGTAAACCTGCGGGCCCAGAACCATTGGAGGAACGTTGACAAGAGAGTGGGCTGGGGGCAGGAGCAAAACTATGAGTTGTTGAGTTTGAGGTGCTCATGGGCATCCCCTGTCATTCTCGTGGCTTCCTTCTGTTGGCTATCTCCATTTTAACCCGTCTCCAGCTGGTTTGTACATGGTGTTACATGTGGTCTCCTGTGTCTGGCCGGGAGCTCCTTGCCTTTCTTGTGTTCCTAGCATTTAGCACGGTATATGGCGTGCTTTATTGTTGTGATTCAGGTGTGTCTGTTTGGGACCCACTTGGGGTTTTCTTGGTAGAGATACTGGAGGAGTTTGCCATTTCCTTCTTCAGTTCATTGTACAGAAGAGGAAACTGAGGCAGACGGGGTTAAGTGACTTGTTCAAGCTCACACAGCTGGGAAGTGTCTGAGACCAGATTCCCCTCCAGTTCTGATGCTCCAGCCACTGGGCCACCTCCCTGCCTCAGGCATGCAGTTGGCACTTAAAAGATGTTTATTGATTGACATTCAGTTTGAATTATTCAATAAGCAGTTGATAATTTAGGACTAGAAAATTTCAGGACAGAAATCCTGGATAAAGTTATCATGTTATATATGTGTTAATGTGTTATATATGTCACAGATGTTGTCCCCTGGTAAAATGTGATCTTCCTGAAAGTAAGAACCAGTTTACTATTCTATTTGTCTAGGAAGCATTTGGCGTAGTGATTTACACATAGGAAGTACTTAATATTTCATCTATTCACTGTACAGATCTGGGAATGATCTTTATATTCCCATTTTATAGAAATGTTAGCTATGATTGTGATTATGATGAATTTCAGAAAAGTGATAGTATTTTGAGCTGGAAGTCTTTAAGGGATATACAAGTCCAGCCCTCTTGTTTTATAAACTCTGAGGTACAAAAAGGGGTTAGTGATGTGGGCAATGCTACATCTAGAAGTGAAACCATTTTAACATTTATTTCTGGGTGCTCTTGAGGCAATGGTGCCCTTCCATTTCAGAGCTAAGTTTCTTTACTTGTTTTCTAGCTTTTTCCAGGTGTTTAATGATCTGACAAAGGCTATCCAGGTACCAGTGAAGGAGAGCTTGGGCAATGGCCTTACAAATTTCTGAAAGCAAGTGCGTCTTGGGTGTTTTATGTGGTCACAATTCAAGAAGTAGCCAAGCCCCAACATGAAAAATGAGTAGAGTAAGGTGGGGTCACTCAGGAAAAATTTCCAGAGGGTGAAGAAGTTAAGATGTGGAAGGGGTCTACCTGTTAACAGGGAGACAGAAGCTCAGCAAAAAAGGCAAATACCAGAGCTGGCTAAGATTCAAGCTGGAGAGAGGGATGGATAGGGAGGAGAGAGACCAGAAGCAGGATAGGGTTAAGGTCCCCAAAAGCAATATTAGGCAGACCTGAATCAGTCCCAAGACCAATTGGTCTCCCCCCTTCCCCAATCTAAAGTGAGTCTTCCTTAAGGGAAGATCTGAAAGGAAGCTATTAGAGATACAGTTCTTGCTTTATGTAAATTTACATGACCAAATTAAATTTTATAGGAAGATTCTGAAAGAAGTCCACATTCCAAATAAACACCTATGTTAATTTTGCGGTACATAACTGTGCTCTCTCTGTCCGCTCCTTTCCCTCATCTCAGCAATCCATGGCCTCCCACTCCGCCCCAAAAATCCAAACCCTAAAAAAACCCCTAAAAGCCCCCCAAAAAAAATCTCTGGTGAAAGCAAAAGAGATCCTGCCACGGATATGCTAAGATTAAGTGTGACGCTAATTCAGGGTTATTTTTCACTGGGTTGAGTTGAAGTATTCCCTGTATCAAAGCAGGCACACCCCCCCACCCCCATCCTCCTGCTCTGCTTCCCTGTTCCCCACCTCCCACCCTCAGGTACTTAGTTGTGCCTAAGATGAAAGTTTGGTCCCAAGGCTGAAAATTTGTAAGACACCTAATAGTATGCTGAGAGTACTTCTTCTCTTCCCAGAAGTTTTTCCCTCCCTTCCCCCACCCTTTGCTTTTAGGGTATTAGCAACAACTTTATCTGAGGGCAGTAAGCCTTTAACTTCTGATTGTTCCAGATTCCAAAATTTCTCTGCTGGTGTGTTAAAGAACATATTGGGATGGCCTGGAATCGGGTTCCAGTGAGGCTGTGAGGAATCAAGACATAGTTAAGAGTATAGTGGGGGGTGGGCGAACAGGGCAGCACTGAATGTAATGTCAGGAATTTGTTCAAATTTTGTTCAAAATTCAAATATGACTTTGGGGTAATTGTATTGTCCAAGCCTCAAGTTTCCTCATCTGTAAAATGAGAGGGGGTGGAGATGACCTCTCAATTCTCTAGATCTAATTTCTAACTTCCCTATAGTTCTGAGGTTATGACTACTTTACTTTAAACTTTGATTACTCAAGCTTAGCACAGGGCCAGGCAGAGTATATGGTTAGTAAATGTTGATTGATTGACCTGGCTTCCTAGATCTACCTGACTTGCTGTGTGATTGTAGATAAATCCCTTTTCTTCTCTGGGCCTTAGTGGGTTTTTTAACTCTGAGAAATTCTGGGACCACCTACTTGCCTGGCATCAGGAGAATGCATTTGTCAAATATAATGGCATAAGCCTGAGTGGAATTTGGTTATACCTTGCTGACCTGGCAAACACAGATGCCAGTAATGGACATGAGAATAACTCTTATTTCTGCTTTCAGAGACCAGCCTTTCCAGATGATTTTATGTCCACTATTATAGTGAGGCCCATAGGGGAAAATATTTCTCTAGGGTCACTAAGAAAATAATGATCTGTAATTAAACTCAAGTCCCAATCTCGAGCTCTGGATTCTTTCCAAACAGAAACCCAACCAGAAAAGTGAAGGGAAGAGACCCTGGGAGAGATGTGGACATAGATCAGGAAGTTAAGGCTCTTACCTACTTTATAGGGCCAGTCATTACCCATTTGAGATGTCAAGGAAGGGCCTATGAAGGTACTTAGAAAAGGTCTCAGGGATCCTCAAACTACGGGCCAGATGTGGCAGCTGAGGACTTTTATCCCCCTCGCCCAAGGCTATGAAGTTTCTTTATTTAAAAGCTCACAAAACCAAGTTTTTATTTTTACTATAGTCCGGCCCTCCATCAGTCTGAGGGACAGTGAACTGGCCCCCTATTTTAAAAGTTTGAGGACCCCAGGTAGACTCTACCTGATTTAGAGAGAACCAAGCAGACCAAGATAATTCCCTCTTTAAAGGCTTACAATCAAAAAATCTGTGGTCTGGTTGTCAGAAAGGCTTCTTCCTCATTGTAAAGGGTCAAGAGAGAGAGATCAAGAGGATTGCAGTGGGCTTGGAAGAGCCCCTCATATAATGGTTTTCAATCTTTTTGGTCTAAGAATCCCATGCCACTCTTAAAAATTACCAAGGATCTCAAAGAGCTTTTGTTTATGTATTACACTTATTGATATTTACTGCATTAGAGAGTAATATATCAATATTATTATGAAAATAGTTTTGACTAAAGGAGGAAAGGACAAAGGAAGCGGGTAGGTGCTCAGACTGTAATTTGGGATTGCTTCCTTAGTACAACACCTTTTCTAGATGAGAAACCAGAAGAGGGAAATAAGACTTGGCTGGAAAAGTCACAGGTGGCAAATACATTTGAACTCAAGTCCTGGCTTCTTTTTTCTTTTGGCGTGGGGAGATAAGATGCAAAAGAAACAGGATGCAACAAGATTTTCTGAGAGTGAGAAGAAAGGGAAGGTATGTTCTCCGTAATAGGGACATAGCTCAGAGGGACAAATGTCTTTGAGCAGAGGATCCAGGAGATTGCCAGGGCAGGGGAATAGAACAGGTTGGGGCAGGGTTACCATAAAGATATCAAGATCCAGCCTTTGGAGAAATGCCATTCCCAACCCCCAGGCACCCAAACTTGAATTCCCATATGGGTAACCCTCCCCAATCCTTATCCCCTTCATTGCACAGGGGACAACTGAGTCAAACTGAGTCACCTTGGGCTAGTGTCTACTCTTTCTTGCCCAAATCTAAAGTTGGCATTAAGCCTTGGAAACACATGTACCAGAACATATTACATTACACAGATGTATAGATATATACACATGTAATCACATACACATGGATTCATACAAGCCACACTTGGCTTTAACATGCATCGTGCACACCAATAGGCTCCACTTCCTTAGACACCCACTCAAACCCCATCTGGAAGCTGGACAGGTGCTGGTGCAATGCTCCTTTCCTTTGTGTACCTTGGGGGAAGCAAGTGAATGATGTTGAAGGGGCAGGGTGTGTGCAGGAGACACAAAAGAAACAGAGGAATATTTTAGGGTCCCCTGTAAGAGGAAGGAATGTGTTATCTTGGAATAGGCCACATTAACCAGATGAGGCAGTGGCAAGGGACTGGGGCTGAAGGAAAGTTGGTCCCTGCGGGCCACTGGGAAAGAGGACAGGTGATCAGCTTTGGGCAAGTCACTTAAAGGCTCCTTCCCTTGTTTGGAGCCTTGAATGATAGTATGTGGTAGAAAAGCTGTGAAGCCCCGGGTTGATACTTGCCAAGGAAGAGATCCACCTTCCCTGAATATCCCTTCAGGTAGGCTAGATGGCTCTAATCCCTTTGACAAAAATGAGGGACATCCATCCCCAAAGCTCAGGGGCTCTCAGCCGTCTTGCTCAGCAAATATGTCAGATCTAAGGTCAGGCAAGAGCTCATCAACCTTCCTGGTACATGGCAGCTGTGTGGAATGCAAGGGGCATGAAGAGCACGGAAGGTGGGAGTGGGGTGGAAGGGTGTGGTGAGAACAAGAAATGTTGAAGGTGAAAAGGTTAGTCATCCTTGTCCTTGGCTCCATGCTTCAAGATCCGGGTGAACTCCACATAGTTGAAGTTGCCCTTCTTGTCAATGGGCGCCTCTCGATACATCTCATCTACCTCCTCGTCTGTGAATCGGTCACCCATAGTGGTGAGCAGCTCCCGAAGGTGGTCCTCGTGGATGACTCCTGAGGGCAGGGACCCAGAGAGGGGAGGGGAGACAAAAAAGCAGAACCGTCTATGAGGCTTTTTTATGTTGGAGATAGGAGTTTCCGCAGATCCAGAATTCCTATCTTCCCTCCACTCCCCAAAAAAGGCAATGGGAGATTTATTTCTAGGTTTGTTGCAAATAAGTTCACTAAGAGGCAGTGGGTAATTTTAAGTCCTCCGGATGAGCCCTTAGCCCATTCAGCTCCTTGAAGTCCAGATACCAAGATGGGCTTGAGCTGGCCACTTCTGAAGAACTTAAAACTGCAAAACCTTCCCTTAGGTCCCTTGCCAAATTCTGAGATCCTATAGAGTAAGCTATTACATTAGGCAAGGATGAGATACTCCCTTAGGTCCCCGAGAAACTGCAACCCAGCCAACCTGAGGCCTCCTCATCAAAGCAAGCGAAGGCATTTCGGATAACATCCTCGGGGTCCGTCCCATTCAGCTTCTCTCCAAACATGGTCAGGAACATGGTGAAATTTATAGGTCCAGGAGCCTCACTCATCATCCCTTCTAGGTATTCATCTGTGGGGTTCTTCCCTGTGGGGGACACATACACATGATGTTTACAATGAGCCAGACACTCCTGGAGCCTCCTAACTCCTGTCTCCATCCTACTTTCACAGGACATCCCCAGTCCCTAACCCCCTCACTCTTTTCACTTCCAACTCTGTCCCCCAACCCCTCCCTTCAACCTTTTATTCTGGGGTCCTAGATGCCTTCACTGATATCTATGTATTAAGGAAGAGGAACAGCATAAAGAGAACAATGGATTTAGAGAGAGGGGTCCTATTTCAATTTTTATTTCTGCTATTTCCCTCTGGTGAGACTTTATGCAAGACCACATCCCCCTGAGTCTTAGCTCCTTTACCTTGGGAAAAAAAAAACAAAAAACAAAAAAAGAGGAGTAGCGATTTCTAAGGTTTTTCTCAATGCTACATTCTGTGATGTTGGGGTCTTCTAAGTCATATTTCCTGGACCTCCTGGGCTGGTATCCTTCTACTCTTATCTCCATCTATCTAAAACTCTGAGGTTCCCTGGCTTTTACTGTGGCTGGGCCATGAGCTAAGATACAAGACTCCTAGCTCCTATTCTTGGATCGCAGTTTTCTACCTGGGAGAGCCTACATATCTTTGTGGTGTGCCAGAAAGAGTCTTGGATTTGGAGTCAGGATATTGGTCAAAACTCCCTGATTTTCTAGGAGAGAGGGGAGGGGACTATGGGTACTGAATATTGGGTATATTCTCATATCATGTGATGGATCTGCCAGTTTTATTTGACTATTACAAAGAAAAGCTCATTGGCTTTGAGTAGGAGATGGGGAATCAATATGTCCCAAAATGACTCTTGATGTGAACAAAAGGAATCAATTAAATTTAAAAAATGTTTAAAGAAAAAAAAAACATGTCTCTAGACATTCATCTCCTTCTCTAAGCTAAAAACTTTTTGAGAGGTTACAAAATTACAGATAAAAGAGTATAGAAGTCACCAAATCCCATACTTTACCAATGAGGAAACTGAGGCCCCAAAGAGGGTAAGGGACCTGTTTGGGGTCACACAGCTAGTAACTGAGGCAGAATTTGAACTCAGATACTCCTGACTTAAAGTCCACTGTTCTACCCACTACAATACCTATCCCTGGACAAATTCGTCTTTCTCTTGTCACCAAAAGTGGAGTTCAGCATGGAATCTCAAGAGAGATTCAAGGATTGACAAGTGACTAAGAGCCACAAATATCCTTTACTTCCTTTTAAAAATTAGTCTTTCCACACTCTTCTCCCTCCCTAGGCAGAATTTAGGAAACAATGATTGAAGGAGAACTTTAGGAGGTAGAGGACAGAGGGAGAGCCCTGGCAATGGCATCAATACAATCCGGCTGCATCATTTTGCAGATGAGGAAACAGGTCAAGAATGGGGAAAGGGTCTGCTTTCAGACACTTTATGAAGATTACAACTTGTAGTATAATAGGAAGGGTACCATATTTAGAGTCAAGAGATCCTGGGGACCTCTAAGTTTCTGACCAGCTCTTTGAACTGGTTCCAGCTGCTTTGATAGAAGCCCTAGTCATTCACCGCCCCCCCCCCCCTGCCCCAGTAGCCCTTACCAAGGGAGGCCAGCATATCATGGAGATCCTCTTTGTCAATGAATCCATCTCGATTTTGGTCAATCATGTTGAAAGCCTCTTTGAATTCCTGAATCTGAGACTGGTCAAACATGGCAAAAACATTGGATGTCGCTCGCTGGGGACGTTTCTTTGTGGTCTTTGCTTTGGCCCTTTTGCTGGACATTTTGGCTTTTGGGAGGTCTGTGCCTATGAGGGCAAGGCAAAGGTCAGAAAATGAGAGCATTTAGTATTCAAGATCTCAGCAACTTTGGATGGCTTTCCCTTCATTAAATACCTCTAAACAGCAACGATGCCTGCTTCCCTAGAACTTTCCCAGTGCTAATAGCCTGTGTGTGTGTGAGTGTGTGTGAGTGTGTGTGTGTGTGTGTGTGTAAAGGCAGAGGGAGGAAATATTCTGGAAATAGGGGAAGGAAACCTGGCATAGAGATGGCTCAGTCCTGGAGAGTAATTGAGCACTGATAATTGGGTCAGGAGATAGAATTTAATTCAGCAAACAAGCATTTTTAAAAAAATTGATACATTTTATTTCTACATCACCTTCTTTTCTGAATAGATTCTTTCACCTCCCCATTCAATTAGCTGTCTCTTTTAACAAAACAAAACAAAACAAAAACACAGGGGAAAAGTAGTTTAGCAAAATTAAGTTATTCATCAACCCATTCTGGTAGCATATGCAACATTCCAAACCCATAGTCCCCCACCTTAGCACAGAAGGGAAAGGTGCATATGTTCATGTTTCTTTTTTAGGGATAAACTATAAGCCTTTATTTTTAAAGTAACATTTTAGGATTTTTTTTCCTACATTGCCTAAATTACCCATATTCCTTTCTGGTCCCCAAAAAGCTATCCCACAGAACAAAGAATTTGTTAAAAGAAAAAAAATTAATAAAACTGATCAATACTTTAAAAAAGGAGAGAAAACTCTCTGAAATAGCTCTCCCACTTCTGAAAAGGAGTCGGAAGGGGAGGTATCTTTCACATCTTGTCTTTGGGGCTGTCCTAGTTCTTGGTAACTTTGTGACATTCGTCTTACATTGTTTTGTGGTTATTCTTTTCATATACTTTACCAGAAACATTTATTAAGTTGCTATACTCTCAGATTAACTTCTAGCTAACCCCTCCTCCTCATGCTCCAGGAAATACTTGGAAAGATTTAACCCCTTTTAGCTCATGAGATTCCTTAACCATTCTATCAGCAATTTGTCATTCCCCTCCCCCAATATGCCTTCCATTTTCTAGTTCTGGAACTAGAATGAAAACCATACTCCCATTGTCAGTAGGAAGAGAATATCAGTCTACTAGTTTCCTCTCCTACAGCATCATCCTGGTAACTTTTCAATCCAAAATACTTCTCCCCAGGCCCTTATTCCCTTATGTATGGTCTTCCCCTATTAGAATGTAAGCTTTTTGAAGTTAGGGACAGTTTTCACTTTTGTGATGTGAAAATCCTATTTATCCCTAGTGCATAGCTCTGTGTTCAGGCCATTGGTGAGTGTTCAATAAATGCTTTTAAAATTCACTGATTTATTTGCTATATGTTAGGTACTGGGGGTGCAAAGATAAAAAAAAAAACCCAACAATAACTAAATGGTCTCTACCTTAAAAGAGCTATTAGCTATTAAGGTCTTTCTGTACTGGGATGAAAAGTCTGGTTTGATCTGAAAGGCCCTGTAAGGATGTTAGAATCCTCTTAATTTTCCACAAACATTTCCATAAACATTTATTAAGTTGCTATATTCATTGGCCCTAATTCTCCATAGGTGCCTTTCCTCTGGAGTGTCCTTTGTATTTTCAGGGAAGCGGGGAAAGTTTATCAACCTGGATATTTCCTTGGGTAACCTCAAATCCAATCACAAGGCCCTAAGTTGAAATCTCAGTACTAGTAATACCCGTGTTATGTGATCACAAGCAAGAGACTTAATCCATTGACGCTCAGCTTCCTCTTCTATATGATGAGGGGCTGAACTAAATGTATCTTTCAGTTCTAGATCTTAAATCCTAAATCCAAAACTGAACTCATTTTCCTTCCCTAAACCTATTCTTTCCCCAACTTCTTTATCTCCATTGACATTATCCAAGCTTATAACCTCTTAGTTATCTTTAGTCCCCGTTCCCTCTCTGATTCACCTCCTCAAGGCAGTTCACTTAATTGTCAAATCCTGCTATTTCTACATTGACAATACAATCAGTCTCTGTCCTCTTCTCCAACTCTCATAATGCCTACCATCTTTTCTGTCTGAAACTATTGTAACAGCTTCCTGACTAGTCTCCCTGTATCCAATTCATCTCTTCTCCAATTCATCCTCTACACAGAAAGAAACTTTCCCAAGACAACACTAAAATCATCATGATCTGGAAGACACCTCAGAGGACATGAGCGTGTCATTCCACTATTGAAAACTTCCAGAAAGCACCCTAATATCTACTGAATGGAGTTTAAGCAACTTTCTTAATCTGATATTTAAGGTCTTCCTTGTATCTGGATCTAGCCTTAAAGCACAACAGAACTAGAGTAATCATGGACCACTCCCTTTCATTGTTTTTCTAACTGATGAGATTGCTTTCTTGTCCCTCGTTTTCAATCTGTGTCTCTGTGCCTTTGACCATACTTAACACCTCCCCCCCCATATTCTGATCTTACTTTCATTAATAATAACTAATTAGTTAGCATTTATATATGACTTTAGGTAGCTAAGTGACACAGTGGATAGAGTTCCTGGTCAGAAGTCTGGAAGATCTGAATTCAAATCTGTCCTTGGATATTTACTAGCTGTGTGACCCTGGACAAATCACTTTACCCTGTCTGCCCTGGTTCCTCATCTTTAAAATGAGCTGGAACAGAAAATGACAAACCATTCCAGTATCCTTGCCAAGAAAATTCCAAGTGGGGTCAAGAAAAGTAGGATACCACTCTAAATGACTCAATGACAACATTGGGCACTTTTAGGTTTCCAAAGCACTTTGTAAGATATTATCTCATTTGAGTCTCACAACAACCCTGAGAGGTAGCTGCTCTTATAATATTCACTTTGCAGATGAGGAAACTGAGGCACACAAAGAACTAGAGAACATTACGAAATATAATTTTGATTACATTAAATTTAAAAAGTTTTCCTCAAACAAAGCCAATGTAACCAAGATTAGAAAGGAAGCAGAAAGTGGGGAAATTTTTTTTTTTTTACAGCCAGTGTTTCTGATAAAGGCCTCATTTCTAAAAAATATAGAGAACTGATATGAATTTATAAGAATACAAACCATGGTCTATTCTCAACAATGCAGTGATTCAAGGGAATTCCAATAGTTTGGAATGGAAAATGCCATCCACATCCAGAGAGAGAACCATGGAGACTGAATGTGGATCGAAGCAAAGTATTTTCATCTTTTTGTTTGTTTCTTTTCTTTCTCATGATTTTTTTTCGTTTTAGTCTGATTTTCCTTGCACAACATGACAAATATGGAAATATGTATAAAAAGATTGCACATATTTAATTGATGTCAGATTGCTTGTTTTCTTGGAGAGGGAAGAGGTAAGGGATGAAAAGAGAAAAGTTTGGAACACAAAGTTTTACAGATATGTATGTTGAAAACTATCTTTACATATATTTGGAAAAGAAAATACTAATGAGACTAAAAATAAAGAAACTGAGGCACAGAGTGAACTGACTTAAAAGTAGCAAATATCTGATGCTGGATTTGAACTCAGGACTCCAAAGTCCAACATTTTAACTAATGGGTGACCTATTGTTAAAATCAGTAAAATGGGTTACCTATTGTTAAAATCTTTCCTTTTCTTCAAGCTTCAACTCAGGTGATCTCTCTCCTGTGGAGCCTATACTGAATCCTGGCTAGTCTTCACTCCACCTTCTTCCCTTTACAAACAGTGGAAAAAACTTTGAAAAGAATCAAATTTCTCAGAATTTGCCCGGACCTTTTCTTTGGACTTATCTCGTTTCCTTCCCTGTAAGAGTTATTTGTGTTCTTATAGTCTCTCTTCTTCCCCCCTCCCCCACCTCCACCTTATTAAAAAGGCAAGTTTGTAGAAAATAGAACCTCCCATCTTATGTGTGTGTCTCTATGAGTACTTTAGTAGGGCCTTGAACACAGTAGGTGCTTAATACGATACGATACAAATGTGATATATGCTAGCTGATTTGGTATTGAGAGGGCTGTGTGTGTGTGTGTGTGTGTGTGTGTGTGTGTGTGTGTCCGTCCCTCCAGGCACAGGAGGGTTCAGCCAGGCTAAAACTGGGAGGCTGACAGGTTCCATAACTCCCTTGCTACCGTCTGCAGGCTCCTAGCTCTTTCTCTCCTCTTTCCTCCACTCCAGTTCTTCACTCTCCTCTCTTTTCCCTCCCCTCCGCCTTCATTCCCCTTCTCTATTCTCCTCTGCATTCTTGACATTCCTGCCCTTCTGAGCAACTCTGTCTTCCTCTTCCACCCACAGCCTGGCTTATCCTGCCTTCTCTAGAGGCCCGGGAGCAGGAGGTGGGGGTGGGGGAAGAACTGGAGGCCTGGGACCCTTGAGGGTCCTTTGCTAGGATACTCCGGCCTGAAATCCTTCTCTGAGGGGCTACGCCACTCATGGACGCAGATGACCACATCAGAAATCATCAAAGGTGAGTCTTCACTGAGACAGATAGCATCAAGTCTCAGCTCCCGAGAAGACAGAACCCGGCCCTGGAAGTCAGCTGGGTGACCTCCAGCAAATTGTTTCCTCTCTTTGGGCCTCATTTCCGATACAAAATAGGAGCAATAATCTTGACACTCTTTCAAGAACAGCCTGCACTCTTGTCTTATTCACAAGAATGTTATTAGTGTCCCCAGTGTTTCCCCATCTTCATCCTAGCCCAGGGTTTCTGCTGCACAACTGCTGCTTGGGGAGAGAGAATTCTTCTAAGAATTTAGCACTAAAGCTGTTTTTGTGGTGGCAAAGAAATGGAAAATGAGGACAGGCCGATCATCTGAGGAATGGCTGAATAAGTTATGGGATATGAAAGTAATGGAATCTCGCTGTTCCATAAAAAATGATGAACAGGCTGATTTAGAAAGGTCTGGAAAGATTTATATGAACTGATGCTGAGCAAAGCAAGCAGAATCAGGAATACTCTGTACACAGCAACAGCAAGATAATGGGATGATCAACTATGATGGACTTGCTTTATCTCTGAGGCTCAGTGATCCAAGGCAATCCCAATAAACTTGGAATGGAAAATGGCATCTGCATCCAGAGAGAGAACTATAGAGATTTAATGTAAATCAGTACATGCTATGTTCACTTTTTTTCTTTTTCTTCCATTTTTTTTCCTCTTGTGGTTTTTCCCTTTTCTTTTGATTTTTCTCTCCCAAAATGATTCATAAGAAAAATATGTTTAAAAAAGGTGAATGTATACATATATAATCAAAAATGTTGTTTTTTATATATAACTGAGGAAAATAAAAAGTAAAAAAAAAAATTAGTACTAGTGCTGTTGCCCTCAGAAGAGGTAAGAAAATATACTTTTCTCCTATTTTACAGAGGTTGTGGACCATGGATATAAAACACTGTATGTGCTCAGACTGAGTTAAGCTAACTCAATGCTTCCCCACCTCATCTCCCTTTTTATTTGTTTTATTTTTTGTTGGGATTATTTGGAAATTAAGATGATACAAAAACAAAAGTTATCAGTAATATTTAAAAAATATGTCAGTAAACAATTACTCAATAAGCATTTACTGAGGATCTACTATGTGCCAGGTCCTGGTGATAGAAATATAAAGAATTCAATAATCCCTAGTTCCAATGAATTTCATTCTATAAAGATAAAATATATATGCATAAATTGATGCATTTTGCAAGAGATTATAGGAATTAGCTGATAGATAATGAGAAAGGCTCCTGTAAAATAGAGAATTTGATGGGTCTTGAAAGAAGTTTTCCTTGAAGTAAAAGTGAGGAGGATGTGCTTTTCAGGTATGGCGGCCTAGACAGTCACAAAGAAGAGAAATGACATAGAGTAGGCCTATTGGGGCTACATACATACATACATATACATATACATATACATACATACATACAGTCATAGAAATCTGGCTTCCTCTCTCTTCACTCTTTTCTTCTCTCTTTCCTCTCTTTTTCTTTCCCCTTCCTTTCTGTCTCTTTTCCTCCTTCCTTCTCTCTCTTCTCCCCCCCTCTTTCCACATATATAGTTTTATCCTAGAGCCCATAGAGAACCATTACAAGTTTATTTATGATTAATACAAATTGTAAAAAAAAATAATTTGGTCATAAAACTGGTTATAGATAGAAACAGTCAATGATGATAGTTAAAGTAAAAAACAACAACAACAAGGGTATTACTAATAACACTGTTGGTGGAGCTGCTGTGAATTAGTTCAATCATTTTGGCAAATAAATTGAGAATTAAGCTAGAAAAATGGTGCAGTTGTTCATATTCTTTGACACATCCCAAATCTCAGCAAGTACCCCAAGGAGATTAAAAAAAAAAGGTTCCACATATATCAAATTATTAATCGCAACACTTTTTGTGAGGGGAAATAAAACAGAAATAAAATGCCCATCAGTTGGAGAATGGCTGAATAAACTGATGTGTGAATGTGGGATATATGAGTGTTAGACGAAATCATGATTATGGGAAATACAGAGGAACAAGGGGAAATTTCTATGAATTGATGCTGGGCAAAGTAAGCAAGTTCCTGAGAACAAAGTACTCAATGGCTATAATAATGTAAAAGACAACTATGTTAAAAGACCACTAACCTCAGATTAACTGAGCCCCAGAAAACAGATAAGGAAATAACCTCTCTCTCTTTTCAATTGAGAAGTGGAGGACTATAGCTTTGGAATGGTATGTACACATTGCTCAGGTCAATTATACTTAACTATTTTGTTAAGAGAGAAGGATTTAATGATAAGAGAACAGGGGTGGTGGTGGTGGGTGATAGAGGCCATACTAGAAAATAATTACATTATAAATAAAAAAAGGCATCGTCAATAAATTGAAAAAAAAAAATGAAGCAGCTCTCCATTGGGATTTCTAACTCAGTATGTGATTTTAGGCAAATGCTTTCCCTTCACTAAGTTTTGATTTTTCTCCTCTAAACGAGGTGTTCTCTAAATTCCCTTTTAGTTTGGATGATTCTCTTTTTGGTGTTTTAAAGTCCCTCTCAGCTCTGACAACCTGTGTTCTTAGGCATCTTCTAGCTGATACCTGTTCTAAAACTCTGCTCCCTCTTTCCCATTCTATATTGTAAGCATTTTGCCTCAATCTATATTTATTAGCATTATATTTAATGCTACATATGTATAGTATTATATAATTACATGCATATATTTCTTTATATTCTGGTCTCCCCCACAAGAATGTAAGTTAATTGGGAATAGAGATGTTTCATTCTTTGTTCTTGTATTCCTAGACCTGCCATAGTATCTGCTACAGAATACTTAGTGAATCCCCTCCAGTTCTGATGTCTATATTTTTTATTCTAAGGCTTTTTTTTCCAGATTCCAAATGGTCAGATTTTCCATTTTTAGGGTCATTCCCCTCCTTCCTCCTTCCCAACCCCAACCCTGATCTAAGGCCCAGTACAACTGGTACTCACTTCCAAGGATTGCTGCTTTGATGCCTTGCTTGCTCTCTCCCATGACCTTTTCTGCCCCATGGGTCTTTCCCATTCCACCTCCTTTCACCCCCCCCCAAGTAAGCAAGAATTTTTTGGCTCCTCTCAGGTTCCCCAGGGGATCAGAGATACTGGAAGCCCAGCTTACTTAAGAATTCCATCCCTTGGCTTTATGGGACTTTAGCCTCTTCCTCAAGGAATTCACAACCTGACCCTCCTTACTCATCTAGCCTCAAAAGGTAAAAATGTTCCTCTTTCCTCATTAGCTCCATCCTAAGGAGAAAGGGCCTGGTCCTGCATTTCCATTGGCACTGGAGCTCCCAGTTAAATCATTCCCTACCAATGTAGGTCATCCTTGGCTCTATATAGTCTTGGGGAGCTGAGGAGGATACTGAGATATCAAGGGTTAGGGTGACCCACTTACTTGTGTGTTAACTCTTCTTGACTATGGGATACAGAGCCTTTCTAACTCTGTTCTATAGCTTTGCTAACAGGTTGTTGATACTACATTCCTCCTAAAATCCTACTGAAATTGGAATTCTGTTTAGAATGGAGTAGAGTTGAAAATTTGTTCCCCAAAGACCTAATAGAGCTCGCAGAGGTCCTCAAATTTTTTAAATAGGGGGCCAGTGCACTGTCCCTCAGACTGTTGAAGGGACAGACTATAGTAAAAACAAAAACTGTGTTTTGTGGGCCTTTAAATAAAGAAACTTCATAGCCCTGGGTAAGGGGGATAATCGGCCTCAGCTGCCGAATCGAATCTGGCCTGCGGGCTGTAGTGAGGACCCATGCGGCCAGAGTCAGAGGGAGGTAGTTATGTGATTATGGAACTAGACGGGCCTTTAGCAATCACTAAATCAAACTCCCTTTTATGAATGTGAAAACTGAGGAAGAGAAATGGGGACTTCACTAGGATCCAAAAGGGAGGTAGTATAAGGCAGGAGTCAGCCCCCCAATTCAGCGTATTAGTCAATGTCTACAGTCAGGGCCAGGGCAGAAGCTTAGCCTTTTCCTCCTGGCTCTGCCACTAACTTAACTTTCCATATGACCTTGGATAAATCAGTTCCCTACTGTCAAATGGGAATATTAATATCAGCAATAATATTAATACTTAAGAGGATTAATGAACAATTAATTAATATTATCAACAACAATATATTAATCCTTAGCTTGCCTCCTTTCTGGGGCTATTATAAAGGAGAAAATGGATGGAAAAATGTTGTAGTAATGAGTTATAGTTTCACACAAGTAAAGTCAGATCTAAACAATTGGGAAAATATAATTGCTCATGGATAAGTCAAGTTAATGTAATAAAAATGACAATTTTACCTAAATTAGTCTACTTGTTCAGTGCCATATTAATCAAACTCCCCCAAATTATTTTATGCAGCTAGAAAAAGTAATAACAATTCATCTGAAGAATAAAAGATTAAGAATGTCAAGGGAATTAATGAAAAAAAAATACAAAGGATGGTGGCCTGTAGCAGTACCAGATCTAAAACTCTATTACAAAGCAGCAGTCATCAAAATCATATGGTACTGGCTAAGTGGGATAGATTAGATATACATGATACAATAATCAATGACTATAGTAATCTAGTGTTTGATAACCCCTCCTCCCCCCAACTCCAGCTTCTGGGATTAGATCTCATGACTTGACAAAAATTGCTTAGAGAACTGGAAAATATTATGTCAGAAACTTGGCATAGATCTATGTTGGAATCCTTACTAACTGCTAACTAATTAGAGTTGATCTAATCTTACAAGAAGATGTTTTGGGCAGAACCTGAAACAAGGTACTAAGTAGAACTACCCATAATCCCTCTCTCTGGAAGGAGCATAAATAGGCCAATGGGCCAGTCGGAGACTTCTTGAGAGGAAGACGCTACAAGTGGAGATTTCACGGGAATGACATGAAGATTGGAGCTGGCTGGAGGCTGAAGAAAGCAGAGGCAGAAGCAAAGGACAAAGCGGCAAGAGCTCTTGAAACCAAGCAGAGAGATAGGCCTCTAAGCTAACCGGGTTATATTGGAGATAATAAAAGATTTGAACTTTTATCACCTGGCTGCGTTTTGAGAAGAAGAAGCTCACCACATTTTGGCGCCCGAACAGGGACCGATTCAGATCCATCTGAACCAGATCACAACAGATCTACATCTCATACCCCAGATGTAAAGAGGGATACTATAAGCAAATTAAGAGAGCAAGGGATAGGTTATACATCAGATCTTTGGAAAAGGGAGGAATTTATGGCCAAAGAAGAGCTAGAGAATATTATGAAACATAAAATGGACAACTTTGGTTATATTTAATTTAAAAGTTTTTGCATAAACAAAACCAACGCAGCCTAGATTAGAAGGGAAGCAGAAATCTGGGGAAAAATTATATAGTCAGTTTTTCTGATAAAGACCTCATTTCTAAAATATTTAAAGAACTGAGCCAAATTTATAAGAATATAAGTCATTTCCCAACTGATAAATAATCAAAGGATATGAACAGGTAATTTTCAGATAAAGAAATTAAAGCCATCTATACTCAAGTGAGAAAATTCTCTAAATCACTATTGATTAGACAAATACAAACTAAAACAATTCTGAGACACCATCTCATACCTCTCAGATTGGCTAAAATGAAAGGAAAGATAATGATAAATGTTGAAGGGGATGTGGGAAAACAGAGATACTAATGCAAGTATTGATGGAGTTGTGAACTGATCCACCCATTCTGGAGAGCAATTTGTAACTCTGCCCACAGGAGTATAAAATTGTTTATACACTTTGATCCAGCACTACTGGGTCTGTATCCCAAAGAAATCAAAAGAAAAAGAAAAGGATCCAAATGTGCAAAAATGTTTGTAGCAGCTCTTTTTTGTGGTAGCAAAGAATTGGAAAATGAGTAGATGCCCATCAACTGGGAAATGGCTGAATAAGTTATAGCATATGAAAGTAAGGAAATATTATTATTCTATAAAAAAATTATGAATAGACTAATTTTAGAAAGGCCTGGAAAGATGTACATGAAGTAATACTAAGTGAAACAAGCAGAACAAGGAAAACACTGTACACAGCAACAGCAAGATTGTGTAATGATCAACTATAATGGATTTGCTTCATCTAAGGAGTTTAGTAATCCAAGCCAATCCCAATAAACCATCCAAATACAGAGAGGGAACTATGGAGACTGAATGTAGATCAACAAATATTATGTTCATTTAAAAAATTTTTTTTCTGTTTTTCTTTCTCATGATTCTTCCCTTTTGTTCTGATTTTTCTGATTCATAAGGAAATGTGTAAAAAAAATGAAAATATGTCCATAACAAAAAAAGTTGTTTCTATATGTAACCAGGGAAAATAAAAATAAAAAAAGTTATAGACATGGAAGGGATAATTGTAGTGTCTGAGATTCTGAGGTTTATAAGATTTAAAGTTGGAAAGGACCTTAAAGACCATCTAGCCTGATCCCTTCTTTTCTATAGATGAAACTAAGGACCACTGACTTGTCCAGGGTCATACAGAAATAAATAGTCAAGTCTAGATTAAAACCCAGAACTGCTGACTCCTAACCCAGATTTTTCCCAATATAATATCTATTACTAACTTGCTTTGTGATCTTAGATAAATCTCTTCCCGTCTTTGGGTCTCAGTTTCTTCCTCTGTGATGGTGTTGTTTTCCAGGTGCTTTCTGGCTGTAAAAATAAAAGAAAACAAAACTCTATAATCCAAAAATAGTTGGATCTTCATGACTGTTTATTATGAACAAATGGTCTGTGTTTATGGTTTATGGTTTAAGTAATACAAAAATGGAAATACTAGAAGTGTTCAATGAAAGTAAACACAGCATCATTTTCATTTTTATACACTGTAGCTTTCCCTAAAGCCCTCTTCTGCTGCCTCTTTTTTTTTTTTTTACTATAGAAACCACCTCCTAAAACATGTAGTAAAAGTTAGTAAAGGAACACCCATACTCATGAAATCATGGATCCTTGAAGCATTAAAGGAAAAATAGATCTTCTATGCTCTTGTCTGAACTAGGAAAGAAGAATGGGATTGAAGAGGAACAAGGGAGAGAGAAAAAGAGAAGGATCAAGTTAAACAAAAAGGTTTATGGGGGTAATGCAAGGATCAAGCTCAGCTCCAGAGAAGAAAGGAGAAAATGTATTTCTTTCTCTTCTTTGCAGAGGTAAGAAATCTGTGTAATAGGGCATAAGCATAAGCTCTGTAGACATGTTAGGAACAGAAGAGATGACTTGGAGTGGTAGAGGAGAAAGAACAAGAACAAGTGAGATAAAAGAAGCAAGACTACAACAGTGAGTAAAGATGAGAAAAAGACCAAGTAAATAAGAAAGAAGAAGGCAAAGAAGTAAGGCAGTAAAAGAGGAATAAAAAAGAAGAGAGGGGGGAGGGAAGGAGGGAGAAAAGAAAAGAGGGAAGAAGAGAAGACAAAAATATAAAGAAAAAATTCAAGTAAGAGATAAGAGGGAAAGAGAAAAAGAGCATAACAAAATGAATGAGAACAAAAATGAGACAGACCCATTGAAAGAAAAATTGAGTGATAGAAAGGAGATGTAGTGAGTAGGAGATGGATGAGGGAACTTCTAATCAATTAATCGCCTCTTAGTGAAATTACAAAAGGACTTGAGTGAACACACTTAGTTAACTTTTTTGAAGGTATGAAGTTCTTCAGCTAAACTTGATGGTATTGCTAGATGGCAATGTAGTAAACTACATTGTGGATAAAAGATTCACCCTGGAGTCAGAGAGTTGAGTTCAAATCTGACCTCAAACAGTTGACATTTAACTAGCTGTGGGATTCTGGACAAGTCATTTAACCCTAATTGCCTTCCCCAAAAAACAAACTTGATAAAGTTAGAAGACTTGACTCAACCTTTAAGACACAAGCTGAATCAGGAGATAGTTCTAAAGCTTGTGAGCTATGCGATTAAGAGCTGAGCTTTAGAGAGGACCGTCCCAGTAATGACCTATGTAGTGACCTATAAGTTCAGCACAGCTGGACTCGGGGAGGGCAGCATTAGAACACAATCAGAAGAAAGAGAAAAGATGTTCAGGGCTTGCAGCGCTGATGTATAAACTGCCTAAATTGCTATCCTGTGTGTACCTTTCTGCTACTATTACGATCAGAAGCTACCTAGCATTTATGTAGCCCTTTAAGGTTTCCAATGCATTTTGCAAGCTTCTCATTTTATCCTCATAACCCTAGGAAGTTTGTGCTATTTTACAAATAAGGAAACTGACACTGATCCAGACAGATGACTATATGACTTATCCAGGTTCAAGCTAGTGTCTGGAACTGGGTCAGGAAGACCAGGTCCAGTGATTAGTTCCCTGTGCCCTTTAGCTTCCAGATATTATACATATAGTACTAATGTACTATATGCATCTCACTCTTTCTACTGATACTATGTGTAGTTGTGGGAAAATGCACCTCAGATTTATAGGAATAATGTTTTGTAGCTACTGTTCTTCTAACCTTTCTTTTTCTTTTTTTCTTTTAATTAGAAAAAAAAATTTTGGCAAGGAAGTGAAAAGTCACACCGTTAATAATTGTCAAATAACAGAGGCCACATTTGAACTCAGGTCCTCTTGACTCTAGGTCTGTGCACTATCCACTGGGCAATCTAGCTATCTCCAAGATGCTTTTTCAGTAAATACCTTGGCTTTGAGCCAATTGTATCAACAGGCTGATTGTTAAAGCTAAACATACTCATAGGGACCCATAAGCTATAGCACATCTATCATACTTAGAGCTTGTAAGTTCAATTTGGGGAGGAAGAACTTTATATCTAGCTATTTATCTGAATTTAATCTTGGTCCACTCATATATATATATACAAATTGAACACATAGATCTCTATACAGAGAAAGATGAATTTAACCTTTGTCCCTTACCTATAGATATATGGATTTAAGCATATATATGTATGTGTGTATACATACACACATACATCCATAATGTATTTAACCTTATACAGATGTATATACATAGATGAATTTAACCTTAGTTCTTTATCTATAGATATATGGCTATATATGTATATGTTCAACATTAGTTCCTTATTTATTGCTGTAGATATACAGATATATAGATTTAACCTTATATAGATCTAGAGATGGATTTAACCTTGGTCTCTTCTATATTTTTATATATAGATATCTCCATGTCTATCTATCTATCCTGTCTTATGAGATAAGGGAAAATTGTCAATCCTTAGACCTATCTCCCAATGCCTTCTAATGGAGGCTATTCCCTTTCTGGGATTCTGTAGAGACGATTCCTGCCCGAATAGGCACGGGAATGTAGGCCTTCTGAGTTCCCTGCCAGCTTTGAGATGCACTAACTGCTCACCACTAACTAGACTTCCAACCTGTACCCATTCTCCTTCGAGGTCTGGATTCCCACCCCTCAAAAGGGGACTCTAAGAAGCCCTCAGGGACTCATCTCCAGCCAGCAGGGAGGTGAGTCTGGGTTCCCTAATATGACTAACAACTCTGCCCGTTAGGAATAGTTCTCAGTTTACCAGAATGGGGAGGTCCCTGGACTGGGAGTCAGGAAAACTGGAGCTGGGCCTGACTTGTCCATGATCTCATTGTATGAACTTTCCCTCTGCCACTTAAGAGAGATAGCTCAGAGATCTCTAAGCACCTTCCCAGCTCTGATGTTCTGCCAAGGCCTGGCCAGCATCAGATATTCCTGGACAGTTTCCCCCTCCAGATCCAGAACCATCTCATCCCCACTTTGCTCCCTATCTCGGTACAGTGGCCAGAAACAGAGGCTTGGCTAGTTCCTACCTGGGTCCCAGGGGTCCGGCAGAAGGAGCAGAAGAAGCAGCAGTTTGGGCAGAAGCAGGGAGGGAGTGAGTGCAGGACTCAGCCCCAGCTAAGCCCAGTAGCCCCAAGGCCCAGCCTTACCCCGCCCCAATCAGGCCCTGGCCATACAAGGCAGAAGAATGTGTGAGAAAGGAAGGGGGGGAGAGATAGGCAGATAGGAGGGTGGGGAAAGAGGCGGAACAGGGAGTAGGAAAGGACCAGGAGGAGTGAGGGAGAAAGGGACTCAGCCTTATATAGCCAAGAAGATGGAGCTAGCCCTGATCCTGGGAACATTAAAGGGAGACAGAAAAGGCTAGGAACGCACGAATATAAACAGGAAAGAGACCCATGGAGATAGAGGTGGAGAAACAAAGAGACATAGAAACAGACAGAGAGAAACAGAGACAGTGACAGAGACCGACAGAAACCGAGAGGGAAGGGGGGAAGAGCAACAAAACAAGTGAAAGAGATGGAGAGATGTAGGCACAGAGACAGAAATGCAGAGAGCTAGTCTGTCCCACTCACTAAGTGCTAATTGTGTGCCTCCTCTGTGCTTACTGCTGGAGATACAAAGAAAGGCAAATATTTAGTAGGGTGTAAGTGCCTTGTGTGCAAGGACTGTTTCACTTTTGTCTTCCCAGACTCAGACATATTCCCATATAGCTAATCGTGTGATAAATAAATATTCCCGCAAATCTAATCATTTGTTAACTAAGCATGTCTTCCATCTTATTCCTTTTCTCTACTCCCACAGCCATTCCTTTGGCTCATTCTCTTATTCACAAGTAAGTCATGACCCTAATGATGTCATTGATCCTTCAAGAACAAAGGACAAACAACAAAAACATCACCTCTCACCTAGATTATTGCAATAACCTTCTCATTCAGTCTATCCTCCCCAGAAATGCCCAAAGGATTGTCTTTAAGCACAGATGAGACCATGTTGTTCTCTTACTCAAGAAGCTCCAAAGGCTCCTATAAGCCTCTAGAACAAAATAGACTCTGATTAGTTCTTAAAGCCTTTCACAACTTGGTCCCTTGGTATCCTTCTGATGGACATGGACATGATCTGGCCAAGATGAGCTTCTTAGCCCCTTACACAGCTTCCCCACCAACAATGTTTAGTCTTCCTTCTCGGGAGCCTTAGCACAGGCTGCCCAGCCAAGTCCAGCCCTGAACTCTCTCCTCAACTCTACCGCATAGATCTGCTTTCTTCCTTCTAGAAAAAACCCAAGTACCCCCTTGAGCTAGGTGGACATTTTCTGATTTTCTTTTCCTTCCTCTTAAATGCCTGCAATCCCTAACTACTCTGCATTTGTTCTTTTTATATTTATTGTATATTGTGCGTTGTTGTGAGTCAAATGAGTAATTGTAGAATTTTAGTAACGTCTAGCACATAGTAAGCATCATATAAATGTTAGCAGCTATTATTCTCGTTACATAAACTTATTCTCTTAGAATGTAAATTACATAAAAAGGATTTTGCTGAATTCCTTGCAGTTGTATTCCTCCCCCTCCCTAGTACACACTAGGCACTTAACCACCTGTTGATTGACTGATTGGACTCAATCTTGTGATGGAAAGAGCCATCGACTATGGAAACAATGTGGCTCAAAATGATGAGATGGGAGAATTGAGGGTAAGAGATCCCCTCTGGTCGGTGGCGCAGATCCCTTGCAAAAGAATTCGCAAACTTTAAGTTTGTGGCAAAAAGGGGATTTATTTGCACTAAGAAGACAGCTTGCTAAGACAGTTTTCTTAGTGGGCAGGGTCCTGTTAGGACTATTATAAAGATGGGTTTACACTGAGAAAAAATATCTTGTACATTGTACATTGTAGATATATTGGGACTGCTTTGATCTTTGGCCCCAAGCAGGGGCCAACTCTGGATGAATCTGAGAGAGTGATTTTCAATTCAATTCAATTCAATTCAAAATGGAATGGGATCACTTATTTTGCGAGTTTCCTTTATGGACAAGAAGGTGTGCTCCTCCTAGAGGAGAGTTTGAGACCCCAATCACTCTTTCCCCACAGATTAAAAGGGGACACAGTTCACATCAGGGCCTTTCAACCCTTCCCCCCCAAAATCTCAGTTTATATCAAAAGCATAATTTTTTCACCTTTTTTTGGTGGTGTTCTTGTTTGTTTGCTTGCTTGTTTTTTTTTTTTTTTGTTATGTTTTTTTTCCCTCCTTTGGTCTGATTTTTTTTGGGGAACATGATGAATTGTAAATGTTTAGAATAATTGCACATTTGGATTACTTACTATCTGGGGTGAAGGGAGGGAAGAAAATCTGGAACACAAGTTTTTGCAGGGGTGAATGAAAACTATCTTTGCATGTATTTGGAAAAATAAATAAACATCTATCTATTTATATAAAGAAATAGTGCATTTCACATAGTAGGTGTTTAATCACTATTTGTTGAATTGAATTGATGGCTTAGATGGGACTTCCTGTTCCAATACTGACTGAATCAGAAGGCCACTCTTCCAGATCTGAGATTCTGTGATTTTGAACCCAAAAGAGACACATATTGACCTAGTCCTAGGAAAGACAGAAACTGAGACTGAGATAGAAGCAAGGAGAGATACAGAGAGAGAAGTCATATAGAGTTAGACAGAGAGACAGTAGGATTTAGAGAATGGGGTGGGAGGTAATGGGATGGTATAAAGAACTGAAACTTCCAACTTCTCTTCTCCTGGTCCTGCCACAAAGTGAAGTTCTCTGGCCTCTCTCACCCCACCCCTAACCCTTACCTACAATTCTCTTAACCCCAAACATTGAGCCAGCATTAACTTCGAGAAGAGCAATTCCAAACATGTACTAATAGAGTAATTGTTGAATGGGTAATTAGCCTTACATTCTCAGTTGTCTGATTCAAGTGTACTTATTCAAAGTTTCAGTCCTTTACAGGATGGGCTTTGAGGGAGACTCCAGAGGTAGAATTGAGAGGGTCTTCAGCCAAACTTATTACTTTCTAGGATCTCTGGGGTCCTCCTAAGATCAATTCTACCTTCAGTTCCCATTCCTTCCCTTAGACCTCTAAGTCGTTCAAATGAATTTAACTAAATTTGATTAAATAAGCATTTATCAAGCACCTTCTGTGTGCTAGGGTGCTGTGCAAAGGTAGTAAGGGATACAGAGAAAAGGCTTTGCACTCAGTGAGCTTTCTTTCTTCTGGGGATGGGAGACATCAAATGACTACAGAGCTTAGGAGGGGATCACTCCCAAGTTTTTGAGTGTAAACTCTCAGAGAGGGAGAGGTATGAGGGATGGTGTAGTTCATCCAACTTTTGGGAATCGACTAAGAGATCTCTTATCAAGTTATCCATTTTCTGTTTAAATCTTGTATCCATGTTCTCCAAGACAGCTCATTCCACTTTTGGACAGTTTAGAAAGTTTTTCTTTAGACACAGCCATTGTCTGTTCCAATGAAACCTTCTACAAACTTCATGTCATTCTGTGCACTGGAAAAATTATGGTGGCCCAGTTGATGGGAGATTGGAGATAAGAAGACCAGTTAGGAGAGGTTATTGCAATAGTAACAGAAATTAGATGATGGCAGTGTGAGTGGAGAGGATTATAGAATCAGAGTATATTGTATATGGTGCTAAATTCAGGATCCAGAAAACCTTTCAATCCCTTATTCAAGGAACTGATCATATCACTTACTCTCTGGGGGTCTCATTTTCTTTGTCTGTAAAATGGGATAATAATCTTTGTAATTCCTTTCTGTACAAGTGTTGTTAAAAGGCTCAGATGAGATAATGTTCATATTTTAAAGTTTTATGTTATTGTTGTTACTATAGGATAGTAAGACTTAGAATTGGAAGGAATCTTGGAGATCACTTAGTCAGAACTCTTTTTTTTTACAGATGAAAAAACTGAGGCCATAGAGGGAGAGTAACTTGTTTTAAATCCCAGTAAGGAGAGAGCAAGGAAAGGTGATAGGAGAAATCTTATGGAGCCATAATCCTGACCAGTGGTACTCAAACTTTATTGACTTCAGGATCCCTTTAAATACTTAAAAATTGAAAACCCCTTCCAAGAGCTCGTGTTTATATGGGTTCTAGCTATTTATATTTACCATATTAAAAATTAGGATGTCTTGGTATTGCTATGAGAATAATTTTGATTTCATGGAAAGACTCTAGATCATGGGTCTGGAGTTGGAATGTTCTCATTTTACAGATAAGGAAACTGAGGCACAAGGAGCTTGTGCCTTGCTCAATATCACACAGGTAGCAAACACTGTAAGAAGCAGAGCTGGGATCTTTGACCTCACATGCAACATTTTTTCCACTATACGCCATTTTCTCTCTATAGATCTTAGTCAAATGATTAATGAATGAATGAAAAAGAAATTTAATGAAAATGAAAAATGTGTGCCAGGCACTTTATTAAATGGGGGGTAAAATTACAAGAAGCAAGAGGGTCTCTTCTCTGAAAGAACTTACATTCTGATAGGAGACAACAGAAATAAGGGATGAATAGCCAGAAAGGCAGCTAGGTGGCCCAATGAATAGAACGCCATTGCTCAGCCCCTGAGTCAGGAAGATCTGAATTTAAATGTGACAACAGACCCTTATTAGCTGTGTGATCCTGGACAAGTCACTTAATCCTGTTTATCTCAGTTTAATCGTTTTGAAACATGAGCTGGAGGTGGAAATAACAAACCATTTCGATATCTCTGCCAAGAAAATCCCAAATGGGCTCACTGAGAGTCAGTCAGAATTGAATAAGAAGCTGGAAAAGGATGTTTTTTGGTCTAGAAAGCCCACAGGAATGATGATAGAGTCAATTGATTAATACTGATTAGGTGGGGGTGGGAGGAGAGTTGAGATAACATCAAATTTTTGAGCTAAGGTGATTTCAAGGCTGGTTAAGTCCTTAAAAAAGAAATTGAGAAGGAAAGAGGAGGAAGGACACAGAGTTAGGGACATAGGGTGCCAATTTCTCTTTTTATAGCACATTAAGCAAATAATAGAAACAGCTAAGATTTATCTAGAACTTTGAGATTTCCTTGATGCTTCATAACAACTTTGTGAGGGAGGAAGGAAAGAGGATCAATTTTAGGAAATATTGTTCTGCAATTTAAAATAGGGAGGATTGGAAATCGGGGGCCTGTGTTCAAATTCCAGCTCTCCAAGAATTTAACCTGACTTTTCTTTTTTAATCTGTGTTTTCTTTCCATGCTTAGATCTTACTGGGCCTCCGTGTCTCATCTATAAAATGAGAGGTTCATTAATCTGGGGTCATTGAACTTCTTTTTTAAAATAGTATTTTATTGTTTTTCCTAATTACCCTAAAGACAATTTTAAACTGAACTGGTTTTTTTTGGAAGGTAATGAGTTAAGTGATTTGCCACTGCTATTAAGTGTCTGAGGTCTCATTTAAACTCAGATCCTCCTGACTCCAAGGTTATTTGTTTTGTCTATTTCAACACTGCCCCAGGACTAGCTTTTTAAAAGAATTTTTGATTATTGTACTAAAACATAAAGTATATCTTTTGTAATTGAGAGTGTTTTTCTGTCTTTAAAAACATGCCGTGAAAGTGATTTGTCCACATTTGTCCACATCTGAGCACAGGGCAAGCTCAAGTCAGAGGCAGGCTGCAAATTCCGGAGTTGCCTGACTACAGACAGATTTACCATTCTATCTGCCACTGGTCTATTGTTTCTCAAAAAGGATAAAGACTTTTTGGACACCCCAGGTTGGTATTCAGAAGGACCAGGAGATAACCTCTTTAAGACTTATGAGATCACTAAGATGATCTCAGAAAGAGAAGAGGATCTCAGGAGACCCCCATATTAAGAAGTCAGGAATGAGGAAAAGGGTTAGGATGAAGAGATCAATTTAATTTCAAAATGCTGAAATAAGATCTAAGTTAATTGGTTAACAAACCAACAAACTCAGGAAGGAGGAGAAAGATAGGGGGACAATTACTATTGTGGAGTTCTGTAAAACCAAGGGAGTTTCCATAGGGAGAAGGATAACCAGCAGGGACTAAGGGTGCAGAGGTCAAGGAGGATGAGAACTAGAAAAAGGGATAGAGGAGTGAGTTTGTGGTGAGAATATGGGGGAATGAGAGGAGAGGAGAGAGAGACAAACAGAGAGACAGGGAAATACAGAAAGACAGAGACAGAAATACAGAGCGACAGAGAGAGACAGAGACAGAGAGAGAGGCAGACAGAAAGAGAGAGAGACAGAGAGAGAGAGAGAGAGAGAGAGAGACAGAGAGACAGAGAGAGATAGAGAGACAGACACAGAGACAGAGAGAGAGAGACAGAAAGAGAGAAAGGAGAGAGAGACAGAGAGAGAGAGAGAGATAGAGAGAGACAGACACAGAGACAGAGATAGAGAGACAGACACAGAGAGAGAGAGAGAGAGAGAGAGAGAAGAGAGAGAGAGAGAAAGGGAGAGAGAGACAGAGAGAGACAGAAAGAGACAGAGACAGAGAGAAAGGCAGACAGAAAGAGACAGAGAGAGAGAGAGACAGAGAGACAGAGATAGAGAGACAGACACAGAGAGAGAGAGACAGAAAGAGAGAAAGGGAGAGAGAGACAGAGAGAGACAGAAAGAGATAGACAGAGGCACAGAAAGAGAGAGAGAGAGAGAGAGAGAGAGAGAGAAGAGAGAGAGAGAGAAGAGACAGAGAGAGAGAGAGAGACAGAGACAGAGATAGAGAGACAGAGAGAGACAGACACAGAGAGAGAGAGACTGAGAGACAGAAAGAAAGGGAGAGACAGAAAGACAGAGACAGAAATACAGAGCGACAGAGAGAGACAGAGACAGAGACAGAAAGAGAGGCAGACAGAGAGAGAGAGAGAGAGAGAGAGAGAAGAGAGAGAGAGAGAGAGAGAGAGAGGACAGAGAGAGAGAGAGAGACAGGGAAATACAGAAAGACAGAGACAGAGATACAGAGCGACAGAGAAAGACAGAAAGAGACAGAGACAGAGAGAGAGAGAGACAGACAGACAGACAGACAGAGAGACGGAGAGGAGAGAGGGAGAGAGAGACAGACAGACAGAGAGACAGAGACAGAGAGAGACAGACAGACAGACAGAGAGACAGAGACAGCCAGAGAGAGGGAGAGAGTGAAGGAGGGGGAGGAGGAAAAGTATTTGATGATGATGATGACGACAGAGCCTTGGAGAGCTAGAACTCGGCACCCCAAGCTCGGGTAGAAGCCCCATTTAGAGTAAGAAGACCGAGGTTTAAATCCTCCCTCAGGCACTAACTTGCTTTTGACCTCGGACAACACCTTTCTTCCTCGTGGCTGTTTCCATTTTGGCATCTGGAAAATGGACAATAATAATGATCCCCGACTGTCTTTCCAAGGGTTTCCTGAGGCTCAGGATGTAGAGTACTGAGTTAACGCTCAAGTGAGGCGGACACAGACTTGTTTGTATTGTCGTGGATGGGGTCTGAGGAGGGTAAGCACGGGGCGGGGCCCCTCCCCCTTCTCCCAGGACAACCTGCAAGTCTGTTCCGGGCTCAGACAAAGCAGCCCGCCCTGACCCCCAGCCCAGAGGTCCCTGGGTCCTGCACGGCTCAGCTCTCAGCCCCTTCTTTCTACCCTCCCTCACCCCCACCAGGGGCCGCGGACCGCGGGCAGTCACCTGGAGCGGGCGGGCGGCCAGGCGGAGCCTCTGACAGACAGCTCCTGGGTCCGGAGCTTCCCCAATACCATGTGGTGTCTCCCCGAGGGAGTCAAGTTTCAGAGCTTTCCCTGGGGGGAGGGGCACCCCCTTCTACAGGCGCCCCTCTGTGGCCTTAAATGGAAGTTTGCTCTCCGCGCTTGCTCTCTGGCCCCATCTGGTGGGCACCAAAGAACATGGCGAACCACGCTGGTTTCTTTCAGCAGAACCCCCCCCCCACTTAGCTGGGGAGTGAATTGTGTGCGGCGCCCTGTGCGCTAGAGGGAAGTCCTGGAGCACGGGCCGCCCTCCTCGGGAACCTCGGACGGCGCCGGTGGTTCTAATTAGGTTTGTTTCACACAGTCATGTCCCGCCACAGGCTGCCGGGCTAAGGGGCGCTTTCTGACGTCAGAGCCCTCCCATCCGCCCTATTTACATATCGTCCGCCCTGCTAGAATCTGAGTTCTCTGGGGAGGAGATTTTTTTCTTTTACACGTCTAATGCCCCCCACAGCGCCTGGCGCTCAGCGAAGGCTTAGTAGGTATTTGTCCGTTGTCTCTCGTGAGAGTCTGGGGCTTGGCACTGGAAAGGGACTTTGGCGGGGGTTGGTGACCGAAAAATAAGAACTTTCTTTTCAGGGACGTATCCAAGGGCAGATAGTGGGAAACAGTTCTGACGGCTGGTGCAGTTCCGCCTGCGTTTGACTTCATTGGGGTTTTCCTGGCAGACACCGGAGCGGCCTGCCGTCTCAAAAATGGAAATTGAGGCAGTCACGTGACCTGCCCGCGGTCACTCGGCTCGGGATGAGGTCAGATTTGAACTCGGGAGGCGGCCCAGCGTTCTCCCCTGGGCCACGCAGCCGTCCCTAGTGACTGCCGCTGGGGGGCAGTCTACTCCCCATGGTCGCGTCCCAAGCAGCTCTCGTGACTAATGGCACCCGGGCCCTGGGCTTGGTAGAGGGCATGGCTAATCCCAAATTCGGGGAGGAGAATGTAAGCACTATGTATTCTCCTCAGTTCTGCTGGTAGACAGTGCCGAGACTGCCGCCCTCTCCATTTTAAAGGTAAAGTTCAAAGTTCAGAGTGGAAGGACCCAAAGGCGCTTTCTACTTCTGCCTGGGCAGCCTCGTGGATCCTCAGGTAAAGGACTGGGCTGTAAAGCCCTTCCCGCGGCCTTGGGGCAGGCAGGATCGGAACTCCGGGATCGGAAGTGCGAATATTTGGAATGGAGACGGAATAGGGCCGGGTGTTTGGTGCATGGTAGGGGCTTAAAAAACTGAAGAGAAATGCATCCTCAGGGCGCAGAATTATAACTAAGGCAGGGTGGGCAGGGTTTCTCCCAGGGCACGGCCACTGCAGCCCGTTTGACACGGCTGCCCTCTGCTCCCGCCCTGGCTCCTGAAGGCCTCCTCCAGTAGCCTGTCACCATTATATCACCCCATAGCCCTCCTCAGGCCCACCTTCCTCCACATCATGAGCCCTGTTACTTGCTCTCACTGGGAGATCTGGGTCGGGACCAGACTCACCTGGAATCCACCTGAAGGAGGGATTCCTCATGCTTTACAAGTGCGCTCCAACCTCGGCTGTCCCCAAATAACTGAATTAGGCTGAGCATCTAAAATGTAGGGCTTGGCTCTAGAAGGATCAGCTAGGATGGGTTAGGCAGCAGGAAGACTTAAACCTACTGAAGAGCATCTCAGCTCACCCTCCACCCAAACTCCTAGAACCGAAAACCCTTGATGCTGTGCCCGAGGGCATCCCAAGAGTGATGGGATCATGGGAGCTTCCTCTGCATCTCTGCTAATTCTAGGGCCGTTTCCTCTTTTACTAAGCACCGACCTGCTCCATGGTTGGCCTTGGATCTGCTAAGCCCTTACCTGTGCACTCCATTTTCCAGGTTGCAAAGTTCCCCTAACCCGTTATTGTCCCGCTGGCTCCTCACTCTGGCCTGGGTTGGAACCAAGCAGATTCATTTACTTTTATAAATGGGGGGTGGGGCCCAGAGAAGAGAAAGGGCTAAGAGGCTGAAGGTCACAGTCAGGCCTAGAATTAGGGCTCCTGAATTTACAGGTTAGTTGGGAAGTTATAGGAATAACAAATCAAATGTGAAGTTTAGTGTTAAAACAATCCAAAAGGAGGGGGGTGGTCCCAAAATAATCTTGTCCCAAATAATTTTGCTAAGGATGCTAATGGAGAACTGATTAATTGCTAAGATTTGGAGACAAACTGAGTCAGCATGAGCTGAGAAGTCTGAGAAAGTTTGGGAAGACACAGGACATCACTCTGAATGTTCCCATGTAGCCCGGACTTCCCAACAAGTCTTGTTAGATGAAAATTGAAAGGGTCTTATCTGTTAGTCCATCTTCTGTGGGGGAACTAAGACTTGGAAAAGTGACTTGCTGAGAGACTAAATCAGAAGCAGTGGGAGGAACAGAAGCCAGCACTTCTCACATACTCCCACCTAATGGTTCTAGTCGCAGGAAGATCCCTGAACTCATGACCGCCTCTCAAGTGGCTTCCTCTGAAGACTTGGCCAAAGAGATCTCCCCGACTAGATGTGAAATCTCTACAAGAGCCCAGGTTCCTTGGGTTCTTAGAGCAGAGCCCAGGAAAGCAGCACAGGCTGCGGGGTGCCGCGGAATACAGCAGCGGCCACCTCCTCTATCTGGTAAATCGGCCAAAAGAGAAAGCCCTCTGCAGTCTGTCCGCCCTGGGTGCCTTTTGGCAGATGGGCTCTAAAGGGCCGTTTCTTCTTAATAGATAACCCATCCTCAGTGCAGGGCAGGGCAAGCCAGGCTCCACAGGCACCCAGAGCAAGAAGTCCGCAAGAAAGGTCCCCCACAAAGGGATGGGAACTACAGTTGTCCAGCCAGGCAACGCTTACCTGTTCCCTTTATCTGGACTTTGGGGTCTTTGGCCAGAGATGAGCCCTTATGGCCCAGGGCCAGGCCAGGCCAGCTCAGAGCACCCACCAGCCCCTGGCCTAGCTCTCGGTTTAGGCGATTACTGGGTAACCCTCCCTCCAAACCCCTCCGCTCCCCAAAAACAGCCATGAGGTCAGTCGTACACGTGACCCTATTTATTCTCACAACATGCCTGTGAGGTAGGGAGGGGCGGGGACTGTCCCCATTGTACAGAGGAGGAAATTGAGGCACACAGAGGTCATGTGACTTGCCCAGTCACAGAAAGTGGCAGAGCTGGGGTTTGGAACCCAGGCCTCCTGACTCCTTCCAGTGCTCACTCCGTGGGACGAGGCCCCCACTGAGAAGCCTGCAATGCCATATAGACATATACACAGTATACAGCATTTGCGGGGGGGACACCGAGTGCGCACAGTCTCCCGATTCCCAAACTCCTGGGCTGGCTTTTTGTTTCGTTTTTTGTTTTTCCAGACGAGGGGCTGGAGGAGCCGCCGGACGCTGTCCGTCCCAGCAGGGGAGCCCAGGGGTCTGTTCGAGTTCCGGTGATTCAGCGCCGCTGTGAGGGGCTTCAAAGTTAGAAAACCTGAAATGGGAAGGGTCCGCCTGTCTGCCTGCCCCTCCCTCCCCCCGAGGCACGGGCTACAAAGGGGAAAAGCTGCTAACACCAGGGGATGGATTTTTACACTCACTCTTACACACGCCTAGATATTGTACATGTAAAAATAGATGCTCTTCATACACCCATGTCCCACTTGGTGCCTTGAGGCCTCCTGTGCACGTGTGTATGGGGGCGCACATGCGTGTGTCTATGTGCGCAAAATGTACCACTCCTAGGGGGAGGGGAGGGGGTCTATGTGCATATGTACACACATGTCCGCAACCAGGCGTGACGGGAGCCCCAGCTGTCCCTCCCCGCTGGGGGCTCCGCCTGTCTGGGATACCTGTGGCTGGCTCGTGCACACCCACCGTCAGCGCTCCCCCTTGCCTGCATTAGCTTCCTTTGCCAAGGAAGGGGAGGGTCAAAGAAGGGGGCAATAAGGGGTGGTACATTCTTTAGCCTCCCAACAAGCTGGGCCTGGCCTTTGGGGAGGGTTCCTAGGATGGAGAACTGAGGGATCAAGGAGGTCCGATCCATTCTCTCTACCTCTTATGGGTTGGGCACTTGAGGCCCAGAGGTGAGAAGGACTTATTTGAAGTCACACAAGTAAAAAGCATCAGAGCTGAGATTTGAACCCAGGTCCACTGATTTCTAATCTAACAACGCTCTTTTCGCTGCACCGTGCTCTCTGCACCTCAGGATGAACTTTGTTCCTGCTCTCTGCTCCTGGAAAGCCACTTCCCATTAACCAAAGGGCCATGGGTCGGGCCTGGGGCAGGGCCCCTCAGTGTACCCATTCATCATCCCCGCGGCCCTGCCCCTTCCTTCCCAGCCTGACAGTAAGAGATGGAGGCTCGACCTTTGTCAGGACACCACCTGCCGGGAAGGCAGCCCTTTTAACCTCGGGGAGGTGCTGGGGGTAGAGGCCAAAAACAAGGACCCAGGGATGAGGGGAGGGAAGGGTGGGAAGAGAGATGGGCGTGACGGGGGCAATAGTGGCTGCTCAGGATTCTTGTTCTGTAGCTTGTAAATAAAACTAATCATTTCTCATGAAACACAAACAGGTAAAAAGATCCACAGTCTGGAGCATGGGAGCTGCGGGAGTCTGTCTGTCCAGTCCACGTGGCAATGCTGCCCTCAGCAAGAGAAGACGGTCCTGTGTTTGCTTGTCTGTTCCAAATCTTCATCACTGAAAGCTGGGAAGAAGGGGAAGAGGAAAAAAAAAGCCAAATTCGAGCCCTTTCATTAATTGGTAATTTTTGTTTTAAAGTTGGCTCCGGTGTCTCTAGACTGAATAATCACACTGAAGGGTGGGAGTATTTCATTTGCTCTTTAATGATTTAAAAATTGCTTGTGTTCCTTCCCTTTTCCGTTTCGTTGGCTCAAAGTCGGGTCTGGGCCTCCGGGACATAGATCTCAATGCTGTCCGCGCTCTCTGTCGCGGAGTTCTGCCGCACCGACGCGGCTCTCTTGGCGGCCAGGAGACGCTTTCGGGCTTCCTGGCGCTGCCTGTCCCCAGAGTCCGAGGCCTTGTCCCGGTTCAGAGCTGTTCGAGACTTGGCCGGCTTCTTTGGCACAGGAGGGGGAGGTTTCTTCTCTTCCTTTAGATCGAGACAGTAAGGAGATAAAAGAGCAACATAAAGACGGCCATCATGTGGGCCCCACACCGGCCCTTCCCTGCCCTTTTCCTCCCCTCCTCCCCCGACCCCGTGGCATCCACCCAACTGGTGGCTGGGCCACAAGCAACAGACACAATTAGCACAGGATGCGGGAGGAGAGGACGACGGCTGGGGGCAGTACCAAGTGCTTCCACAGGGGCCAAATGGGGGCTCCCTTGGATTCCTCTCAGAACAAAGCAGTAGATCTAGAACCGCAAGGGACCCTTAAAAATCCAGAGTCCAATACTCCCATTTTAAAGGTGAGCAACCGAGGTCTAGATCACAGAGGGAATTTGCCCAGAGTCAAGTGGCTGAGCCGAGATCTCAATCATGGTCCTCTGATTGCAAATCTAGGGCTCATTTTCCTGTATCCTAGTGACCTTTTGAGGCATTGATGTATTCTAGCGGCCAATGTTTTGTTTATTATTTTTCCATTAGCATTAATTAATGGAGGCAGCATGGCTGTGACTAGAGTCACTTTTATAGTCAAGAAGGTCTGAGTTCAGATCTCCCCTTCCCCTGACATCATGGGGCCACGGGCAAGTCATTTAACCCTCCTGGGGTCTGTGGACAGATTTCAAGGGGGAGACAGTGTCTATGAATTTGGAGGATAGGGAAAATAATTATACCTTAATCTTGACTAATCTTTGATTTTCTTTGCAAATGTGCAAATGTGTGTGTATTTTACATAATGATAACAACTAATACTTATCTAGCACTTACTATGTGCCAGACACCATGCTACAATTATTATCTTATTTAATTTTCACCACCTTGGGAGGAGAATCCCCATCCTGTGGATGAAAAAACTGAGGCAAACAAAGGGAGGTGACTTGCCCAGAGTCACAGAGCTAGAAAGTGTCTGAAGCTCAGGTTTTCCCAACACTAGGCCTTGCATGCTATCCACCATGCCACCTAGCTGCCTTTTATATCATGAAAACCTTTCCATGTCAAAAACAATTAAGAACCCTGTTCTGAGACTATAAATTACAGATGCACTGTTGATCTGCATCAGGAGAGGTAGAATCAGGATTCTACTCTGAGAATCTCTCAAACAGATCTAGACTGCCTTCTTCCTGTAAAAATCATTAATGACATTAGCTTAGAAGTTTCTTTTTTGTCTTTATCTTTGCCAAGTTTGGGAGATTCAAGATCATATTTACTTCACAGAAGGAATTAATAATCTTTTATTATTCTTTGCAGTTGGAAATGATTTGTATAACGCAGGAAATACTAATTCTTTGAAGATTTGGTAGAAATCACTTTTGAATCTATCAGTTCTCAAAATTTTTTTTACAGAGCAACTCTAACTGGTCTGATTTCTCCCTAAAAGGAGAAATCTATTTACAGCACCAGATTACTCACTTGCTTTGCTAATTCGCAACCCTTTCAATTTTATGAAGTAGGAAACAGAGGCCAACAAGCCCAGAGAGGAGACTGGACTTGCCTTGTGTGATCAGGAGACTGATCACACAGCAAGTGGGATCAGAGTTGGGATTTGAACATAGGTTTCTCAAATCACCAAACAGGGCTCTCGCAACCCTATGGTGCTGCCGCCACCGTCCCAAGGTTGGGATTGTCCGTGCATGGTACTGTAGCAGTCAAGACAGCACAAATCACAAAGGAAGCCACAAGACAGAGCTTTGGGATGAGGTGGATGGGATGGGATGAGATGGCAGGAAAAGCATGGATTCCAGGAACAGAAATGGGTCTGCGTGGTCCTAGCTTAGAGACACATCGAGAACCGAGCCGAGCTGCACTGACCGATGGTAGAAAGTGTTATTTCCGACTAGGTCACAGCCCCTGGATTTCAGCCCCTCGGCAGTGCTCCATGCTCACCTTCTTCTCGGGAGGGTCCGCCAGCTGCCAGCTGTTTGCTTTAAGGTGGTATAACTCATCAAACTTCATACTGATGTCTTCGATGGACAGCTGCAACAGGTCCCAAAACCCAGCCAAATCCTGGGCTGTGGGCCTGGGGTTGGAGTCAGGGTTCTACAAGGGCAAAGAAAGAGGAAGACTCAGTGGCTGTACCCCCTCCCCCCTTCTCCTTTGGGGAATCATGTCCAGGAAGGAACAAAAATGGTTTTTTTGTTCATTCATTCATCACCACACCAACAAACTGTTCAAGCATCAAAAAGGCCATTCCTTATCCTCAACCAAGAATCTGCTCTTTGATTTCAGCCTAAGCTGCAGTGGAATGGATAATACTGGAAACTTTATAAATATATTCTCTTCTTTGCTCAAGTTTATGTCCAAACTAGTATATCTTGTTTGACCTTTAGTCAACAACAGGATTTTTCTGATAGCCTACCTCCAAGTTTCTTAAACAGTGGGTGATGACCCCATATAGGGTTTCATAACTGAAAGTAGGAGTTGCAAAATTATGATTTATTATCTGTAAATGTTTGATATGTATACCTATTTTATGTCATGTAAAAATTTCTCAGGTGAAAAAGGGAACAAATAGAAAAAGTTTAAGAAGCCTTGTTCTATCTCATACTGTGCATTCCCAAAGCCCATCTATCACACAGTAGGAAAGCTGCTTAAGGGGAAGAGAGGCAGGCTGCAGAAGTATGGGAATGGGGGCTGAGGTATGAGAGGGTCATTCTATGACTGCACCAATCATTCCCCAACTCTTGAGCATTCAAGCAAATGGCATCACAGGATCAGAGAGTTAAGAGATGGAAGGGATGGACCTCAGAGAATCATCTAGTATTCATCTATTTTCCCGATGAGGAAACTAAAGTACAGTGATACCCTGTGACTTGCCAAGGCCCTACGGTAGGGCAAATTGGCAGAGTCTGTATTTATAATCCTGTCACATCTGAACCCCAAATTTCATATTCTTTCCATTTATCATGGAAATAATAATCCTTGTGTCCCACCTCTCAAGGCTATTGGGAAAATCCAAGGAGGGAGAAAATAGATGTGATGATGCTTCATCAATGATAAAAATATAATGACAAAAGATCATAATTTATTTTCATAATGATTTAAAAAATGTTTTTGACCAACCTGGTTAATTCCATCAATATAGGAAGCTATAATGATAAATAACTCCTCCTATTAAATGTAGATCTGGCACCAACAGGTGCCAAGAACTGGAAATTGAACCCTTATTTTCCTGACTTTATCAGCTTTCTATCTGCCTTTCAATATAGATCTTAATATTCTTAACAATAGTTATTTTTATTGTTCTCCAGAAGGTACTGCTCATGCTGTCTGGCTACTAGGAGCTCAGAAAATCTGTATAAGGAAAACAAAGAAATCAAAAGCCAGATGTAGCACATTTGGCTCTCTAATCATTATTTGGCACTAACCATTATTGTGAGTATTTCAAGTATCATTACTAATAGTGAGAATGATATTATTTCCTCCTGTTTATATTGTAGCATTTAGGAAAATGTTATCACATTTACTGTCTCACTGGATCCTCATTACACTCTTGACAGGCAGGGCCGGGTCCATTAGCTCCATTTTTTAGCATGGATAGGCCCAGAAAGGGGAGATCTGCCGCCCCTGGTTATGCATGTGTCACAGGAGCAGAACCAAGACTAGCATCCAACTGAACTCACAGTTTAGAAGCTGTTAAAGCTGAAAACTGCACTCACTCTTTTGGGACAGCCTGTATGCTGTCACCATCTGTTCATCTCCTTTTTTAAGGGGGTGTCAAAGTGTTTTTTGGTCTCATCCTCCCAGTGACTCCTTTCATTCTTCTGCCCTTTTCCTTGCCTCTAATCTTGGCCTAATCTTACAGATTCCAGAGCTCCTCTCACTGCCCCCCCACTTGGGCTGGGTGCTTAGAATCAGCCCAGAGGTCAGGACACAGTCACTTACAAAGTGAGGACTGACACTCGAGCAGTGGTATTCCGCCACAAGAACACATTCCCTTGTGGGTAAGAGACTTCAGTCCTCCTCTAAGGCCCCTCCCCGCCTTGGGGATGTTTGTGGTATTAGAAAGCTCACTGGCTCGAAGTGGGCCAGACTTCTTCCTCTGACATAAGACAAGTCTTACTCCTCTTTTCCCCCTCCCACCCCAAACTCATGGTTCTGGAATGGGTGAGTCATTTTAAAGATCCAGGACTTGCTGCTGACATCTCTTTTCCCCAGAGGAGAAAGTGAGATCCTGCAGTCGTCACCCAAAGAACAGCCTCGTTCTGGCAGCAAGCTAGCTGGAGGAACTTGTTACGATAAAGCCAGATCCCTGTTCCACCTTCCCCACCCCACCCCCAACCCAAGCTCACAGCAACTTCTAGGGCCTCTAAGGGAACTCAGACTCACCAAGTTTTGGTCACAAAGCCCCCGGAACTGCTGGAATTTCTGAGACATCAATAGCTGGGCACTACCAACAGCACTGAGGACTTTCCCTAAGACTGAGGAGAGAGAACAAAGGTTGGTCCAGATCACAATTAGTCAATCTCAGAGAAGGCTTAAAAGTAACACTGCCATAAGTAGTAGTTATTATTCATAACAACTCATCATTTATAGTTTTTACATTTGCAAAATACATTGTCCATAATCTCTTAAAATATGAGATTTCATTCCTGTTTGGATAAAGACATTGTGACATGGATAAAGACATTCTAGTACCACCTAACTTCTAAATGCTAGAAGAGTTAAATCCAGATCTTCTGGGCTAGAGTGTAATCCTTCTCAATCACGGACCCTGCCCAATGCCTCCATGCTGTCAACAATTCAGCTCAGCCCTCCCACAAAAGGAAGGCAAGGCTGTCACCTATTGTTCCAAAGCTGCCTCTTTAGCAGCTTAGCACACACACTGACACAGAAACAGAAAAATCTGCTCCAAACCTCCCACTCTGTTGACAGTGACAGTAGTAAGAAAGCCCTCATTACCTATACCATGAACTTTAAAAGGTTTCCCAAATGCTTTGCCCCCATAACTCTAAGAAGAGAGATGGTTAAAACATTGTTATCTTCTTTTACAGAGTATAGGATGATTTAGAGCTAGAAAGGAATGTTAGAGTGCAATCCTCTTCACACTTTTAATAGGTAGAAAATAAAGTCCAGAGAAGAGCTTGTCCCACAGGTAACCACAAGCAACAGAAACAGAATGGGGACAATGAGGCTTTGGGAGGTGGGGGGGGGGCGCAAGTGACTCAATCCAAAGTCAGATGAAAAATTGGTTAGCTTGAAAAATTTTAGAAAAACATGAATAGATTTGTACGAAATAATGAAGAGCAAAATGAACAGAACCAAGAGAATGATGTATATGTAATAGCAAAACAACATTGGGTGAAGGACATATGAAGGAAGATGCTATCTTTACCCAAAGAAAGGATGAACAGGAGTACATAAAGAATGATTTTTACATTTATGTGCATATTTGTGTCTAATGGTAGCCATCTCCAGAGTGGGTGGGGTGGAAAAAGGGAAAAAGGAAAAAAATGAATTTGTAGTTTCAGGTATAATTATCTTTAAAAAAAATTATACTGTTATGGAAATGCTTGTTTTATTCCACAAATTCAAAATAAAATAAAGAAAACATAAAAAAAAGAACTGGTTAGTACTCAAGACCTCTTGGCTCTTAGAACCTGGAGTTCTTTGCACATTTTCCATTCTCCTTCCCAACATAGAGGCAGAGAAGGACAAGGGCAGAATGCTGTGGTAATGGGGGCTGACAGTAAAAGAGGGAAGGTACTTCCAGAAATGACTGATAGAAGCCCTCTAAAGACCTCAATAAAACAACTTTTAAAAAATGGTCTAATCATATGAATCCCATTGATTTTCTGGTACATGTTTGGCAGTATAAAACACCAAACAGATTCAGACTTTAAAAATCTTTAGTACAGCTCCTTCCATTTAAGAGATAAACAAATGACCCAGGAAATAAGAGTCATACAGGCAGGAAGAGCAGGCCTGGACTTTTTACTTCAAATCCATTATTTAAAAAACTTTATTGTAAAAAAAAAAAATTTTTTTATGATTTTCCCCCCACTGCATTCATTTTATTGTTGTGTTAATTTTTGAATATACGCCTTCCCACTACAAACAGTGGTAACTAAGATGAAAAAAAGGGGGAAAAAAGTTCAGCAAAATTAATCATGTCTGCAGCATTCCATCTTCATTCCCCCACCTCTGCAAGAAAGTGATAGAGGTACTAACCAGCATTTCAAGGTCCCATATACAGCCCATTCTTAGCCATTTCAGAATATTCTAATTCCATCCATCTTCCCTAAAAGCTCCAGGGGCCCTTCTCCAGGACACAGACTCTACTAATTGCTAACAGTGCAGACTTTCCCTTCTCTAGGCCTCAGTTTCCTAATCCAACTAGCCTTGGTGGTCCCAGTGCTTGCCCATTCAGCTTTAACACCTATTTCTGTGAGAGAGAGAGCCAATATTCTAGGCTGGAGAATGTAACTTCTGTACAAGCCTTGGCAGCTGGTTTTCATTCAACAAACATGTGCAGAGCACTTTTCACAGTGGTTTAAGAGGCTGAACAAAAAACACCACCGACAGAACAAGATGAGCAAGGAGAGCCTGGATCAAGAGCTAGTAAACCTGGGTACTAGGTCCCCTTCTCTTTGGGACTCGGTTTCTTCTCTGTAAAACAAGCAAATTATATTGGACTGTCTCTGAGATTCCTTTCACTCCTGGACCCTGAAAATTACATCTCCAAGACTAATAATATTTATAGTAGCAGAGAAATACAATTCTAGCCTGGTATCCCTTTCTCTCTCAGAGAAGAGCCAAGCTTCTGGACCCAAACTCCTGCTTCCCTCCTCTCCTGGAATTCAGCAGAGGGAGATTCCTAAACAGCACTTTTGAGGAGGAAGAGGAAAAAGAGACAGTCAATCAGGCCTAACTGACCCCTGAGCATCTATTATGTCACTTATGGGGAACATGGGCTCCTCTCCTTCCCCTCCAGCCCTCTCCATACAACTTGCTAAAGTGATACTCCTCAAGTACAGGTCTGACCATGTCCCTCCCTTGTTCAAGAAGCTTCAGTGGCTTCCTGTTTCCTCTGGGATAAAATACTAATTACTCATTTTGGCATCTAAAGTCCTTCACAGTAGGGCTCCGCCTTCTTTTCCAAGCTGTTTCCACCTTACTTCCTTGGAGTGCCACGAAGTACCACTTTCAGCCTAAGTGGCCTTTTTGCTGTCACCTGTGGACACATGACATTCCATCTCCCTTCTGGAACGTCTGCTCTCTTTCCCTTAACCTACTGGAAGCTTCTTCAAAGCTCAGCACAAACACTACCTCCTGTTCCATGCATTTCCTAACACTCCTGCCCCTTTCCCTCACTATCAAACTAAAAGAGCCTTCAATACTCAGAAATCATGGCATCACTTCAGGAAGGACAAATATCAATCATCATCTTATCTCGCCTTAAACACTGATTGGGCATCGATTCAAACTGAGACCTGTTAAAGACCTTAGCTCAAAAAGGCCCACGTCTCCCACTGCATCCGGGATCATCCCCAGCTGTCCTGATCTCTATCTGGCCACCAGATCCAGATGACTCTGGAGGAGAAACTGAGGCAGGGGATCTTGCCCAGCCAGCCCCCCCTTAAATCCACTTCATTTGTACGTCATGGCGTCCCCTCCCTGATGTTATGGTCTTCTTTGAGAAAGAAGGACAAACAACACTCTACTGATGCATATACATTGTTCTCCTATGAGGGCAGGAATTGGTCTGTGTCCCCAGTGCCCTGCACAGTGCCTGGCACAAAGTGGGGACTTAATGAGTGGTTATTGACTGCTTGGGCAGAAGAGAATTAATGGGTCCCAGGGATTCCACAGAATGTCCCAAACTGGATGGAAAGAAAAGGCAATCTCCACACCAACAGCTCTAACAAATGAGCTGCTTCTCCTAATGTTGGGGAACTCACACCAACTCCCAAGAGGGCTCTGTTCACCCTAGTATTTCAATCTCACTGTTGGGAAACGGTTTCTTCTATCAAGCCAAGAATCCAGTAACTAACCCATATAGCATCTAGTTCTACCTTACTGGTCAAGTAAAACTGGCTCAATTCCTCTTTCCGGAGACAATCCTTTCTACATCAAATCAGGGACTCTCTCCCCAGGAGAGAGCATCAGTTCCTTTAAGAGATCAACTTTTCAGAATTCCTTTAAGAGATCAATTTTTTAGGGAGTAACATAGCAGTGAATGTTCCTCCCTGAAGAACTGCAATCAAGAAAGTCTCAATCCAAAAGAGGCTTTCTGATGCAGACCAAATTAATTCAACAGATTAAGAGACTATTGTGTACAAAGCACCATGCTTGATTAAAGAGCAGCCCTGAGTCATATTATACCTCCCAGAACATGATATCATGAGTCAGAATGACAAAATAGATAAATGGGCACTTGGGCTTGGGATCAGATGGACGTAGGGCTCAGGTTCTAGCTGTGTGATATTGGGCAAATCAAGTGATCTCTCGGCTGCAGGTGAACTGGAGGCAATCTGCATTTGGTAGGAGTTTCTGCAATGGGAGTTCTAGACACCAATTATACCACAGGCTGGCATGCAGAAATAAATAAATAAAATAAAAAGAGCCTTCAAGGCTTTAAGTACTGAGATGGATGCAGCAGACTGAAAACTGGACTTCCAGTCAGAAGAGCTGAGTTGAGATCCTGTTCTCAGATGCTATAAACTGAGCTGTATTTGAGGGTGTCTCAGGTCATTGTCTACCTCTGAGTCTATGATCCCAGATTTACAGAGCATTTCCTTTTAGAAGTACTATCAGAGGTATGTGTACAAGTTCTGCTACTGAGTTGCCCAAAGTCACACAGCTACTGAATACCAAAGCAGGATATGAACTCGAAGTATCTGGTTCTCAGATTTTGGACTCTTTTTCACTTCTAGCACTTAGCAAACAGTGCCTGGAATACAGTAGGAGCTTAATAAATGCTCATCCATCAACAAGAGGTTATTTGTTATCCTTATTTGAGAGAATGAAAATCTGCTGGCTGAGTTTAGCCTAAAGTATAATGAGAATAGGACTGGAAAATGTGTATGTTCTTTTTACTAGCTTCTGTGCAAACCAGTATCTCTTCTGCCCATTATCAATACTATTAACTCCCATTTCTCTAGTTTACTATAAGTTTTTGAGAACAGTAGTTCAAGTTCTTGGATAACACATAACAAAGACTTTAGAGATCACTTCATTCAACCGTATCATTTTACAAAGGAGGAAACTGAGGGAAAGGAAAAAGATTTGTCCATAAACATGAAATCAGTGAGGGTTGGAGCTGGGATCCCAACCTAGGTCTTCTGACTCCAAATCTTGTGGTGTTTCTATGACAACAATTTGCCTCAATAATTAATCAAATATTTATTAATGCCTACTATACATTAGTTATTGTGCTAGACGTTTTGGATACAAAGTCAAAAACCCTACTCTTGAAAAACTCACATTCTATTTGGGGAAACTGCATAAATACAAAGTAATTATTAATTACCAGTAACCAAAAATCAAGGGGCCAAATCTCAGGGAAATGCCTCTCTCCTCCCCCAGTCAAAGCCAGTCATAGAAAACTTTTTGTCAAAGGCTTATACCCTCTAACATTCATTCAAAATTTCAGAAATTAGTCACCCACTCCCTAACTGACTCAAGAGTAATTTCTGCTGTTCCTCAGAATCATAGAATCTGAAAGGCAATCTCATCCCATCTATATCTTGAAGAGAGATTTCCTTCACACAACACCTGTCTTTGAATAAATACCTCCAGGAAGAGGAACTCACTGCCTCTAGACTCAGACCATTCCAATTCTGAATAGTTGTAATTGTTAGAAAGGTTTCCCTTATAGGCAATCTAAATCTAAATCCTCCTCATAACACTTCTACACAGAAGTCAGTTTGGCCCCTTGGAACAAGCAGATCAAGTCCTTTTCACAAGTTGGCCCTTCAAATATCAGAAGACAGTCACCCAATCTCTTTTTATATATGGACTGCTTCCACAAAGAACAATTACAGGGTAGTAAAGAACAGGAGAGCTAAAGTTGTTCTAATTATTGATAAAATCTACCAAGGGCTGATCTACTGAATTGATTATCAGAAGCTCTTTATAGACCATGTTCTTTTCAGGGAAGCAGCTGTGGTATAGAGGAAACATGATTTCCAGGTTGGTGTTCTTTGACTAGCTTTATGACCTTAAGTAAATCATTTTCTATCCATTCTTTAAAGAAAATATTTTTATTATTATGAATTTGACAAACATTTTAAAAAAGAATATTTCCTTATTTTAAAGAAAAGTGGAAAAAGGGACATCTATGCTTTTTAAACATAATAGGTTACCTTCCATATAATAACATAATGTAAATATAAGTTTATATTGTATTATGGAAGTCTAATTACATATTGTAATACTACATAAATAAATTTAATATAGACATATATTAAACTTAACATCCCAGTTCTAACCCTGCCTGTCTGTGCTATACTTCCTTCTATTCTTTTCTGTGCATTTTACATGTTTTTTTGAGGTGCTTTTCTTTATTTAAGGCATCCCATCATTACCCCTCTCTAGTTCCTCCATCACTTTCTCCCCACGTTTTTCTTTGTGGGAAATAATAGCCAAGCACAAATCTACACATCTGCTGTATATCAATATATTCAGGTCTCCTTCTGCACCACTAACCATCACCTTCTTCTTACAAGACCTTCTAACTCATTCTAAGCCCAACTTGGATGCTACCTCTCCTTCAGGAGCCTTTTCTGATTCCTAGGCTCCCTACCTGCCAAGGGGAGGACCTTGTTTTCTAACTCTCTAAAACAATTATTGTATTATACTGTATATTACCAGTTATGCATAATTGGGGTAACTTCTCTCCTTATAAGAATGGGAATATTATGAAGGCAGGAATGTCTCTTTATCTAAATTTGGCATCTCCCGTAATGTCTGCCTTCTCAAATCTGGTCTCAGACACATACTAGCTATGTAACCCTGAACAAGTCACTTTATCCTGTTTGTTTCAGTTCCTAATCTGTAACATGAGCTGGAAAAGGAAGTAACAACTCATTCCAATATCTCTGCTGAGAAAACCCCAAACAAGATCATGAAGAGTTGGATACAACTGAAAAACTGAGTAAGCAACAGCACCTAATGCCTGGAACCGTGATCTGTAAACAGTAGGTACTTAATACTTAACTGCTGAATTTCCAACCATCTCCTAGCTGATAACAATGGACACATCACATTTGATCCAACAAGCATTTATGAAAGAGCACTGGGCTCTGGTGTCCGAGAGGGGCAGTTTAAATCTGACCTCTGACACTATGTGTGTGAATATAGATAAATTTACATCACCTTGCAGGGTTTCAGTTTCCTAATCTATAAAATGACTTTGAGATTAGATGAACTCTCAAATCCCAGCTCTAAACATGAAGTTTTAGTAAAAGCCTATACTGTGATGCAGGCACTGCATTCTGTCCCGTGGATTCAGAAACAAAAATGAGAGGGATATTCTGCTATCACAGGAGTGAAAAAATTCCTTTCTGAAATACCATGTCCTAAAACTTTTGCATAATCTTTTTGTGGAAGAGTCTGGAAAATAGGTTGTCAGAGCTGAAGCATCAAGCAGAATCAATCCAAGTAACAGCTGTGCTGAAGCATTTCATTCTATACCTAAATTCTTTGTTTTAACACACACACACACACACACACACACACACACACACACACACACACACACACCCCTTTTGGGGGGAAGTGTTGGGAAGGCCCTGATGTGGACTTGTGTCCCCCGCTTTGGGGGAGTAAAGGTGCTCCTGACACTCAAATCCTGGGAGGGGTATACCCTTCCCCGACAACTCCCAGATAAGTAATCTCATTCAATTTTGAATTGAATGAATTGAAAATCAGTCTCTCAGATTCATCCAGAGATTGGCTCGGGGCCAAAGATCAAAGAAGCCCCAGACCTCAGAAGGCTAATAAAAGGCGACTCTGACACCCCAATCTTTGCTAAATGCCCTTCTGGACTTAGCCCATTGATGAAGACATTTCCTTCTCAATGTAAACCCATCTTTGCAAAATTATCCTAACAGGATTCTTTGCCCACTAAGAAAGCCGTCTTCTTAGCAAGCTGCTTTCTTATTAGTGTAAATGAATCCATTCTTTGCCACAAACCTCGTGTCTATATTTTTTGAGGTTTGTGAATTCTTTCACAAAACCTGTGCAACCAGCCAAGGGGATCCCATTGCTGTTAGGGGATCTTTTACCCTCAATTCTTGTACCTCATCATATACATATATATGTATGTGATATGTACATATATACATACACACATATATGTACATATACATCTTCTTAACAACTTCTTAGAAATTTGTCCTCAGGAGACCATGGATTCCAAACTACTGAGACTCCTGGTAAGGAAAAAACATCTGCATAACAAAGGCTACCCACCCCCAAAGTGGATGAGCTACCTTGGGAGGTAGCTCCCAAGTGGAGGCTTGGCAGGGATGTAACGGAGGGTATTTTTCATCTAGATGTGGTTTGGCTGTCCTCAGAGGGTCCCTGTAAATTCTGAATTTTGGTGACTAAGTATTTGTGTATAGAGAGCATTGTATTTGGGTTTAGAAGAGACAAGAGTATATTAAACCTGATACCTCTACCCTCAGTGGCTTGTAGGGAACTAGGAGAGCACAACTAAATGAAATAAAAATTAGAACAAATGTAGAAAGACAACTTAAATGCTAGGAAAAAAGATAGGTCACACTGTTGCTTATGTTTAATGGGAGCTCCTTGTGTCTAAGCGCAGAGAGATGAGCCCTGGCTATCAGAAGGTGATAACCCCTTTCTGGGGCCTGTGCTCTAGAAATTAAGTGGGTCCTGGGGGCAGCCCTGGCCTGGTTGAAGCAGCAGCAGAGTGAGGGAACTCAAAGGAGTCTGCAGAATATTTGCTTGAAGGGGCCTTAATAACAATCTCCAAAGACGGGATACATATTCCTGAAGAATTCAAACCATTAGTTTCTGGTATCTACTGAATGTAACAAAGGAGATTGAGATTCCCCAATTGGGGAAAACTGAGGCACTGAGAAAGGAAAAAGTGGCTAGACATTAGGACTCTGCCCAATCATCAAATGACATTTATAAAGTATCTATTATGTAGATAAAAAGAGAGAGATGGAGGACTTTGATTATGGAATGTGGCAACTGTTGTCAGACATGGTTGATGTAGAATGGTTAGGTTTAAAAAAAAAACTTATTTAATATTTTATTTTTACTCAATTACATGTAAAAACAATTTTTCACATTTGTTTTTTTTTAAACTGACTTTCAAATTTTCTTGCTTCCTCCCTTCTCTCTACCTCCTTCATTGAAAAGGCAAGCAATTCAACATAAGCTATATATACGTAATCATGCAAAACATGTTATAAAAGAAAACACAGACCCTTCCCCCCAAAATAAACCCCTCAAGAAAAAGGAAAAAAATTTAAAAGTGTGCTTCAGTTTCAATTTGTATTCAGACACTATCAGTTTTTACTCTAGGGATGGACAGCATTTTTCATTATAAGTCCTTCAGAATTGCCTTGGATCCTTGCATTGCTGAGGACAGCTAAGTCATCCACAGTTGATCATGTTACAACACTGCTATTACTTTGTACACAGTACATCTCATTTCACATCAACTCATGGAAATCTTTCCAGGTTTTTCTGAGAGAACTGTGCTCATCATTTCTTAGAGCACAAAAGTATTCCATCATAATCACATAACAATTTATTCAACCACAGAATGGTTAGTTTTTCTGGACTGTTTTCCTGCCTCTTTCTTTTGTAATTCTGGTAATGAGGAATATAGCTCTAGCTGGATAGATTGAGGGAGGAAATATTCAGAAATAAATGTGATGTAAAAAGACATTAAAAATAGGATTAAATTAGTCCCCCAACATGTAAGCTTTGTTCTTTGAGAGATCTGCCCAACTCTGCCCCCATGATGACTTCACCAAAGGAGGCCTTCCTCTATATGGAGCCTACATAGACCCAACTCTGGACCAGTGGCCTAAACCTGCTGGAGGTCTGCACAAGGAAACAGAACACAAGTCTACTGTCCTGAAAGAAGATGTGAGAAGCATGGCTCAGCCTGTCAGACCAGACCCTTCCTATCTGGAGTATCGTGTTTAGGTCTAGATCCATGTTTTTGGAAGGACACATTGGAAGGCACTCACAAAAGGATGATAAATGAGCTGGAAATCAGGCCATGTGGGAACTGGAGGAATGGGGAGTGGGGGGACTGCTTTCACTCTTGAAGACAAGATTTCAGTGGGTCATGACAGTGGTCTTCAAATATGTGAAGGGGATGACGAGGTGGTGATCAATCAACCAACATTAATTATGCACCTACTAAATGCCAGGCACTTTGTTAAGTTGTAGTCATTGGGAAGAGGGATTAAATTTAATCAGATTGGTCCTGGGGGAGAAATAGAGAAGCAGTGTCTCTGGATTCAGAGGATTTGGGTTCAAATTCTGTCTCTGATGCCTATTACCTATGTGACCTTGGGTAAGACACAATGTCCCCAAGCCTCAGTTTCTTCCTCTGTAAAATGGTATATGTGTAGACTAGATGGTCTCAGTTATGGGCCAGCTCTATGATTCTTTAAGTGAGAGGGAGACAAATTTCTCCCAACTCTGAGAAGAAGCTGAATGGTAGAAGAAATAGACAGAGTAAGAGTAGAGCCAGTGTTCAGGCCAGGAAGACCTGGTTCGACAACCTCCCCTCTGACATCCACTGGCTGTGTGACTCAGTTCAATTCAAAACCTCTCTGTGCTTTGATCCCTGAGGGTCCAAAATAAGCACTCTCCCTTGTAAAAAAACCCCTCAGCCCCACGCAGCATGACTTAGACTAAAAGGTAACAGGAGGGCAAAGATTCTGATAAAGGCCTCATTTCTAAAATATATAGAGAACTGACTCTAATTTATAAGAAATCAAGCCATTCTCCAATTTACAAATGGTCAAAGGATATGAACAGACAATTCTCAGACAAAGAAATTGAAACTTTCTAGTCATATGAAAAAATGCTACAAGTCATTATTAATCAGAGAAATGCAAATTAAGACATACCACTATACACCTGTGATTGGCTAGAATGACAGGGAAAAATAATGCAGAATGCTGGAGGGGATGTGGGAAAACTGGGACACTGATAAATTGTGGGTGAAATTGTGAACACATCCAGCCATTCTGGAGAGCAATTTGGAACTATGCTCAAAAAGTTATCAAACTATGCAGTGTTTCTACTCGGCTTATATTCCAAAGAGATCTTAAAGAAGGGAAAGGGACCTGTATGTGCAAGAATGTTTGTGGCAGCCCTGTTTGTAGTGGCTAGAAGCTGGAAACTGAGTGGATGCCCATCATTTGGAGAATGGCTGGATAAGCTGTGGTATATGAATGTTATGGAATATTACTGTTCGGTAAAAAATGACCAGCAGGATGATTTCAGAAAGGCCTGGAGAGACTTACACGAACTGATGCTGAGTGAAATGAGCAGAATCAGGAGATCATTATATACTTCAACAACAATACTATATGATGATCAATTCTGATGGATGTGACCCTCTTCAACAATGAGATGAATCAAATCAGTTCCAACAGAGCAGTAATGAACTGAACCAGCTACACCCAGCGAAAGAACTCTGGGAGATGACTATGAACCACTACATAGAATTCCCAATCCCTCTATTTTTGTCCATCTGCATTTTTGATTTCCTTCACAGGCTAACTGTACACTATTTCAGAGTGCAACTCTTTTTTACAGCAAAATAACTGTTTGGACATGTATACATATATTGTATTTAACTTATACTTTAACATATTTAACATGTATTGGTCAACCTGCCATCTGGGGGAAGGAGGGAGGGGAAGGAGGGGAAAATTGGAACAAAAGGATTTGCAATTGTCAATGCTGAAAAATTACCCATGCGTATAACTTGTAAATAAAAAGCTATTAAAAAAAAAAGGTAAATGGAGGGGCAGCTAGGTGGTGCAGTGGATAGAGCACCAGCCCTGAAGTCAGGAGGACCTGAGTTCAAATCTGGTCTCAGACATTTAACACTTCCTAGCTGTGTGACCCTGGGCAAGTCACTTAACCCCAATTGCCTCAGCAAAAAACAAATAAACAAAAAGGGTAATTGGTAAATATTTTAAAAAATTAATACAATACAATTGAACACAGATAATATAACATGGCTTTCTAAGCCAATATGTAGTCCTTAGGTACAGTTTAGGTGGTCCCCGTTTCTAAGTTTGATAATTCCCCAGGATTATTAAGTTGTAAAACGGGTGCCGACTTCACTGTAAAAAAGTTTGTTTCCCAGGAGAGCTCCTTCTCTACCAATGAGCCCCCAAGTCCACCCCTAATCCTTGTTATCCCTGGGAGGAGGAATTGCTAACCATCAGACTGCTCCAGCAACGGAACAGGCAGCCCAGAGGCAGGGAAGCTGCTCCTTCCTTGCAGACCTTTGGACAAAAGCTGTCTCCATTCTTTCCTGCTGAAGCGAGCAGGGAGATTTCTAGCTGTCTGCTGGATACCCCTTCTGAAGGGGACTCGCTGGGACTAGCTGTAACTGGGCGGATGGTCCCACGACTACTGCCCACGGCCCGCCGCCCCCAGGCGCCCTGCCCCCGCCGTTCCTCCTTACCTTCTTCAGAGAGATTGTTCTCTTTGGCCTCCTTGTCCATCTGACAGCACCATCCTTCTAACCTTTCTGTCTCTGCCTGAAGCAGCTTCAGGAACCAGTAGCCATCCCTCCGGCAGGCCCCCGGTGGGGAAGGCTCCAGGGGAGAGCTGGAGGACGTCTCCAGCCAGGGGTCGGGCGGGGGGAGCGAGGAAGGCTCGAGGGCCGGGTCAGTGTTGTCTCCATAGGAGAGGTTGCGCTTGATCTGGGAGGCCTTGGCGGAGGGCCGGGGGCTGGCGTCGATGTTGATGGAGTTGTGGTGCGGCGGGCAGTCGGACAGGCTCCTCTCAGAGGACTTGCAGCTGGAGTCGTTGGCCTCCTGTGTGTCTGAGTCAGTGTCCCGCTTGGAGGACATGCTGTGAGGCGCGCCGCTGTACCTGGGGGGACGGCGGCCTGTCAGAGCAGGCCCCCGCCGGGCCGCGCGGCCCGCGTCTCGCCACACCCAGCACACACATCGGGGAGACAAAGGATGCACCACTCCATCATGCCCGCAGCTGGGCCCCGCAGCCCCTCCGCCCGCCCCCCGCCGCATTCTCTGCGTAGCCCCTGCCTGCCCTGTGCGCGCGCACACACACACACAGACACACAGTTATAAGGTTGCCTGCGTACTGCGATAGGCCATGACACCAGAACGACGGCGCCTCTGCCCTAAGCTCTCGCAACGTCTGCTTTCGCCTTACAGAGCAGAGGCTCAATTCTGGCAGCACACGGTCACGGGGAAGCTTTCATGGGACCACCGAGCGCCCGCTGCCTGCCCCTGCCCCAAAGCCCAGTCTAGTTATCGTCAGTGTGGGAAGGAGAGACACGGGTTAGAGCCAATGGTAAGTGCAGCTTAAGGGTAGAGGAGGAAGAGGAGGGAGGGAGGAAGGAAGAAACAAGGCGGGAAAGAGGTCAAGGTTAAAGGGGGAAATGGAGGAAGAGATTCAGAGGAAGAAGAAGGAAGCAGAAGGGGACAAAGATAAAAAAGGAAGGAGAGCGAGAGAGGAGGGAGAGGAAGCAGAATGAGAAAGGAGAGGAGGGAGGGGAGAGGGAGGGGAAGAAGCCGCCGCCGCCTCTCTCTGACTTACCGCCACTCGTCCTCTACCTGTACCCCGATGGACTGGAATTTGGTAGCGGGAGGTGGCTCTTCCTTTGGCACTGGCTGAATGCAGTCAACCTTATTGAACGACAACAAAAAAAAATACACAAACAGAAACAAAAAAAAAATAAAACAAAAACACAAGAACTTGCGGCTGGAATTCACATTAGTAGAACACAAAAAAAGGTCCGTGCAGACGGACAGACAGACTAACGCAGAGACAGGCATGCGGACGTTGCACGCTGGCGTACAGGCTGAGCAGGGAAGCCGGGCACCGCTCATACCACACGGGCGGGGGGAGGGTGGCAAGGGGAGTGTTACTGGCTGTCCCTACTCTGGAGAGGGAGGCATCAGATCGATGGCTTTGGGTCCGCTGTCCTCGGGGAGTTGGAAACCGTTCCTTCTAGTCCTCTCCTTTATACACATCAGAGAGAAGAAGAAAAAGACACACACGTACACACACGCACGCACGCACACACACACAGAGCCACGGTGGTTATGCTGGGCCGCGGAGCCGCCGGACGGGCTGGGCCGAGACTTCCCGGGGAAGCTCCCGGCCCCCCCCAGGCAGGACCCCGCAGGGAGGACCGAGGAGCCAGCCTGGACGGTCCAGCGTGGAAGGAGTCAGCCCAGAAGATTCTCACAGCCCCCACTGAGCAAGAGTCCCTTGAAAATCTCTGGGGAGAATTAGGAGTGAAAAATGGCAGGTGAAAACAAGTTACTTTCCGTTGGAAAACTCCAAGGACACCTGCACTGCATCTGCTAGGGCCCCAGGATGGGGGGTATGGGAGAAACCACATCTCTGAGGAACAAGCAGAGTTCTCTTCTTTCCGTTTTTTCCCCAGGCAAAAATGTGAAACTCATGCCCGAAGGCACCCACAGGTCCCGGCAGAGCAGGCTTTCTATCTGCTCAGGGCAAGGGAGGGGATCCGAAGGCTACAACCAAGTGCTGGCAAGGGTTTAGGAGGAGGGAGGGGCCAGGGATGAGACTCCGGTCACTGGGAGCTTCTCTATTAGTTTCCTGCTGGAGCGTGGGTCCGAGTAAGGTAGCGAGTCCTTGACTCGGCATCCAGGTGAGGGAAGGGGAAAGGGACTCACACTCTCCCACCTCAAAAGGTCTAGGATAAAGCTTTCAAAACTGTCCTTCAGCCGAGACTAAACTGTGGAACTTCAGACCTGGAAGGGACTTTAAGAGACGCCCAAACATTTGGAATCTCTTGTTACTGGCTCTGTTGTTTTAGTTGTGCCCAACTCTGTGTGTGATCCCACTTGGGTGTTCTTGGCAAAGATACTAGCCATTTGCCATTTCCTTCTCCAGCTCATTTCACAGAAGAGGAATTGAGGAAAACAGGATTTAAATGACTTGTTGCAGCTAGCAAGTATCTGAACTCAGGTCTCCAACTTCAGGCCCGCTCTTATCCATTGTGCCATCTAGCTGTGCCCCCAAATTTTACAGAGGAAAAAAGGGAAAATGTGCTCAAAGTCCCGTAGGGAACAGGTGACAGGATTCAAAGCCTGGTGCCCTGACTCCAAAATCAGTGCTTTGCGCTCCCTCTCACCCTGCTGCGAGGCTCTACACTCAGGGCACTTCTAGGCTGCACCCTTTCAGGTCACCGGCCCTTGGTGGGGCCATTCCTACCCTGAGGTAGGAAAGAAAGGAGGGAGCTAGGTGCGCCAGGAGAATATGGGAACAGACAGATCTGCCGTCAATGGAGTCCGCCAGGATCTAGGCCCAGGTAGGAGGTGACATGTCTGTGAATGAGACACGTCTTAAGAATTTAGTTTCCTTTGCCCCAGGTCAATCAAAACGGGAATTCTTTCAATTCTCATCTCCCAGGATCTATAGAAGAACTTCTAGATTCCATTTATCTACTCATAGCATCCCAGTGCTGGAAGGGACCGCTTCTAGGGCCTTGTACCTGACAGAGTGGGAAGCCATGGCCTCCCGAACCAGCCTGTTACGCTTCCGGGAAGTTCCTGTGTTAGGAAGCTGAGCCGAGACTTATATCCTTGCAACTTCCAGCCACTGGTCCTACTGACCTCAGGGACCCAGCAGAGAGAGACTGGTCTCCCTTGCCACATGGCAGCCTTTCAGACACGTCATTCTTTCATACTCCCAGCTGGAGTCCTCTTGGACACACCCTCCTAATCCCAGCTGGTCCGTCCGCAGCCCAGTGAGACGGGACCCTCCCCCCCCCACCTGTTTTAGGCTTTCACCAACTCTCAACTGGACATTTCCAACATCTTGAGACTCAGGTCACATCCTTTCCCATGCTCAAATTCTTTCATATCGACCCAAGTTAGATCTTAGAATCCAAGAATGGATAGAAGAATCCTTAGAGACATCTAGTCTTAGATCAGAGACAAGAAGGGCCGTGACCTAGGTCATACAGCCACATAGCTAGTGAGTGGTAGAACTATGTCAAGAACCCAAATTTCAAAAGGGCTGAAAAATACAATAACATATCACACTATGGTAGGAGCCTGGAAACCTGAGTTCTAATCCTATCATTAACTAATTAAGTGCATGAAGTAATTCCCTTTTTCTCTCTGGACCTCAGTTTTCCCATGTGTAAAAATGAGAGAATTGGACCCTCATGATCTCTCAAATCTTTTGATTTTTAAAAATTAATGATTTTCCATTTTAATTAATAATAATTAAAATTATTAATGATATCTAATCTCACTTGCTGCTTTGTCATGGGTGAAATTGCTCATTTTTAAAGGTTTACTCTTTAACTGGCTTTATTTAATAAAGAGAGGCAAAGATTCTGGGCCCCAACCTCAGAGAGGCAGGAAAGAAAGGGTGTGAAAGGAGCAGTATATCTGAAAAACAGTTGTCTTTATGAGACAGATCCAATGGCTGAAGCCTTGATAAATAAGACATGTTGAGTGGAACCCCTACAGACTGACATCTTTAAGGTCTGCCTTGTTTAACTTCTCAGTACTATATGCCCCGTATTACTCCTAAATGAAAAGACAGGATTCTCAGAGGTCTTCTAAGTCCAACCTCTTTTTCAGAACCAGAAAAAAAGCCATTCTAACTGATAGCTGTTTAAATTCCATTTGAGTACTTCCAATGATAGGGCACTCTCTGCCTTTATTATTAGGATGGCTTTATAAAGCTGGAGTCTGCAAAGCTAAGGCTCTGCATTTGTTCCCTTCTCCCCCATCATGTTAAAAACAAAATCTCAAACTGGAATCATTGCCCCTCACCTCTCACTCCCCCCAATCTCCTAGGACAACATCAAATAAGTCTGTTTCCTTTGCTGTAGACTGTGCCTATAAGAGGAATTTGGAGCTTAAGCCAGAAGCCTCCAGAGCTGATCTGGATGAATCCAAGCACCCTCTACGGTGGTTATCTTTCTTTCTTGCCCACCAGAGGAACCTACTCAACACCCCAGTAGGTTTATCAGTGAGGCAGGCAGACAGGCTTCCGGAAGGACTCATTCCCCACCCTATTCCCACCCTCCACCTTCTAGAGTCCCTGACTTGCTTCCCAGTTGTAGTAAAGTGAGTTTTCAGGTTCAGCTTTTGCAGAAAAAAAAGCAAAATAAGGGGAAGAATATTCAAGTGTTCATTGGAGATGAGAACAGACTGATTACCTGCTGTGAGCATAGCAAGGGCCACAATTTGGGGCCAGAGCCCTCTCTAGCCGTGCTCTCTGCTTCCAGGGTGGACTTGTAGCCCGAGGGCATTAGTCATTGAGTAACAGCAGAAAAGTCTCATTCCCAGTAACTGGCTGTCCAGCTTCTTCCCCTTTGGTCTTTAGCCACATTTTAACTTTGGTGACCCTTTCCACACAATCTAGCCCCATTCTCAATGTTGGTTTCAAATCAATTCTGTTGAATTATGAGTCAAAGCAAAGTTTTATCCTACTGGGCTGACAAAGGACGGAATGGTACAAAGCTCTCAGAGTCTGAGGCTCGACCTCAGGAGGAACATGCCCATAAGATGCTGTCCATTCTCCCATCAGTTCAAGGCTGATGCCCCCCTCCTCCTCCCAGACTTGGGGCAGCAGGGTCAGCGGTTGTGGCTCCCGGCTTGGAGCCCAATCCCTGCTCTCCACCCATCTCCCATCCCTTAATCCCATTCCCTTTCCGCCTGCCCAGCAGGGAAAGGAGCTTCTGGTGGAGACAGTGAGAAAGAACGCAGCAAAAGCAGCTTTATCCCCTTCCAGCCTGGGGGAGGCACTCCCCAAATCTCTATTCTGAGGGGACTGAAGGAAGAGCTACCTTCTTGTGCCCTCCCCATCCCCGCCCCCACCCCAGCTTCAGACTGTCCTTGTGCCTGGTACAAGCAGCAACCTACCTGTTCTCCAAGCACTGGGAAATGCTCTTCATGAGTGACCCCTATATGTTGGGGTGTCTGGCCCTGGGGGCTGGGAACTGTGGCCTACATGCTTCGGCTGCTTTGTCCAGCTACTATACCAGCCTTCTCGACTTTAAGGGACACCTTGGATCAGAAAACCTGTTAGGTGGCAACCTGCCTCGAGGAGACAGGCCAGCAAGGAAAAAGATTGTATGGACGGACAGTGGACGAGCAAACGTACAGGACATGGTGGGATGAGTGTAACTACATTCACCAGGAACCCCATCAGGAGGGAGGAAAAGCAAAGGCACAGCACTTCACGTCCGCGCCGCGAGCGGGGCACGACGGAGTGAAATTTGGTTTGGAATCAGGAGCCGAACTCTGGACTGCATTTTGGCCGGACCCTCAAGGAGAGCCGGGGAAAACCGGCCTCCAGTAATGGTGAGGCCGGTTCCTCGAGATGGGTGAGTGGGGTCAGCCTCCGATGTAATTACACCCACGTGCACAGAGTGGAGTCTGACATACAACCAAAGGGACCCATACTTGTATTCCTATAGACGAAAGTTTCCTTTTGGGGGCGGTCTCGGCTTTGGGCTCCTCACTCGTCAACGTTCCCTTGTCGTTCTTCAGAGCTGCATTTTTCTGGGGTAGCTCTGGTGCCTCCCGGGCCTGAGCTCCTCCTCCACCGCCCTGGGTCACGCTGGGGGGCCGGGTGCTGTCCAAGCTGTCGGAGGAATTGCTCAGCCCAGACTGGCTGTTGACCTCGCTCTTGTGGTCCTGGCTGTCAAGGTAGGTGTCCTGGGCCGACTCGGTGCTGCTCTGAACGGTGACCGAGATGAACGGCTTCGAGGTGGTCCGGGGAGGGACAGGAGGCGGTGTCTTCTTATACGCCACTAGGCATGATGAACCTGCAGCCCGGGAAGGGGGGGAGAGAGAGGGAGGGAGGGAGGGAGGAGCAAGGGCAAAGTCAGAGCCGAGGAGACGCCCGTCAGCGCCCGAGGGGGACCCCCGACTCCCTGGGCTGGGTCTCCTAAGGTCCCGGGGCCTGGCTGAGGGTCGTCTGTCTCCCTAGCTCTGCAGTACCTAGTAAATGCAAACTGCCCCATCCCAAGCAGTTACTGACTTAAAAAAAAAGACTCCATCTGATAAAACTAAAACACCCTGTGATTATAAGGGTCAGGCTCGTCCACAGGGAAGAGAGGAAAAAATGCAAAATGCATCTCTTCTCCCTTTCACTGGCGCAGGGGGCAGGCCCGTAGCGAGCTGCCTACGCTCTCAAATGTGGGTAACGTTGCTTTTGCTGAACTGGTTTTCTCCCCTTTTACCTTTGTTATAAAGGATGATGTAGAAAGTGCAGGACAGGGAAAGGGAATGCTCTATTTGGAAACGAATGCAATGTAAAAACAAGATAAACATTTTTTAAAGCCTAATCTCAAGAGGTATATATAAAAAAAAAAAGACTTTTGCAAAAATAGCCTATAATCTACAGATGGTTTGTCTGTCCTTTTCATCACAGAATTGTAGTTTTAGAGCTGGGAGAGTGTTCTTTCTCTTCTATTTCACAGATGAGGAAATTGAGACCCAGCATGGGTAAGTCCCCAAAGTCTCGCTCTCTCTGACTCTGTGTGTGTCTCTTCTGTCTGTCTGGCTCTTTCTGTCTGTCTGTCTGTCTGTCTCTCTCTCTCTCACACACACACACACACACACACACACACACACACACACACAACACCACGCCCAAGGATCCTCTGACTCCAATTCCACAGGATATCTAATATCTCTACGCCAAATAGCTTTTCTATGATCAGCTCTCAGTCTGGGGACTTCAGGAATAAATATTAACTCACTAATGGGGGACAGTAATTCTAGCCTGAAAAAAAAATCCTCTGTGGGAATGGGGCCAAATGTCCCATCTCATTTTGGGCTCCGAATTTGGTTATGGGTATTAGAGACAACTCAGATTTAGTGGTAGAAAAGAATTCTGAGATTTACACATGTTTAACATATATTGGATTATTGTCTAGGAGAGGGGGGAAGGGAGGAAAAATCAAAGATTTTGCAAGGGTGAATACTGAAAACTATCTTTGCATGCATTTTGAAAATAAAAACTATTATTTTAAATAAGGGGATTTCTGAGATCATATAGTCCAATCCTATTATTTTAAAAATGACGAAATTAAGATCCAGAGTTGTTAAGTAACTTGTCCAACCAAAGATACCCAGTCAGTAAGTATGAGAGCCTAACCCAGGTCTCCTAACTTTAATGGAATAGGGTTTTATTTTTAACCAGTAAAAAGCAGTGAGTTTCTCCTGATTATCCCTGGATGATACAACCAAGCTTACTGACAAATGCTTGCCTTGAAGACCCACAGTTTTTTCCAAGGGTCTGACCAGAGGCTAATGATTCAAACACCAGTCCTGGAGACCTGGGAATTACTACTGGCATAGGGAGCCAATCCAAGGCTGCTCTTGATCCTGAATGCCTGGCTGATACTTCCTTATCTCTGTATCACTCATTATCCTGTCTATAGCACATTCACTTTTTTTTTCTTTAACAATCATATGAAGTAATTCCAATAAATATGTGTTCTCTCAATGGGGTCAGTCCTTCCACTGGATGAGCTATAGTGATTCTCTCATCTTATTTATTAATAGGCATTTTATACACTTACTATATCTACTATGTGTTGGGCATTGTGTTAATTAAACACTTTAGAAATTATCTTGTGTTTGAGCCTTATAAAGGAAATAGCACTACCTTCCTCCTATGTACCTCTCCAGGTAACAAGTGCAAATGTTATTATTCCCCTGTTAAAAGGCCTGCAACTAGTAAATATCAATCAGAACCAGGAACTTCAAATTCAGCCTTTTCTACTTAATTCTTTCTACTCCAACACAGGCTCTCATTTAATCAACCTGTTTCTTATTAAGAAACATTAATCTATTTTGTTGGGAGCTGAGTATAGAAAAATTAAAATGAGACAATGCCTGCCCTCAAGAAGCTTACATTCTACTGGGGGGGGGGGGGCGGAATCTTGAGGATGACAAAGACTCAAATCGCTCCAAGATGAAGCCTTTTTGACTGACTCTAAAACCAGGGCCCAGACTACCTTGAGTCCTTAACTCAATTTCATGGCTGGTGAAACAAGTCTTTAAAAGCAGGTTATGAGTTCCCTGAGTTTCATGTATTGCCAGTTTTCCCTCCTTACAGTAACTGCCAAGTCAGCAAAACAACCTGCTATTAACCTGAACACATATATCTGCACAAATTAAACAGTGTCAGTTTAAAGGAACCGCTTAGCCCACCTCTCTCTTTTTACATCTGAGGAAACTGAGGTTCAGACAAATCAGGACGAGATTTGTCCAAGGTCTGAGTTGGGATCACAGTGAGGTTGGGTTTGAATCAATCTCCTGCCTCCCACCTCAAGCTTGTCATGGAGCCATGGACCACGGTCCTACAAGGGAGGCAGGAAGGGACATGCTCTACATTCTACAGATGGGGAAAGCGAGATCCTCACAGGGAGAGGAACTTGTCTGTGGTTGCCCTGTAGCCTACTGGTAATGGTAAACCTGGAAACTAGGAGCACAGAATCTAATAGTTTGAAGAGACCTTAGAAATCATTTAGTCCCAGCCTTCTGTTTTTATTGAGGTCAGAGAAAAAGTTTTTCTAAAGTCTCACATAAGTGAGTGTCCTTACCACAGCCCCACAATGACTAGAACCTGGTCTTTTTATCCCAAAGGTCAGGACTCATTCCATCACCCTGGGCTGCTCGTGACAAAGGCATTTCCAAACATGTTACCCAACTCCAGCCAAGATCCCAGCTGATTCTAGTAGACAAGAGCCCTCCCCCCCTTTCCCTTTGCACACCAGCTGCCTTAGACTCCCAACAAGGACCAGAATTGTTCATGAGCTCAGGTTTCTAGAATGAGCGCCAAACTGTATCTTTGGATGCTGGAGTTTTCTTATTTTTCACAAACAGTGCTCTGAATTCTGACTGAGGGGTTAAGCAGAGTAACCCTTTAGTCTATTTAAAAATACTCATACACATAATGCAAGAGCCCCTTTGACTGCCCTGACGCTTTCTGCAGAAAATGCAGGGAAATGAACTGAGAGAGCAAAAGGAACATCACTTCTTTCTTTTTTTTTTTAAAGAAAAAAATCTACTTTTTCACATTGTTATTGGATATGCCTAACCACCTCCTTCCTTTTTTTTCTGTAAAGTAGCAGGGAAGCTGCCTGATATGGTAAAGAGAGATCTGGATTTGTGTCTTTAGGGTAATTTAGCAAGCATTTATTGAACATCTGTAGCTGAATGCAAACTAGGGTACAAAGGGGGAAAAAAGGGGGGGAAGCCCTCAAGAAGCTTATATTCTATTGGGAGGAAAGCACATATACAAAGAAAATGAAAAGTAATTTTTTTGGTAGAGTACTAGAGGTGTGAGGATCAGAAAACTGGGGATATAGGAGGTGGCACCTGAACTTATGCTTTTTATTTTTATTTCTTGAAGACTGGATATCTTTCCTATCTCAATCAGATTGAAAATACAGGTGCTACTACTAGTCATGGGCCTAATCCCATTCAGCTTTGACTTGTTTTGTTCTAATTTAAGCCAGTTGGACCACTAAAGGCTATCACTCTTGTGGGCTCATGATGTTGATGCATGATATTTAGCCCACTGTAGCTTAGAACTTGTGAGCTCAAGAGAGCCACCCGCTTCAGATTCCTCCTTAGCTAAGACACAGCCTGTGGCACACTGTAAGTGCCTTTCCTGAGCCACATTCAGAAGGAAGTAGTAGAATCTATGAGGTGGATACAACAGAGAAAATAGTCCCCCCAGGCAAGGGGACAAGCCCACAAAAACACATGAAGGTAATAGATAGATGATCAATTTGGAATACAGCACACTGGTGTAGCTAGAATATAGAGTGCCTTTGGAACTTGATCTTACTGCAACTTTTTGTTTTAGGACTCATCATCGAGTCTTCATCTTCATCTTCCATCATCCCTTCCTTTGTTCTTTACTAACTGGAAATTGAGGGGATGCTCATCAATTGGGGAATGGCTGAACAAGTTGTGGTATATGATTGTGATGGAATATTATTGTATTATAAGAAGTGACAGGCAAGATGCTCTCAGAAAACTGGAAAGACTTACATGAAATGATGCAAACTGAAAAGAGCAGAACTAGAAGAACAGTGTATACAATAATAGCAATTCTGTGTGATAATCAACTGTGAATGACTTAGCTATTCTCAGTAATAATAATTCTGAAGGGACTTGTAATGAAAAATGTTACCTATCTCCAGAGGAAAAACTGATAGTCTGAATGCAGGTTGAAGCAAACTTGTTTACTTTAAAATTTTTTCTTTTTCTTTTTTTTTTTTTTGGGGGGGGGAGGAGGGTGTCCTGTGTTTTCTCTTACAATAAGGCTAATATGGAAATAGGTTTTGTATGATTGAATATGTACAACCGATATATAATTGCTTGCCTTTTTAATGACAGGGATGGGGGAGAAGGAGAAAATTTGGAACTCAAAATTTAAAAAATATATAAAATTTTTTTACATGTAATTTGGAAAAAATAAAATAGAAAATAAATTTTAAAATATGTAGTCCACAGCTCCACACTGGAGTAGAGTGGTCAGGAAGGAATTCTGGAAGACAGATAAGCTAAAAAGATAATGAAATCTCCCAGTGCTTGCGTCAGTAAGCTCATGCCAAACTAAAAGTGGAAAGACCTACTAGATCCTGAGTTAGAAGATTTGGGCTAGAAGGGACTTCAGAGGTCTCTAAACCATAAAGGAACTAGAATACCTTCAATGATGGTTTATAAATTGCTATCCAGCCTCTGCTTGAAGATCTTCTTCAGTGGTATGACATCTACTACTCCCTGCTGAATTCCATTCCACTTGAAGACAACTTTAGTGGTTAGTAAATCTTTCCTTCAATTGTACATATTTCTTTAGTTCTATGTCCTTTTAACTTAAATCTTTGTATTAGTTCTAATTCTGACTTTTGAGTCCAAGTTAGGATAAATTCTCTTCTCAATGTGACAACATTTAATGTGTGTGTGTGTGTGTGTGTGTGTGTGTGTATGGGGGCAAGTAACTTGCTTAGAGTTAGTTATACAGCTGATAGATATGAGACTGGATTTGAACTGTGGACTTCCTGACTCCAGTGCTCTATCCACTGTCACTTAGCCACCACCCCTCTCCCCTTCAAATATTTTAATGATCACATCCTAAATCTTTTCTTTTCCAGGTTAAATAACTTTAGCTATTTTTCCTGGATCATTTAAATCACATACAGTATAGTCTCTAATTTCACCTGTGCCCACCCCACTCCAGACTCAATATTTTCCCTAAGATGGAATGAATGCCTCGAACTAAATCCAACACATTCAAAAAGATGCAAATCTCCATATATACACCATTTCAAACAGGGCTGGGCACACAGAAGGTGCTCAAATGAGATGATGCCCTTCATCAAGTATTTTTTAAATTTTAAGAAGCTATAGAAATACAAGTCCCAGGATCATGAGCAGAACTTTCAATTAAAACTAAAATCCTTTACAAATGAAGGGAACTAACATTCAGAGGGGTTTAGGTTACATAAGAGATCTGCCTAATGTTGCCCTGGAAGAAGTGTCATAACATGATTTGAATCTAGGACCTGTGGCATCAAAATCATAGCTTTTTCATGCTTCTTTAACCACTCCAACTCCTCATGTTTATCTGTGTTCATGTACTACTGTTCTCCCATCTCAAATTGTATCCCCTTTTTATGGAGGATCTAAGGTCTTCCTTCAGGGAAGGTGCTTAAAAGGCTGAATTAAAATGATTTTTTTAAAGTATTATAGTCTTCTCTGAAGGTAGAGCAATTTCTAAAAAAAACTTCCTATCAGAGCTGTCCCAAGCAGAAATGGGCTGCCTGTATGGATATAGTGAATAATTCTATCACTGGGTAGTTACAGGGGAAAACTGAATGACCATATATATGTCAGGAACTGGAATTCCGATTCAGGGAAAAGTTGGAGAAGATGCCCTGGCTCTGAGAATCTTACTCTGATGCCGAGCAGGTAGAATCCAGCTGCTGAGTCAAAACAGGCTGAATCTTTCAGTCTGGCTGCTGAGGGTCCAGAGGTGAGGAGTCAGTATCAGAGCTAACCTGAAGTACGTGGGAGATTCTATATACCTGGGTATCAGAGTCAGCTCCAGCTCAGAGGTCATGTTAGGTTCCAGCTCAACTATCATAAAGGGCACTCTGGGCACTGCCAGCTGAGGGAAAGTGAGACTGTTGTTAAAGTTGTTCCAGGTGTGATAACAAGAAAGTAGAATCTTATCTTTGCAGCCTTCCTTTCTCGCTCTTCCACCAACAACCCTATTACCATACCTGTGGAATCACAGGATCAGATGTACTGATTTTTTTCTTCAAACACACTGAACAGGGCTCCTAGACACTCATGTGAGTATGTCTCCTCCAGAATGAAAAGGAGAAAGCTACTAAAAAACCCCCTATATTGACACTCTCCAAGAAATAAATACATTTAGGATCACATTCTTCTGGATCTTTTCAAAGGGGAAAAATGTCTTTTTCAGACTGGATTTGAATTTTGCAAATCTTAAGAGTCATCTGAAAGTGACTAACTAACTAAAGGACAAAAAGTATCCTGATTCCAGTTGGGGTTCCCAAATGGAAAGGTGATAATGATTTCATTATCTAAAATCATTAGATGGAATTTCTCTCTTCTAATCTGGCTTTGAAGAAAGTTCCCTTTAAAAGGACTTTAAATGTGTTGTGAATTGAATAGTTCTGTTAGAATGGACTCCAATACACCACTGGCAAAATCTGAGTTAGAAAAGACTTTAGGAGTCATCTAGTTTAACTTCTATCCAAAGCATGAATCTGTCCTAAAAATTAGTTATCATCTCATTTAAAGCTAGAAGGGTTTTTATAGCTCTGGTCCCCCCATTTCCTTTTAGCCAGGTAAGAGGATATAGTAGAGATAGAATGCTAGATCTGAAGTTGGCAACATTTGCATTCGAATCTCAGCTCTATTACTTAGTAGCTTTGTGACTGAGCAAAATCATTCAAGTTCTGAGCTGTGGTTTATCTATAAAATGGGGATGATGCTGCCTGTGGTACCCACCTGAAAAGAGTTGTCATTATGTAAAATGTTTGTAAATCCTAATATTTACAAAGGAGCAGGGGGCACTGTTCACTTTATTTATTTAGCCTTTAATTTGATATGTTATTTTTCCTTCAATTGCTTAAAATTTTTTAATATGCCTTAACAAAAATCTTGAATTTCACATTTTCTCCTTCCCATCCCTCACTGAGAAGGCAAGTAATTTGATACAGCTTACACATATTCAGTCAAACAAAACATCTCCATGTTAGTTATCTCATTGCCTGACTGAAATAAAATTTTACATTGACACAAAAATTTTCATGCTACTATCTCTTTTCCTTTGTCTTGTGGATTTAAAAAAATGCACTGTTGTTAATAGTACAGCTTATTGGGCTTAATTTTGATCTTAAATAACTAGCTCTAGTAATAATCTTTTATCTATAATAATAATCAATCTTAAATTCTGATCCTTCTAGTGCTAAAACACTATTTAAATATTAAATATTGTTATTAGGGCTCTGAAAACCAAACCAGAAAAACCAAAGGAAGAAATGAAGCGATTTATCCAAGATCACACAGCATTAAGTTGCAGGGCAAAGGTTTGGAGCTTTGTTCTTCCTGACATTGTATCAAGAATTCTTTTATAATGTGAAGTATCCCCAAAGACTTTGTGGACACTCCATATATTACAATGTCCTTCTTTTCTCCCATGGTATCACTTCATATCATAGGTTTTAAATTTGCTTTGGGTATAACTTCCTTCCTCTCTGGGCAGGTGTAAGCCCCAAAGGAAATGCTGTTTTTACATTTGCAAGTCTCTTGAATGGACAATAAAGTATTCTACTGCTGCAAACAAGGTTTGAATGGTCAAAGATGATGGGGGGGGGGGGAGGAAGTGGGGGAAATGATGCAGAAATCTGTTTGCTGAAAAAGTCATTGCTTTTAGCCTAGAATGTGGGATGGGGGAAGGGCAGGACTTCCAGAGACTGGGTAGCATTATCTCTGATAGCCCAAATCTTATAGTTGGGGAGAACTAGCCCAGAAAAGAGACGGGACTTGTGAAGATCAGTGTAAAGTCAGGTATTAGGTGTCCCAGCCCATTACTGGCTGAGGAGGGCATGGTTTGCTTCTCAAGAGCCCCAGAGCAGCTAAGGATGGGTGATTCTGAATATGCCCGGTTCCCCATCTGACTCTTCCTTGCTCAGTGATCTCTAAACTCCCTTAAAGTTAAAAGACTTGCCCCGAAAGTGCTCTAGGGTTCTAGTCATGGTAGTCAAGATGCTTCCTGAGGCACATTTGGAAAAGGGGGACATACTTAGTTGCAGCTCAGTGTTTTCATCTGTTAACAAACCCCATATTATATAAAACAACAATTAAAAGATGAATTTGCATTTGATCCTTGCTAGGAGCTAAAGGACCCCAAAGCCTTTCAGTTTAATTTAATTTTGAGTTTATGTAACTCTTCTCCCCTCCCCCTCCAGAGACCTTGCCTAAGGTTACATAGCTAATACTAATGGCAGAGCATAGATTGAGTTCAGATTTCCCAATTGTAAATCAAAAGCTCTCTTAAAACTGGGTTTGTTCACAGCAAGAAAACTTTGGGCTTGTAGGATTTTGAAGCTCAAAGGGATCCCATATTCCCATCTTTTTAGAAAGGGAAAAATTAAAGCTCCCTCAGTCAGGTTAAAAAATAACTTGTTCAAAGTCACACAGGTAATAAAGCAAGCAGCCATGCTAGAACTTGACCTGGGGTCTCTTAATTCCAGGTACAGAGCAGCTTTTCTGACCAGGGCTGGGGAGGGCACATACCAGAAGTGGAGTCCGGGCTTGAGGCTCACCCTGCTATTTGGGGCTGGTCAAGAACATTCAGACCTGATGCCAAGGACGACAACTTCTTTATCCATCATACATTCCATTATTCTGACCAGAAATGGCTCAATTTCTTAGATACCCACTGTATCAGCATTCTGACATATATTCTTTCGGCTGCCTCCTTGTTGCTAGGTAAGGGCTCTTGCTTCCTGTAGTTTCTACCCTACAGGTATTCCTGCCACCTAATCCCCGATCATATCTGTGGGGACAGGGGTCCTAGTGTCTCTGAATGAAGCCCTACTGGGTGAAGCAGTTTCTAGTGCTGAGCTTAGCACCCTAAATATTAGCCCAGGATTAAAGGACTTTTAGATTTTTTTGGGGGGGGGAGTGTTGAGAGCACAGTATCAGATGTCTATTTTGTGGGTGGGAAAGTTGAAGAGGAGTTGATTTAAGATTCTGTCTCATCCACTAGACATGAGAAAGATCCCATTAGCTTGGTAATTAACCTTAGAAGGGCTGAAATGAACTGAAGACTCCTGCCTTCATGTGCTGAGATGGTTTCTGACTCTCATCATCTGGTTTGACATAAAATGTTTTTCTCTAAATGGGTCTCTCAAAATATGTATGGATTTGAGGAACTCAAAACATAAATATTTCTCAATTGTGATGAGCACATGTCTTGTCAGTGTGGAAGCAGAAGAGAGGGAGGGGTTTAAGTTGTGTAATGACTAAGAGCCGGTCCACAACATGTCAGACCAAACTTGCTTTATGCTGTAGGGATTGGGGAAGAGGAGAGATGGAAAAATGGAAAAAGCCCCTGCCTGATGAAACTCCTGGTCTTGTTGTGGGGGGCTTGTTGTAAGGCAATTCTATTGGATTCAGATTAGAGCCTGGTAAGCACCTAAGAGGTCCAAGGAGCATCTGTATGGAGAATCAAGTGGAGACTTGACAGAGGGATGTCAACATCTGAGATCCGCCTTCAATGTGAAGACAGGAGGCAGAGACTGTGGAGACGACTGAGAGGTTCCAAGGATAGCGGAGTGCTTTGTATAGTAAATAGCTCAGCTGAGCTGGAACCTAAAGAGCAAGCTGGGCAATAATGAGATGAGACTGGACAGTGTAGCAGAGCAGCTCCACTACGAGGGGCTTTGAGCGCTAACATTAAGCAGTTAGCAGGCAAACTCTTCTTTGCTGTTCAGATGGAAGCTTGGACGAAGACTTCTTAGCGATGGTGCAGAAGGGCTTATCTTGCTTAGACATGGGTTTCCAAACTCAGAAACTGCATGACTAAGCCATACAGACTACAGTCCTGACCTCCCCCCTACCCCTCTTAAGACTCTTCAGTGAGATAATTATACTTAAAGCTGTTGTGACTTGTAGAGCATTATAGTGTTATTATTCTCAGTTATCATTAGGGGCTGTCTGTTTCCCTGTTTGTAAACTGAAAAGGGAAGATCAGATGATTTAAGGACCCTTTCTGGCTCTGATATTCTAAGAAGATGAGAATGAAAAGGGGTCCCCTAAGATAGAATGTCACTGCTAGGGTGGATTTTTAAAGCTTACCTAGCCAGCAGCCCGAAGGACACAGAGCAAGTCGAGAGGCAGAGCACAGAAGAGAATCCAAGCATCTTGTCCTAGGCTCCTAGGGCCACACATCTGCCCTTAAACCACAAACATTTACTAATCTGTTCACCTGGCAGGCTGGGGAGCGAGCCAGGCAGAGCATGTTTAATTCAAAAATCCTGCTCTGAGCCTCTCCTTTCTACAAGTGAAAGCTGATACCGGCCTGGGCCGGAGGACTGGCCTTCTGCAGTTTATAGTACAGCTATCCCTTCCACACCAAGGAGATTAGGAGTGTGGCTCCCCCACAATCTGGAAAATCCAGGTTAACATTTGTTGGCCCTCTCTTCATACCAGAAGTCTCAATTACATATGTTGACATTATATAATACTATACACATATTTTATACATTTGAATTTCAAAACTTTTTCTGTATCTATAGCTTCCACAAAACTCCCTAGAAATTCCCATTTCTTTTTGCTTTTTTGCTGAGGCAATTGGGGTTAAGTGACTTGCCCAGGGTCACACCGCCAGGAAATGTTGAATGTCTGAGACCAGATTTGAACTCAGGTCCTCCTGACTTCAGGGCTGGTGCTCTATCCATTGCACCACCTAGCTGTCTTCCTTCCCCCCCATCCTCCAATTTAATTTCTTATGCCAACTAGAGATATATTGAAACTGTGATAGGGAAAGTCACAATGTGGAAGTATGCCTTTTCAGACAGTAGAGAGGAGATAAATTTAAGGGTATAATATGCTCCTTGAAGACAGGCAATTTGTAGTTTTTCCTATTTGTATCTCTAGGACCAAACAAGGCCTAGGACACAATGGACACTGTATGGCTTGGGTTGTCATTACTTGACAATTAGTCTGGCTTAATGATTGAGGGGAGAGATGGGAGGAGCTTTAAAATAAAATATTAAGTAAGGTTGGTGGGGACAAACAGTTCTTTTTAGGGAGGCACTGGTATGGAAAAAAAGCCCAGAGTTCAGAAATTGGAAGGCCTGGCTTGTGGGGTGAAGGAGACCCAGCATACCTAGTATTTCACCTTTCTGCCTCATTTTCCTGCAAGGTAAGTGCACTAATACTACTGTACTGCCTGCCTCACCAGGTTTTTTAGTTGTCGATTTAAAATGCTACGCAAATATGAGATCACCTACTGTGCGACTGTGAACGAGTCCCTTTAATTTCTATTCCTCAGTTACCCACTTACAAACTGAGGGATTTGGACTAGAAGATCTCTTTTCTACAGCTGTAAGATCTACGCCAGAACTGAATGATCATACTACATCGGGCTTTTCCAAGCAGGCCCCAGTTTCCTGAGGAGGTTGGAGTCATCTAGGTTTTTCTCTACTGTCGCCTCTAGCTCTGGGTTCTAGAACGTGGTCCTTGCTGGAGATACTCTCAGCCTTTAAAGGGCAGCTGTGACACAGAAGAGCCTGGAACCCTGGGAATTCTGTTTTCAGCCTCTAAGCAATAGGAAAACACCCCATGTTGGCTCTCCTCAGCGGTTCCCATCCACGCCCAGCTCTGGGGGTGGCTGCATTCCTGGGAAGGTGGGCAGGCTGTGGACTGTACACAGATGGCCAGCTGGCTGACCTGCCTCTCTCACTCCTCCTCCACCCTGTTGCTAGAGGAACAGCTAGCCTCATTAACAGCTGACACATGGGGAAGTGCTGACTCTGGTCTGGGGAGATTACTCACCCGCTGGGGTGGAGGTCTCTGTCCCAACATGCCTTCCCAGAGTGAGTCTGGGAAGCAGCAAAAACAACATACAACAACAATAATGGTTACTTTACTATAGTCACTTACAATTTGACAAAAGGCTCTCCCTCAGGCTTTCAGAGGTAGGGAGAAAGAATAAGTCATTATACCCATTTTACAGATGAGCTGACTCACTCAGTGAGAGGGAAGTGACTAAGAAGTAGTGGGTGAAAGAGCTACTTGAGCCCTACTTACCTAACTTCATCTATAGAGTATCTTAATTATGGCCTTCACCTACCTCCAGATGCAGGGATAAAAGCTGTCACCTAAGGCAGGGCTACTGGGAAATGAAAAGTGGGTTGTAGTTTCAAAGGATAAAAGAAACAACTAAATTTAGATAAGATCTAGTGTAGGATTGCCCAAGGAGGTCTTTTCTCAACTTTGAGAGTGAATGACTAAATTACAGCCTCTAACTTTTACCCTTGCCTTCCTCCCCTCCCTCCCTTTTAAGATTCTCCAGTTAGAAAGTTAAGGAAAGCACTGTGCAGATATGGAAGAGGACAGGAGTTGTGACATCACCAGAACAAGGAACAACCAGGTGAAGGAGCACTTGAATTGATCAGCTAGAAGCTCCTAATTTAGTTTAAAAGCTACTACTATATTCAGAAACTTTCCTTCATAGTATCCCAGCTTCTGCTTGAGTACCTCCAGGGATGGGGAAGTCACTACCAGTCTGTAAGCCATTCCTTTAAAAAAAACAAAAACAAAACTTGCAGTTTCAATTAAAGGACAATCTCTCGGGGTTTCACAAAAACCAAATGGTGCCCTAAATGAACTTCACAGGCCCAGATGCCAAAAGGCTGGGGAAAATAAAAACAAGAATCAGCATGGACCTTACAATGATCTCTTCAAGTTGGATATAAGGTTATTGGGGTGGGTGAACCGGCAGAAGTCAGGGATGGTGATTATGGGTCTGTTACCAGCAGAAGTTAGGAATAATGGGTGGCTCTCCAGAGCTCAGGAGTTCTAAGCTGCCCAGTGTTCTAAGCCAATGAGGTGTCTGAACTCCAATATACCAGCACCAACATGGTGGTGGTATGTCACTAGGTTGCCTAAGGAGGGATGGGAACCAACCTGTCATGACAAAATTCAGACACGCCACTGGGTCAGTTGGTGGCTATTACTCTTTCAGTCTGGGAAAAACATGGAGATGAAGTTAAGGGGGAAAAAAACCCCAACCTAAAAGAAAGCCACCAGAAAAGCCTGGTTTGCAGCAGATGGTCATGACTTCATGTAATAAGCATTCACTGCATCCTAAGATAGTAGTGAACAGTAGTGAATTCCCTTCTCATTGCTGAGGAAGGGATTTCCTACTCTTGCCCTCTGAGGTTCTAGGATTCTCTATGACTCTACCACACTTACAGAGCCATCAAGAGTTGCAGAGAAAGGGCTGATATTTACTTCTATGTTTTTTTCCTTTTCTAAATTCATCCTGTTGCTGGTCATAGGCTAAAAATAATAAGATGCCATTAGTTTTTCTCTTTGACTAATGATTGAGACCAGCTACTTTAAAGGCTGAGTTCTTTCTCCCACCCTGCTCCTTTAAAGGAGATTTTGATGGAACTTTTTTTTTAAGTTTTTTTCCCCCTTAACTACATGTAAAATTTTAACTTTTTTTAAAATTGAATTCCAAACTCTTTTTTCCCTCCCTCCTTAAGAAGGCAAGCAATTTAATATAGATTACAGATGTGCAATCATGCAAAACATACTTCCATATAGCCAGAGTGCTAAAGACACACAGAAAAATAAAGTGTAAAAATGTATGCTTTGATCTACACTCAGACTCCATCAGTTCTTTCTCTGCAAGTGGATAGAATCTGTCATCATGAATCCCTTGGAATTGTTTAGGATCATTGTATTGCTGAGAATGGCTCAATTATTCAGAGCTGACCATTTTACAATACTGCTGGTTACGGTGTACAAGGTTCTCCTGGTTCTGCTCATTTCACTTTGTATCAGTTAAAGCCAAGTTTTTAGAAAGGAATAGAAAGGGCATTTCTAAAGCTTTTACCTTTGAGAGTCTGCTCTCCAGAAAGCACAAAATAGTGGATAAACCTTTCGGAATAATAGGTCAGGAAATGTGGCCCTTCCGTCCCTTTCAAATATCTGTTAAAAATGGATAAGATCAGAGCTGGAATGTTCCTTAAAAATCATTTTGTCCAATCCTCATTTTACAAGGGAGAAACTGAGGCCCAGAGAAAGAACTTGAGTTAGTGCCAAGAAAGGACATTTCCTGGTTCCCAGGTTTTTACAATCATTCTATTATTATTATACTCTCAGAGAATCATCTGAATGACAACCTATCTTTAACAGCTCATAACTTTCAATTCAATAGCATCTTTATTAAGATAGCTATGCTTGGAGGGCTCAGATTCCCCAGGCAGTCCATGCCATTTCTTTTTTATTTTCAGCTTAATTTTAGAAAGTTCTGCCTTAGATGTACCTTCTTTCCTTCACTGTGGAGATTGTGCACACACTGTATAAAGGCTGATAATAAAGTTTGTTTACTCAACTGCTTTCTCCTTTTTGTGTAATTTTTATCAAAAGGGAGGTATTTGATGAATAGAAGAGGGAAATATTAAGAAATGTAGGATAAGGCAAACCAAATATAGCAATGAAAATAAAAATGGGAGGAGGGGAAACCCAGTGATTGGCTTAGGAGCCAGGAGAGCTGGGTACAATTATCAAGCCCTGACCCCCACAGTTCACAACCTCTTTGAGTATCTGTATCTTGGCTTTTTTACTTCTATACGGGTATTATTATGGTCTCATGTGGCCAATTTTACAGGATTGTGATGGGGAGAACATTCTGTAAACTTTAAAGCACTACAGAAATGTGAGAAATGGGATTATTCTCCAGCCTTCTTCTTTCTCTCATTCCAGCACTGCCTAGGGCCCAATATTTTGCCTTCACCCTCCCAATTGAAAAGCTTAGACCTGGAGGACAGCAGGCTGTGACAGAAAGAGTTCTAGCCTAGGAAACCACGAGGAATCAGAGATTTGGGGCTTAAAGAGAATTTAGAAAAGGTCAATCTAGTCCAATCATCTCATTCAATTTATAGAATGAAGAAAATGGTGTCTGAATGCATTCACTTTAGGTGGCACAGGTGCAGTATTATGTATGGGCTGGAGACCAGTTTGTATTAAGTTCTCCAAAGTCAGTGTTATCCACTTTGATATTTTATGTTAAGAGACTGGGAGAAATACCCCCAGTATTAATTAAGATTCTTCTATTCTGGTCCCACTAGGAAGGGCAACAGAGTTTTATCAACAATTTGGATAAAATATAGTTTAAAAATTTTTTTAAAGGAATTGTGCTGGGGTTTAAATTTGTATAAAGTCTTCCAAGCCAGTGTTCCCTCTGTTACTTACTTTAATATTGCATGTTAAGGGAGTGGGAGAAATACCAATAGCATTAATTAAGATTCTTCTCCCACTAGGCAGGACTAAAAGAGTTCTACATACAGTTTGGGGGAAATGTAGTTAAAGAATTTTTTTTAAGGAATTAAGACTGGGGTTTTAATTCTGATCATATTCACATATATTCTGTTGCCTCCAGATAGGGAAACTGATGGATCTTTGGTTCACAAGACAGTGGTTCACCGAGTATACCTCCTCCTTCCCCTGTCCTCCGGCTTTAGAAGATATCCCAAACTTTAAGGGAGGGAGGTGTGTGGAATAGAAGGGAAAGTAAAAAAAGGGGAGAGTACAATGTTATCAGCCTTAGGCCTGATATTAATAAATGGACATACTGAGAAACATAACTCCACTCTGGATCTCAAGTTTCCCCCAGTGATGAGGAGGTTGGTTTAAAGATTTAATTATGATAAACTATGAATCTAGACTTCTCTCTACTGAACCCGTTGCGGGGAAAGGGGAGCATACCACCATTACATTATTAAACTGTCTTTTTGGAGGATGCTGGAGCAATCGATTCAGCAAATGGGGTCACCTGTGGCAGTCTTCATTCTCCCCAGAGCCTTCTTCTCATAGGGGCCTGGCTTACCCAGCAAGTGTCTGGACTTTTCTGCAGAGACAGTCTGCAAGCACTGAGTCCATTGAGATCAGTAACACAAACTTTACTTCCCGAACCAGAGAAACAGGAAAAGATCTTTACAATTTACAATTGAGGGCTCTTTCCAGGTGTAGTAAAGCCATTTCTATGAGTATTCTGATAGGCTATTGGGGAAGAATGTAGGGTGTGCCCCAAACTATCATTTTTAAAAATAATCTTGCCCCAAAGACTGAGCTTTGTACTTAAACATTTCCTAAAAGATTGCTAGTAGAATTTTACCTTTTAGACTTTCTTTCTCCAGGAAAGACTGCCTCTTTTAAGATGGTCTTCCAGTCCACAATGACTGTCTCCCCCCAAAACCAGGAGTTTGGTTTTGTTTTTTTTTTTTGGCCAAAGCCCCTGGGGGGTATCTCAAAGGTCTGTGACATCAGCACACATCTTGCTGTCTACTGCACAATAGGGTAATGAGGGCCACCTCTCAGCCTGGTCTAAAGACTGAAGCTTGAGCAATAGTTTGTTCATTCATAAGCAGGATCAAGGGGGCAAACTCTCTTGGAATCTGAGAGCAGAGCTGGAGCTTTACACAAGTGGAATGGCCTGACATAAAAGGAAGTGAGCTCCCCTTCCATGAAGGTATTCATGCAGAACCTAGTTGACTTTGTTAAGGATGCAGTAGAGGGCATTCTTTTTTAGGTACAGATAGGACAAGTTGCTGCCAGAAGTTCTTGGCAACTCTGATATCCTAGAAGTGAAGGTACTTGGTTGAGCCAAAGACAATAAATCAATGATTTATCAAATGGTTTGACCAGGAATATAATCTAATATAGAGGTTGCTTTTCATTGTGTAGACTCTGAATTAGAATATAAAATGACCGAGGGGGAAGTATTTTCACAGACTGCTTCAAATTTTGTTCATTAAATAGAATCACTTTGGAAATATTTTACTCCATTGAGCATAGATGGCTTTGGAGAGGGGCCATGGAAATACCCTATCTTTTTATCTCTAAATATGATTATCATTACAGAGGCAGCTCCACTACATAGTGGGGAGAGCGATGGATTCAAAAGACCTGAACTCAAATCGTGCCTCTAAAACTTAACTACACGACACTGAACAAGTCATGTCATTTTCTAAGGCTGCTGTTTTTTTTTTCTTATCTATAAAATGGGGCTAGTAATATCTGAAACACTTCACTGGATGGTGGAATCAAATGGGCCAACACTTTGCAAACTTGAAAACACTATATAAACGTGAGCTACCAGTACAATGTTAATCAATATTTTATATCTATCTTCCCACTAAAAAATCATCTTTGCTATTTGTGGAGTATTGGCTAGCGTGCTGGGCAATGCAGTCTGGAAGACTCATCTTTCTGACTTTAAATCCAGCCTCAGATACTGCTGGCTGTGTGACTCTGAGTAAGTCACTTTACCCTGTTTACCCCAGTTTCCTCATCTGTCAAAATGAACTAGAGAAAGAAATGGCAAACTACTCCAATATCCTTGCCAAGAAAATCCCAACTAGGATCATGAGTTGGACATCACTGAAAATGGCTGAACAACAAATGGATCAACTTGATACCAATGATGGAAATTGTGATCAGGTGACTACAAGCAAAGACTTGACGCATAACAATTAAAAAACACACACACACACACACACACACACACACAAAACCTAAGCATTTATATAGTGCTTGCTCATGTACTTTTCTATGAATATGAAAATGCAATCCACACTATATACCTTTAATACCAGATTGCCCCAAGATAGGGAGGGCATTATTCCTGAATATTTAAGCATGAGTAAGAGTAATTAGTGAAAGAGAATTTATTACTTATATTAAGGCAACCTTTCCACTATAGGAAAGCTCTAATTATTAGGAAACTCTTCCTTATACTGGCTGAAATTGGCCTTTTTTCCCATTCCAGTAGCACTTAAGAAGATAAGGTCTGTCTCACTGTCAGATTTAATCAGGTAATGTGGGCAAGAATAATGTCATTTATATAGTATTTTAAAACTTATGAAGTACTTTAAATCCATGACTTCATTTGAACCTCATAAAAATCCTTTTGAACCTCAAAAAATATATAGAGATGAGTTCACTGAGGCTCAAATAAGCTAAATGACTTGTCTATGACCTCCTAAATTAGTAAATATATCAAGAGGGAGGATTTGAATCTGGGTCTGCCCAATTTCAAGTCTTGAATTTTACTTATGTTAAACACCACACTATGCTGCTTCTCACTAAAGCAATTAGTGCCCAGTTTTTTTTTTTCTTCCTCCCTCTCTTCCTCTCTCTCCACAGTAGTGTCTTTCTGCCCCCAAACAAACAAGGTAGAAGCTAGTGTAGTTTTCCAGGCTCTAGAATTATGTTATGTGAATCACTGGTTTGTCTAATTCTAAGTCTTGGACTTTATTCATGCTATTCATTATACAGTGGTGTCAAATCCTAATAGAAACAAATGTGCTCAACCACTCATTAAGATCCCCAGACTGTAATACTGACTTAGAAACAGACACATTAAGATCATTTATGTTCCACTGTATTTTTATTTATTTTATTAACTATTTCTCAATTACATATTAAACTGATTCATCGAGCCCTGGGTAGGGCCAGTGTTTGACACTGGACAGCCCCAACTCCTTGGTTTTTGTTGCTGTTGTTGTTGAGTTGCTCAGGCGTGTCCAACTTTCTGTGACCAAGATCTCATAGCTAATAAATAGCAGAATTACAGGCATCAAACTATAAATCCAGTGCTGCCCACTGCACTACATAGTCTCAAGACAAATTAGAGATTTGCAAGAATGAAATCACAAACCAGAGCGGGATGGGACCCCAGATATCAACCAATCTAGCCTCTCCTATTTTATGAGGCCAGGAAACCAAGTCATTTAGGAATAGGATTTGTTCCAAAGCCACATGAAAAATCAGTGGTAGAACCAGGAATAAGATCCAGGCTTCAGCTTGCAGGACACTGATCTTTCCATCATTCCCACACTTTCTAATTATTACTCCCCACTGAGAAGAACAGAGGGATGTGCACTGAGGTGATAACCTGATTATTCTGGGATACCTAAAGAAAGATTTCTTGCTCAGACACAACAAGAGCGCAATGCCCTTGAAGCTCCTTCCATGTACCTCCTGGAATCTAGGATTCTGTCACCAACCCCTAGGTGGTCCCAGCATTAGGCTGAAATGGGGAGCCTGTCTGAAGTTACTCTCTGGCAAGGTCTGAATGGCTGAGTAAACTCCAGGGAATGGCTGGTACCTGAGCCAGCTGGGGAAAATCCGGCGCCAACTCATATAGGAACTTACAACAGACTCTGGCAACCCTGGGAGTTTCCTTAAAAAAGGAACCGAGAAAAATGGGAACTGGAGAAGAGAAAAGCTGCTTAAATAATAGCTACCCGAAAACTTAATCCTCAGGTAAAACAAGTCTTATGATCCTTGCCAAAAGAGGAGAAAGTCCCACAAAAGATGGATATCCAATCTGACTAGGAAAGCTGCCTGTCTGCTGTTTGAGAAGAAATTGGCTGAGATGAAAAGAGCTTTGCATATGAAGCCAAAGAGCTTTGGATCTGAATCCTGGTCTCTGCAACTCATGTGACCTTGAGGGTATGTCATTTCCCTGTGGCCTTCAGTTCTCTCAATCACAAAATGAGAGGATTCAACCAGAAGGTCTCTAGAGAAAACCCTCAGTTAAGCTGTAGCTAAAATTTCGTGGGAGACAGATGATCACCAGGGTCCTTTCTAGCTTTACATAGCGTGATCCCCCAAAGGTTAGAGCTAAAGTGACACCAGCAAGGAAAAATTGGGTAGGGGAGAGTCGGACCCGTTAGGGATAAAGTGGCATCTTACCTTTGGGGAGGGGAGATCAGAGACCCAGGCTCCATGTGAGGATCCCACAGCCCCCACCAGCACTGTCAGACAAAGGCATAAGGTAGTCTAGCTGGGCTGAGGTTTAAAAGGCCTGCCAGGCAAGCCGCCCACACCTGTGCCCTCCTGGCTCCTGGCAGCCACGCCTTCAGCCAGTCTCTCAAGCACATTTAACCATCAGGTTGCCAGACTGCCTGGCTCCCCAACCCTGGGAACAAGGCAGCACCTGTTTCCACCAGAGTCTCTGGACAGGCAAAACACTCCACCCAACCTATCGTTTAAGACTATGCTCAGAGGGACCAATCCCAGGAGCCTGAGCCCCAACCCCAGAACCGGATACAAAGCAGTCCGAGCCAGCTGGGGCGGGGCCAGGATACTTCCTCCCGGGCCACCTACTTTCGATTTTGTTAAAGGCTCAGGGCTGGGGAGATGCTGAATCAAGAAAGCAGCCTCCTACAAGGGACCCTACAAGGTGCCCTGTCTCCTTCTCTTCCCCCATTCCCTGTCTGCGCTCTTCAGCTGACTTCCGCCCAGCTGGCTATACTTACCAAATATAATGAGCTTTTAGACCTTTCTTTCACTACTCTTGGCCCAATCCCTCCCCTCCAACACTCCCTCAAGATTCTTCTCAGAACCACCCTGTTCCAACATTTAACAAACACTAAGCTCTTCCTTTCCCCCAATGTAAGCCCAAATCAGAATCCAGAAGGACCTTACCATCTAGTTGGAAAAACACGGCTTTCTTTCACTAAGCTAAAGAGTAACAATTCATTTATGTGAACTGCACATTATTATATTAAGCTATTCTAACAGCTTCCTAATTGAGCTCCCATTCACTGTTCTATTTCTTCTGTCATCTGACTCTACTAAAATCTTCCTAATGTATTCAAAACTTTTATCTGTTCTTTATTGACTACCAAATAAAGCAGCTGAGCCTTCATTACCAACTCACTGCCTACTGGCCATTTCAAACTGGATGCCCCATAAATATCTCCAGTTCAACTTGTCCAAATGAGAATTCGTTATTTTCATTCCAGACCCAGACTTCTTCTTAACTCCCCATTTCTGCCCAGAGCATCATCATCCTTCCAGTCCCTCAGCCACGATTGGGACCTCCGTGGCAACCTTCACTCTTCTCTCACTCATCCAAACAGCTGACAGATCTTGTTTTTCCTATCTCATAACATCTTTGGCGACTGGTGCCTTCTCTTTACTCATACAACTGCTTCTAAGAGTGCAAACCATCCTCTCTCACCTAGTTCTTATAACTGGTCTCCCTACCTCAAGTTTTTACCCAACTAAAAAATTACCCTCCACATGACCAACAAAATCGTTTCCCCTAATGTGCAGGTCTGATATGTCACTGTTGTATTCAACCTCCAGTGGCTTTCCATGGACTTGATCAAAAATTACCTCTGGCATAAAAAGTCCTTTACAATCTGGTCCCAATCCACAGGGACAGATCAAATTAGCCTCCTTGACAGTTCATTCCATTTCCTCTAGCCCTCACTGGCTTGTTCTTTGTGCTGAAAATACACTTTCTCCATCATCTCAGCCTTCTGGAATTCCTTTTTTATTTCAAGCCTCAAATGCCACAAAGAATCAGATATTGAGAAGCTGCCCATTAATTAGAGAATGACTAAACAAGCCGTGATGAGACTGTGATGGATGGAATACTATAATGCTATTAAAAAATGAAAAGATTTTTAGAAAAACTTGAGAAGACTGATATGAGTAGAACCAGGAGAACACTGTACAGAAAAGCAATATTTTGACTATCAACAGTGGAAGATTTAGCTATTCTGATCAATATAATGATTCAAGACAATTATAAATGTCTCATAAGGAAAAAATGCTCTAGAGAGAGAACCAATGAACTCTGGACACAGAATGAAGCAAATACATATACACATAAATGTATTTTTTTCATTTTCATTCTTTATAACATAGGTAAAATGGAAATGTTTTACATGACTTTATATGTACAAAGAGTGTTTATTCTGTTTGCCTTGTCTTCTCAGGGGGTGGAGGATGGGCTGAAGGGAGGGAGAAAACTTAGAACTCAAAATTAAAAAAAATATATATTAAAAACCCCAAAAATCCTAAAAAGAAAAAAAACCCTCAAGTACTACCTTCTATACAAAAGTCTTTTCTGGTATCACCAATTACTACTACTAGCATCTTCTCCCTCTATCATTTTGTGGTTACATGGACAGTACAGTTTTCCCCATTGGAATATAAGCTCCCTGAAAGTAAGGACTATTTCTATCTTTCTAAATTTTATTGTCAACCACAGTACCTCAAACATTGAAGACACTTAATATCTTGAATGTTTGAATGATATAGACTAGTGATCCTGGCATTCAAGAACTTCTACAATCTGACTCCAAATTGAACCTATGACTATTTATTCTAGTTTAAGACAAACTGAACTATTCTTTTATCCCTGTTCTGTATCCTCCTCTCTCTAGCTCTAGAACAATATTAGGTGAGTTTTTATTCAATTTCAGCTAATTCTGTCCCTCCCTTAAAAAATAATAGCTTTTTATTTTCACAATTTTTGCAAAGATAGTTTTTAACATTCACCCTTGCAAAATCTTGTGTTCCAAATTTTTCTCCCCTCCTTCCTCTGTCCCCTAGCAAGCAAGCAATCTAATATATGTTAAACAAGTATAATTCTTATATACATATTTCCCCACATTTACCATGCTACACAAGAAAAGTCAGATCAAAAAAGAGGAAAAATGAGAAAATAAAAAGCAAGCAAACAATAAAAAGTGAAAATACTATGCTGTGATCCACCTTCAGTCCCCACAGCCCTCTCTCTGGATGCAGAAGGCTCTCTCCATCACAAGTCTAGAATTGGTCTGAATCACTTCACTGTTGAAAAGAGCCACTTCCATCAGAACTGATCATAGCACAATCTTGTTGTTACTATTTACAATGTTCTCTTGGTTCTGCTCATTTAACTTAGCATCAGTTCATGTAAGTCTCTCTAGGCCTTTCTGAAATCATGCTGCTGGTCATTTCTTATAGAACAATATATAGAATATAGAACAATAATATCCCATAACACTTATATAACTTCTTCAGCCCTTCCTCGACTGTTGGGCATCCACTCAGTTTCCAGTTCTTTGTCACTACAAAAAAAAGCTGCTATAAACATTTTTGCACATGTGGGTCCTATTCCCTCCTTTATGATCTCTTTGGGATACCAACCCAGTAGAGATATTGCTGGATCAAAGGGTATGCACGATTTGATAGCCCTTTGTCACTCCCTTTCTTAAAGTTATTTACTTTTCTCCTCCAATGAGATGGTTCACTAATGGGGACAAAGTCTGTCATTTATCCTTGTATTTTTGGCATGGAGCCCAGGGTCTTGCACATTATAGGTGTTTAATGAAAGCTGGTGGAAAGTTCAGTCAAGGAAACTGAGGTTTGGAGGACAGTGTGATTTGTATAAAAAACAACATAAGGCAAGGTATGATTTAAAGCACTGGAGGACATCACTGCAGACTAGAAGCAGCCTGGACTAGAAGAGTATAAGGCGACTGGAAGGGGAAAAGGGAGGTGTAGATTTGGAGGAAGATGGGGAAGAAGGTAGGACTTAAAGGGAAGGTACTTCAGGCAAAGACAGCAGTGAGGGAAGAACTCAGGCTGGATACTATGCTTCTTAGTCATCACTGAGTCCTAAGACCCTATATGAAATCTAATCTGCAAAGTTAGGGTGGGATAATGCAAATAATTACTGCAGAATGGAGAGCCAGGATAGCGACCCAGCTCTGTCCTAACTATATGACCTTGGGGAGTCCTTTCTCCTTGCTGAATACTAGTTTCTTCATCCATTGGGAGGATGATGGGGGAGATAACCTCTACCTGTTCAACTTAACACCCTCCAATGCAGTGCCTTCCTGGCTGAGGTGTGAACTAATTATTAAAACAATAACAAAAAACCCTTCCAATAAGATGTAGCTCCCTGAATTCTGGAACTGTTGAGGAAAGGGTAACAGGCTTGTTTTTCTTGACCCCAGAAAGCAGAGAACCCCAGGCCAACTGGAAGGAATGGCAGGGATGATTTTTACACTACTTAGCTGTTTGGAGAACAGATAGCTTTCCCAGGGGATAATGAACTCATTATCAAAATCTTCAGGTTGACATTTGGAGTACTCTGCAAATCTGGTTCCCATCTACCTTCCTAATCTGATTTCACATTACTCTCCCCCTCATTTACTCTGCTCGAGTTCCAATCAAGTTATTCTGTTGTTTGTACCCATATACAACATCCTCTCTTCCTCCTCGGGGCCTGTTGAAAAAGTCAATGGTACCTCTCCATCTGGAAAGAACATCCTTCTCATCTACACAGGAGTCCATCAAAGCATAGCTCAGGTGCCACCTTCTACACAAGGCCTTTCCTGACTTTTATCTCTCCACCCCTCCCCAATCAGCAGACTCATCTTTAGAAATGATTTTATACTTACTGGTATACCTACTGTTTCCCACCTCATTTTAAGATCCTTGAGGGCGGGAGATTTTCTTTTTTCTCTTGTAAACCCAGCACTAAATAACTGCATTTAAAAATATTTGTTGAATTGAATTTTGGCAGAAAGCAGGTAACTTCCTGTTAGGGAAAGCAAAGAGATCTCTGAAGAATCCTTTTCAGCTCAGAGATTCTATGTGCACTGGATCATTTAAAGGAAATGGAAAATGATGTTTCATCCCCAATTAAGATCTGGTCACACTTCAGTCTATCCCCCTGGAATTAGAAGGGTGCGTACTAACTCTTCACACAGTACCGGCGCAGAGGAAAGCAGCTTTTGGTGGGTATTCCCGTGGTCTAGCAAGCCGGAAATGGTTACTGGTGGGGAGCTGTTATCCTAGTCGAGCCACCAACTGTGGTCATATTAACTCTGGGCAAGTCACTTCCTGTTTCTGTGGGCATTTAGTTTCCTCCCTATTAAATTGGGGATAACATTTTTTGGGGGGAGGATTAATGAAAAAGATTGAGAAAATGCCATCCAAAACAATTATTACTAAATTTGCTGTTTAGAAAAAATTAGCTTCCACATTCCTTCAGAGAAGCAGTTTTTGATCAGCCCATCTCTGAAGTACAAGACACAGAATGTCAGAGCTGAGGAGGATGTTGTGGACCTTAGAACACAGGATAACAGAGCTGGAGGAGAGAGTAAATGGGGGGGAAAGTAATGTGAAATCAGAAGGTAGATGGGAACCAGATTGTAGAGGACTTTAAATGTCAACCTGAAGACTTTCTGTGATAAGGGTGGGAGGATAGGGGGAAGAAAACAGAATGTCAGACCCAGGGAGATCTCAGAGATCAACAAATGTCCCATTTTACAGATAAGGCAACAAGGTCCAAGGAAGGACTTCAAAGTCAAGGAAATTCAGAACTGGAAGAGACTTTCAGGATTATCAGATTTATTAACATATATGTGAATGGGAATTATCCTATACTATGTGAATGAGAATTATTAAATAATATAGGAATTCATAACCCCATTGAAATAGGAGGAAATGGACCTCTCTGAAAGTCTGGTGATACCTATGGATCCTTTCTCAGAATATTTTTAAATGCAAAAATAAAATACATGGCATCCCAAAGGAAACTTTTATTAAAATACAGTTACAGAAATAAACATACTATATAGCTATATAAGTAAAATTATAGATATGTATTTAATGTTCATGGATTCTAGCTTTAATACCTCCTGATTCACCTTCTGCAGATCTTTGGTCATAGAGATCACCCTCCTCCTCTCAAGCAGCCCTTCCACTTTTGGATGGCTTCTATATATGCTAAAATCTGTCTTCTACTATTTAGTTCTGTTCTTCCCAATTCCAGGCAGAATGATCCCTTCTTCCATGTAATGGCAGTTGAAATACTTGAACACAGTGATTATTTATGACATCCCTTACCCCCCAAGCCTTCTCTTCTCTAACCTACCTAATGTCACACAGTGAATTAATGGCAGAGCAGATCTAGAAGCCAGATTTCCTAATTCCCAGGGCTAGTTTCTTTCAAGTGTCTGACTGTAATACCGCCTAACTCTTAATAAGGTACACTGTCATGTGATTGCTATCATTATGTAACCTCGAAGAGAAAAGAGAAACAAAATGGAAACAATTTTCTCCTTGACCTTGTACAAGTCTTTTTGGTACCTGGACTTCACATTCCTGTCAAATGAGAGGGATGGAATAGTATACCTGCCTCCTAAGACCCTATCAGCTCTGACAATCCCTGAATATGAGATTTGTATTCTCTTCTTTGACCCGTGAAGTTTTCCTAGTCCTTTAGCAGGAGTTCATTGGTATAAACTCAAGCACAAGCACCCTCAAAGAAAGGGACAGCCATTATTAGTAAAGGCTGAGGTCTTAGCTAGAGGCTGTTGCAGCATATAAGCTGCATCTAGACATTTGTAAGAGGCTTAGGTTGTTTGTCTGGAGTCCTTGAAGCACTCCCCACCCCAAGTTACCAAATGCTGTTGATTTATCTTTTCATCAGTTCCCTCCTTTCCATTCCCGTGGCCTCTGAAGAACAGCTCTCCTCTCATGATTGTACTCTGGGTCACCAGTCTAGTTCCTTCTAATGCATCCCCAAAAGGCTGCTTTTAACAGACAGGAAGCCTCTATAGACCACCTACCCCAACTTTTGTCATTTCAAAGACGAGGAAATCTAGAGGGGGAGAGATATCCAGGGCACTGAGTAAGAAATCTTCCTCTCAATTCCATAAGTTTTTTTTTTTTTTTTTTTTTGCAAGGGGAAGGGGAGAAAGAGAGGCAACCTGGGTTAAGTGACTTGCCTGGGGTAACCCAGCTAGTAAGTGTCTGAGGCAGAATTTAAACTCAGGTCCTTTTGATTCCAGGGCCAGTGCTCTATTCACTGCTCCATCTAGCTTCCCTGCAGTGTACATTTTAATAGTACACAAATAGGAGCTGAAAGAAATCACAGAGACCATCCAATTCAATTTGTATCTTATCAGGAAACCTTCTCTACAAGACAGATCCCTGGGAAGTGATCACTGAATATCTTCTTGGAAGCCTTCATGGTTGGGGAGATGACAATGTCTCTGTGGTGACATTCTCCCTGTTGAGTTCAACTAATCCTTAGATAGCCTGGCCCTGTTCCCTCACCATCAGAGTCATTTTCCTTTGGACTCTCCTTTTTAGTTTGTACATGTCCCTCCTAAAATGTGACACTAGTAACCTCAACTCTCTGAATGGGACAAGGGACTGGAGAGGTGGGAGAGGGGAAGCCAGGGGACAGCCAAACTCCTTTTAAACTTTGGTCACTGTACCTCTATTAACATAGGAGACAATTGTGTTACCTTTTGGGGGAAGCTATGTATCTAGTTGATACATATTGAGATTGATTCTATATGGTCTGATACTTTCTAACATCGTGGAAACATGGGAAGGTTTTACATTAGGGACTGAGCAATAAACTACCTGCCAGCTGGAAAGCTGTTGTGAGAATCAGATGAGATGACATAAGCATAAAGCTCCTAGAAATGTGAGCTATTATACAATGGGGTTATTTCATAGGAGAAGGCTCCACTTTTGCTTTTAAAAGCAGAGCTATTCCTTTTTGTTGTGGCAAGAAACTAGAAACAAAGTAGATGTTTGTTGATTGGGGACTTTGGTACAAAAACATAAGAGAACATTAGAAAAACAATGGATTAAAAATACAGAAAATGGGAAGACCTTTATGAAGTAATATAAAATGAAGTAAGCAGAATGTGGCAAACAATTTTACTACAAAAAACTACAGAGAGAACACAAAAAATGTAAATGCAAAGAACACCTCTCCCCACTCCCAAAGATGAATACTATACAACATTTAAGCCTGCCCCAGGAATTGAAAAGATATACCCCAACCTTCTTAGTAAAGATGGGGGGGCTACAGGTGTGGAATACTGCATATGCTGTCAGTTGATATGTTAGTTAGTTTTACTACACTGCTTTTTTCCCCCCTTTATTTTTCATTCTTTGTTAAGAGCGATGACTGGAGAGGAGAGGGATTTGTTCAGAGATGACATAAAAGCAAAACATTAATTAAAAAACCTCTCCCCACAAAAAAAACAAAAACTAGTGCTTATGCTTGTGGTATTTGAAATCACATTTACAACTGACCACTTGTTATCCCTGGAGAGCCCAGGATCACAGACTCTTCACCGTCAGGCTTCAGAAGGCTTGTGGAGCCACAGGTTACTCATAGAAGAATCACACCCTGCTTTTAAAACCCCCATCTAGTGTCAGCATGCTTGGGGGCGGGGGAGCTCAGCACTAGAGATCATTCATTTAGGTAACTGGCAAGAGCAGGGAGGGGACAATGAGAGAAGGCCGGAAAGGTGGGGTGGAATCCGGATGGCAGAGGGCCTACCTCTTGGGTAAGAGTTCCCTTTCAGTAAAGATTTAAACTGAGTAATCCTTTGTCAGGGATGTTGTAGGGGGAATTCTTGCTTAGGCATGAATTGGATGAAATGCTCTCTGAGGCCCCTTCCTTGTAAGCCTGAGCTTTGAGGACCAAGTAAATTATAGTTTATTATGCTGATCCTTTTAGGTCACTCAGATCCTATTCCCCCAGATTTATTAAATGAGCTGGCCTGATCTATAAGTTTGTTAAGCTCCCTTCTGGCTTTAACGTCATACAACATAGCATGAAAGAGGTGGAAAAGATCTTAAGAGATAAATGACTTCAATACCTTTGTATTACAGATGAGGAAACTGAGGTCTGAAGAGCTGTGAGGGACTTGTCCAAAGCTAAATAGCAAACTGTGACCAAAGCCAGCAGTCATTTTGAGTATCTCACCAGTGATTCATTTCTTTGCCCTTCCCTTTTTATCCCTCTTCCATTCCATTTCCAAGGCCTCCTCCTAGTCCAAGCCTAGTCCAATGGAAGAAACTGAATATGAAATTAGAGGTTGTAGGTTCAAATTCTGCTTCTGGTACTTAGTACTTGTTTCCACAGCAAGCAAGTTATTTCATGAAAGCTGCATGATCCTCATCTGTAAAAATGGAGAGTCAGGGCTGGGGGGCTGGGGAGGCTTGGATAAAGAGTTCTTAAAGTTCTTTTGGGTCATGGATCCTTTTGTCAGTCTGATGAAACCTTAGAATAATATTTTAAATGTATAAAATAAGATGCATAGAATTACAAAGGAATCCAATAATATTTAAATTACTATTTTTTTTTTTTTTGGCTGAGGCAATTGAGGTTAAGTGACTTGCCCAGGGTCACACAATCAGGAAGTGTTAAGTATCTGAGACCATATTTGAACTCAGGTCCTCCTGACTTCAGGAATGGTGCTCTATCCACTACACCAATTAGCTGCCCCTTACCTAAATATTTTTTAGAAGTATACAAACTACAGGTTAAGAACCACTGAGGGCCAAACCTCTTTTTAGAGGAGGTAACAAATCTAAAAATGGAAGTGACTTATGTCATACATGGAAGCAAGCAACACAAGTCGTACGAATATGAACTCTTCTCCCCAGTCCAGAGTCAGAGTTCCTTCCCTACACTGCATCCCTTCCTGATCCTTGGAACCTAAGAAATGCAAGCTCCTCACTTAGAGCAGCCTTCCCTAATCTTCCCAACCCTGGTGTGTCAATCTCTCTCTCATACTTTCACAGCTAGCATACCCATTACTGGTGATTTGTATCATGTCCATTAAATATAATGCTCTGCAAACAGTCTCTTAGACCAATTTCCTCAAGTGCTGGCGAGGGCTGATAAAGCATTTTCCTCTCAAATATTATCCCATGCTAAACCTTCTCTGCACACAGTCAGCAATGGGTATAGGCTTGCTGAAGAGAGTCCTACCCTTCTTTACCAGTAGTGGGGTATGCAGTCCCTCAATTTCCCCCAATAATCCTTGAAAAGACATCACCCAGAAAAGACCCCAAACTCTGTCCACTGTCAAGTTTCAAGAGGTTAGATGGGGTCATAGGAAGCCTCTCGCAGCTGAAGCGTAAGAAGCGGCAGAGGCCGGCCCCGGCCAGCTGGTCATGAGCACTTCCTGGAAGCTGGGAGGGAGCCTGGGCGGACTCCTCAGCACAGCTGCAAGCCAGATCATGTTTCCCCTCGAAGTGCCAGGGATGCTCAGGGCCCATAACTGACCCCAGAAGCTGGAAACGGGAACACCAGCAGGACCTTTAGAAGCGCTCCTGATTGCTGGGAAGCCAGATGAGATGATGTGGAACAGCTTCTGATGAAAATACTTCTCTGTGGCATTCCAAGCCCTCTACAATCTGGTATCCCCTAGCTGGTCTTCTCTCCTATGATTAACCTATAGCCAATCTGCAAATGTAGGGGGGCAGGTTGGTATAATGGAGGAGGAGAGTGCTAAATACAGAGACAGGAAGATAATAACTACCTGTGTGACCACGGGCAAGTTGCTTAACTTCTCTGGGCCTGTTTCCTCATCTCTAAAATGAGGGGTAGGAACAGACTAAATGGCCCCTGAGGTCCTTTCCAGTTCTCAATCTGTGATTTTATGATTCTACTCACTTCTTCTTTTGCTTACGCTGTTTCTTATGTCTAGAATACCCTTCTTTTGCCTATTGAATTCTGACCCATTCTTTCCAATTCAAATGCTATCCCCTCCAGAAATCCTCCCCTGCTCAGTTCCCTGAAGTCTTCTCATCTATAAAAATGAGAGAGTGCTTCCTCCCCTTCTTTGGATTAGATGGTCTCTTTGGTTCCTTCCAACTCTGTGTCTTTTATTTTCGTAATGTTTTCATGCCTTTCTAATGTGCTTACTCAAATAATTCCATGTATTTTGTTTACTACTGTTTGCATCGTATTCCCTTTCAAGTCCATGAGTTTCCAGAGGGCAGGAATAGTGTTTCATGTAAACTCTGCATCTTCAGAGGCCTCCAGCACAGTGCCACTAAACCTTGTAATGTTCATTTTGGTATTCAATCACAGTCTGTCTCCCAGAGATTTTTAATTATAAGTCTGGTTGCCCCAGTTGAACCAGACGGTCCTGGACAGGAGGGAGCAGATCTCCTCCCTTGCACAGAACTGGAAAGCCAATAAGGATGCCTGCTTTACAAGTATGTTCACACAGAACAAAGTTTGTCCTTTGAATTAAACTGATCAGTTTCCACAACAAAAGGAGACACTATTTTTTAGGGAGAAGGGCTTCCATTCAACTTTGGCTGTTTAGTCAAGTCGTGTTAGACTCTGTATGACCCCATTTGGGATTTTCTTGGCAAAGGTACTGGAGTGGTTTGCCATTTCCTTCTCCAGCTCATTTTACAGATGAGGAAACTTAGGTAAATGGGGGTGAAAGGGAGGGGTGAAGGGACTTGCTCAGGGTCACATGTCTAATAAATGTCTGAGGCTGGATTTGAACTCAGGAAGATGAGCATTCCTTAATCCAGAATTTTCATTCTATCCATTATAATATCTACTTGACCTAAGCTGCTTATACTCTAAAGAGAGTGATTCTTTCAAGAGAGACAGGTTCAATCCTTGTCCTGACTTCCTAGCTATGGGAGTATATACCTCTGGACTTCAAATTTCTACTTACCGTAGGTTAGGTAAGTGATTTATTAATAAATGTTTACTGATCGACTTATCTCCATTCCCTAATCTGTACTATCAATGGAAGCCTAAGAACCCTCTGGCATCTCATGACTAAGATATCTGCAGACCTTCCTTGCAATTAAGGGAAGAAGTCGGAAAAGAATGGGTTCCCCTCCCCCATGAAGATAAATGAAGAGTAAAGGCACTTAGCATTTCCTGTATACTCCAGAGTAGAGCACATAATCTCAGAGAATGCCAGTGTGGGAAGGGACATTAAGAGTCAGAGAGGGCTGTAGTCTTGACCAAGGTCACACAGCAAGTTAATGGGAAAAAAAGGACTAGAACTTAGAACTCCTGACTTCTAGTTCGGGATTTTATTGAGAGCCAAGAGATTATGGTCTGATGATTAGGTTTTAATTACTTCTTGTGTCTATGACCCTTCTTAAAAATGGCTCATGCCAGATAAATGTGCCACATGAGACTGCCTTTCCAGATTTCTTTGAAATCCTGAGGTACCATACATATATTAAGAGAGATGCATCTATACAACAAAATATTTGGAACCTGTATATTTAATTTTTGACTACTACACCCTGGCAGAAGCTCATTCAAGAGAGCACCAATCTAGAGTGGGCCATTGGGGTAGGCAGATGGAGAGAGGGAGTTAAATGATTTGCCCAAGAACACATAGGTAATTAAGTGTCTGAGGCAGTGCTTTGAATCTAGAGACAGTGTTCTTTCTACAAAGACAATGGGATTTTTTTCTCTCTGGATTTCCTAGAATAATTTCTTCAACTCTGGAACCAGTCAGCTTTCTTCTCCTGCTCTAAAAGTGACCAAAAATTTAGTAAGTGCATAAGCTAGGCAGAGGCCTGCTCAAGGCAGAATCCCTGTTCCACTTAGTCACCTCTTTCCAATATTAAGTTAAAAATCTTCTGGGATTCACAAATGTCTAGAAAAATTCAAATTTCTTTGCCTGACTCTTTATAATCTGGTGCTATCAATTCAATTAGATCCAACAAGCATGTATTAAATGTTTCCTTTAAGCAAGGCAGCTTATTTTCTGGTCTCTCCCATTCTCCCCCTTGATTCACATTATGTTGCACCTTAACGAGACTCATGTCTATCGCTCCTGAATATGTCCTGCAGCTCCATTTTTGTGCCTTTACCCACTTTATTTCCTATTTCTGGAAGGTCTTCCCTCAGCCTTAAATAGCACCACTCAAATGTTCCAATCTCCCCGGGATCTTCTCTCACAGACCTCACAAAACACTTTGTTTTCCACTTCTTGAATGCATTTAAGTAAAAATGGATGTGAAAGTTATCTGCTGCAGTCCTTTGCTGGTTGGTAAAATCCATGAGGGCAAAGATTCATCTAAATTTTTCTTCCCAGCTTTTCACGGAAGGAATAACAGTCTTAACACCTGGTTTGGGGAGATTCCTCTGGCCTGTCAACTTCCCTTTTCTCCTACCTCTAGGACAACTCATAGCTCCTCGTTTCCTGCAAAAGCTGGGCTGGCATCAGTCCACTGTGTGATATTGAATAGGTCCTGTGTCTTTTTTGACCGCTAGCTTCCTCATATGCCCAGGGTACAGATTTTTATTCTCTCTCTGAACCCAATCTCAGAATTCTGAGGAACTAAGGGGACTGGCCCCGAGGAAGACGAGAGGGATCTGACTCCAGCCTATCTAAGAACTAATCCCAACCCTAGTTCTCCACAGTGAATTCAGATGGTGACTCAGAATCTAAAAACTGGAAGGGACCTCCCTGGCAGCTAGTCCAACTCACCCAAAAGAAAAAGAATCTCTAGAATTACACGCCCAGCTTCAGCTTTAGGATCTCCAAAGAGAGGGGGTGGATCCTCTCCCTCTAGCCTAAGGGAAGTCCACAGTTCTTTAGTATGGGTTTCACAGGAAGTATTTGCCGACCTTAAACCTACATTTGCTCCGCCCCCCTCCCCAAGTTCTCTCTCCAACAGCCAAACAAAACATAATAATAGCCTTTTAAGCACTTGAAGACACACTCTCCAGTGCCTCTTCTCCAGCTCTTCCCTTGCTTCCTCTTCTACAAGTTAAACAGTTTCATCCATTAACCAACCCTCAAATGACATTGGACTCAAGGCCTTACACTATTCTGGTGGCTCTTTCCTGGTCATTCTCCAGGTCAATAATGTCCTTTCTAAAATGCAGCATCCAGAAGGGAATACAATACTTGAGATATGTTGTCTGATCAGTACAGTCAAAGGTGATTTGAGATTGGGATTTCTGGTTTTTGATACCCTACCCTGCTGCAGTAGTAGCCCATCTCTCTGGTCTTGTCCCACCCCTTACCCCCCCATCGGGGGGGATCCAGGCAACTTCACTCTATATCACTTCCTATCTGGGATGAAGATTGTGCTTCTTTTCCTATTATCAAACACCCTTACTGCAGTAGAGGTTTTAAAAGGTGGCTTTTTTTTTTGGAGGAAGAGAACTCAAGGCATTCAAGGCTAGAGATTCTTACACATATTCAGTCCATAAAAACACTCACCTAAATACTGCCCCACCCCCTCCAATATCTACCTGTTGGGGAAGAGTGTGTGGGAAAGACTATCCAGGCTCATCTAAGCTTCCTCCTTTACCCCAAAAAACAATCCATCAATGTTACTTCTAAGCATGACATCCCACACTTAGACAACTGCAGCTGTCTCTGAACTAGGTCACAGATGATCAAGGATTTAGAGTGGAAAGAATCTATAAGACCATCTAGTCTAAACCACTGATTTTACAGATGAAAGAATTTTACAGATGAAAGAACTGAGATCCAGGGAAGTCAAGTAATAACATCACCACAAAGAATGTTAATTGATTCAAGAGCTGACAGGTACCATCAAGGGACCTGGATTCAAGTCCTGACTTGTATATGTGATTTGTTATGTTTCTTTCCTTCTTTGGACCTCAAATTCCCCCACTTGTGAGTTCTCATAAGACCACAATATGAATTAGATCTGCAAGGAACCTTAGAGATCATGAAGCTGTGACCTTGCACTTTACAGAGGAGGCAGAGTAGCTTGGCCAAGGTCACTCAAATAGCTTGGTGAAGGATTCAAATCCAAGTCCTCAGACTCCAAAACCAGTGCTCCTTCCAGTACCTTCCCACTAGTCCTTGTGACAAGTGCTTTGTAATCAGTAAAGTGTCATGAAAAAGAGAGTTTGGTGACCTAGGCTGCCTTTCTTTCTCCTCAATCTGCAGGATTCTTATAGGTAAAGGACCACCAAAAGGTCACCTAGTTCCCTTCCTTCCCTTATTATATTCACTTAATAACAATCAATTAACAAAGGACAGATGTGGAAAAAAAAAAAAAAAACCCTCCCAAAATGAATTTGGGGCCAGAGGAGACAATGAGCATCCCATCTCCTGTCACAATTTGGTGGCTAGATGGGCAATATAGAGAGCATTACTGCTCCAATTCTGAAGTATAGATTTCTATTAAATATAGTCATCTCCTTTCGCCAGCCCTGTGTTTCAAGAGGCAGCGTTTATTAGCCCCATTATAAGTGAGTGGAGATCTTTCAGAGAGAAAAATTGCCTAATTCAGGGTCACATAGTAAATTAGCAAAACAAACCTTATTTAAAACATCTTATTCTCATGTCAGTTTCTCTTTCCACTATATCTCATTGATTCCCCTCCCCCCCCTCTTCCTTAGATTATTTCCTAGTTTTGGCCCTACTTTAAAAGGAGGAAAGGCTCAAATAAAATCAGTGCCTGGCACTTAGTAGGTGCTATATATACATGCTTATTATCTCTCTCAAGCTGCCACTGAACTGACATGTCCTAAAAGACTGTCCATTCCTCTCTTAGAACCTTAGTTTCTTCATCTGTAAAATGAAGGGGTTGGAATGAATGATCCTTAAGTCTCCTGGCTCTGAGATTTTTCAAGTAACCTCACTCTTTTTAGAATTTCCTTCTGTGTTTCTGTGTTTTTGTTCCCCTGCAAGACTGATGGAAGGAATTGGGGGTTGAGGAGGAAGAGCTTTTTGCTGCTTGGGGCTGTGTCACCCAGAGAAGGGGGTGGATAGGGTAGGGCTCAACTCTGGGTACATTGAGTCACTCCCTCTCAGGAACAAAGCTGTCAGCTAGTGCAACAAGCCAAAAAGAAAAAAGAAAAAAAAAGAAAAGAAAGAAAGAAAAAAAAAAGGAGGCAGGAGACAACCAAAGGAGGCTAAAAAAGAAGGGAAGGGTGAGAGAGGGAGGAGGCTCTAACATGAGAGGATGGAAAATACAACAGACTATTTCAACAACCCTTCCCAAAGGCGCACACCCGCCTATCATTACATGCCCAGCTTAATTACCCATCATTATAAACTGAATCTACAATAGATGCCAACTGCATTTTCTACAGATAGACAGCTTTCCTTCCCTTCCTCTCTCCCTCCCAACTATCATCAGGGAGAATCTCCATAATGTCACATTGAGATTAATTCCTCTTTATCCCTATATAGCTGAGATGTTCTGAATCCTTGTCCCTCAGTGGGAAGAAGATGGTACAACTGGGGTAATATGCTGGCTGAAGTCAGGGTCCTAAGAAAGCCCCGGAAGGCGGAGAGGCCCCTGCAAAGTTTGTCCTTAAAAATACCAGTTCGGGGAAGCTGCCCAGGGCTCCGGGGGCTAGTAGAGGCCAACTCAAGCTGAGTAACCGGCATCTCCCTCTCCCCACCCCAAAGCCAGGCTCCCAGAAATAAACGGGAGCTGAGCTCATATCCTGTGGGGATCTGAAATAGCCCAGGCAGGTTAAAATAGCGCAGAGTCCGTGGCAGCAGAGAGTCGGGTCGGCCCAGGCCAGGCAAGCAGAGTCCGCTCCATTCCCGTCCACCTCCTGGAGAGCTCCGGCAGCAGCCCCCCGCCAAGCCGGGGGCCCTCCCCCCCGCGCGCCCCCGCGCACAAAGCGGCAGCCCCCTCCCCCATTCCCAGGGCGTGGGCCCCCAGCCCCGCTTTGTTAACGAGCCTTCGAGCATTCCCTCCGGGGCCAGCCACACAAGCCGAGCCGAGCCAAGCCGAGCAGAACAGAGCCGAGCCGGGCCGAGCCCCCGGGGCCGGACTCGGCCCCTCATGCTGGCGCGGATTGGGGGGGGGCAAAAAACCACAAAATCGCTTCCACTCACATTGCTTCAAGAGGTCCAGACACAAAGCCATGAGACCCGAGGGGCGTAGGGGCGGAGACAGAAAAAGACAGAAGAGGGAGAGAAGGAAGAGAGGAGAGAGAGAGAGACAGAGACACACAGACAGAGGGCGGGGAGGCAGCAGTGCCTCGGTCTGCTCCGGGAGGAGGAGTCCCCTTGGCTGCCAGAGGCCGGAGCCTGGGAGGAAGCCGGAGTCCGCCCCGCCCCGCCCGCTCCCGGCACAAAGCCCCGGCGTGGCCGGTCCGGCGGCGCTGGGCTGCGCGCTCGGGGGCCCGGGCCCGGACACCAGGACGGTCGCGGGACGCCCGCGCTGGGGGAAGAGAAGGCGGCGGCTCGTGGCTCGGCCAGAGCCGAGGGCGCACGGAGACAGGGAGAGCCCGGTGGGGGCGGCTGCAACTCACCCTCCTCCCTCGCTCAGCCCCGGCCGCTCCGCTGATGTACTTGCAAGGGGAGGGGCCTCTGGATTAAAGCCCCGCGCGCGGCCCCACCTCCGGGCCCGCGTCACCGGCCGCGCGGCGGCTCCCCCGGCCTCTCCCCCTCCCTCCTTCCCTGGGCTCTGGGGCGCGGCGGCAGTGGAGGGGTGGGGGGTTGAGGGGGGGCCCGGGAAGGGACGGATTTAGGAACACATGCACGCGCACACGCAATACAGTGCGTCGAGTGCACGCAGGGAGTCCACGCTCGTGTGTGCACGTGCCCGCCCTGGAGATGCAGGGTAAGGGGGTGGGGGGATGCACACAGGCAACCCCAAGCTAACCCAACAGAGCGGGAGTGCACGCGCACGCGACCACGGGTAGGACTGGATGGGCGTGCACTTACATACGGGGCGGAGGGCGGGTAGGAAACATGCGTGCACAACGACATCCAATCAGACGTGCACGACAAAGCACAACTATACTCCAGTGCGGAGCGCGCCTACGCACGTGCACAACTCCCCCACGCGGGCGGGTGCACGCACTGCACGAGCGCGCACATGTTCTGTGCACCCTGGAAGCAGCGTGGGCACACCCACCCGCAAACGTCCTGCCCGCTGCGCTATAGGTCCTGCAGGCGGGGAAAGCGGTATTCCGCCGGGCGAGTTTGCCTCGGCTGAGGCACGCCCGCAGTTACTAGTTCTCCTGGTCCTCGCAGCGTCTTGCACGGGACCAGCCCCACCCGTGCTGTTCCCAGCTGGCATCCTGCACATGCTCAGTGCCGAAGTCCCGGGCTGGTGCCCACGGGCCAGCCGCTGCCACCTTTTGAGAACACGAGTGGTGTGTGCTTTCCGATCGCCCGCTGGCTAGTTCAATTCAGCTCAGCCCACACCATCCTATGGTGGCGAGCTGGCAGCGATCTGACAAATCAATCCTCCCCATTTTTTCCCCGCAGACTCCCTTTACCCTTTCCCTACCCCTTTCTCTTTCTGTTCTCCTTTTGTTTCCTTCTTCCTAGGCCAGTAGTCAGGGCTACAGCCACTTTAACAAGCTCTTCTCCGAAAAGGATGTCCTGGACAAGACAGACAGCCTTCTCTCTATCCCATTCCCGAGGACCGTTCTATAAATCCTAGGTATTAAATAAGCAGCATTCAAGAGGCATTTGAAAGGGCAATCAGGGCTTTGAGAATCACAAATACTAGGGCTCGAAGGGACAGGGTGGCTCAGCTATCTCATTTTACAGAAGAAACAGGTCCAGAGTGAGGAAGGGGCATGCTGTCATCACATATCCAAAAAAATTAGTTGCCATGTCCTGTAACTTCATTAAACTCCACAATCTTGTACTTAACTTTTCTCCACTAACCTAAACCAATTCAAACCTTCAGACCTAGATGATTAGTCTCCTATCTGGCTGTCTCCCTTTGCAATTTCATCCTCTTGGAGCTATAATTTTCCTAACATTTGATCATAGATTTAGAGCTAAAAAGAGTTTTAGGGAGTCATCTAGTTCCAATCCCCTCATTTTGCAGAAGGAAAAAAGGAGGCCACATCGATACTAAGCATATTCCCTACTACTCTGTTCAAAAACCTTCCGTGGATGCTTATTTATTTTTTGTCTAAACTCCTGATCCTGGCATTCAAGGCTTATCACAACCTGGCACTAACCCACCTGTTTAGATTTTATGCTTTTTATATTACTCCTCCTTTCACATGGTCTACACCCAGCTAAGTGGACTACTTTGTCCCTGGCTGTTGACTGACTGGCTGTTTCCTCTTGAGAGAAGAATCTATTTCCTACTCAACATAAGCGTTTCCCTATGGCTTCTAGGATACTCAGAGCTCTTTACAACTTGGCTCCAACCTATCTGTCCAGTCTTGTTACCCCCCCCCCCCGCCCACTCTTGCCTTCCTACCCAAATTAAGCCTTTTTTTCTAACCCACAAACACTCCATCTCCATGTTCACTGCCTTAGCACTGCTAGAACGCTCTTTCTCCTCACCATCTTATTCCCCCTAAGTCTCAGTTCAAGAGTTATCTCCTGCCAAATTACTGTTTTTATTTTGTATGATTCTTTTACTATATTCCCTTCATCCCCCACAAAGGCTCCTTAAAGGCAAAAGACGTTTACAAATCCAATGTCTAACTCATAGACCATAAATGCTTGTTAAATTGAACTGGAGTCATTTCTTGGCTCTAGGTCTCAGTCTCCCTTTCTGTAAAATTGGATAACTCTTGCTCAGCATCCCCCAGTAGACTATTACGAAGATCAAATGAATGACATATCACTTTAAAGGCAATGTAGTGGTAAAATGGTAATAATATGAGCAATCTCTTCTATAACATCACTGTGGGGTAGGTGAGGCAGGTAGTATTGTTCCTGTTTTATGGATAGGGAAACTGAGGGTCACGTTAAGTGACTTATTTAGAATCACAGAGGTCATAAATGTCAGAACAATGTCAGAACTTCAATTAGTTATTTGGCTAGAACCATTTCCACCATATCAGAATCCTTAGTGTTATCAGGTTGCTGAAATCCTCCCACTGAAAGCATGGGACAGAGGGCATGGGGCAGAGGAAGGAGGGATAACTTGGTACCACCATGGCTGGCAGGCCTGGGAAGAGCTTTGTACATTCAGAGGGGGGCCCAAGAACTCTGGGAGAAGAAGCAGTGGGAGACAGGAGAGGGGGAGCTGGAGGTTGGATGACTTGAAGACTCTCTTCATTGTATAGGTCTGTCCAAAAGAGCTGATCATGCTGCTTCCTGTTTTTCAGCAGCCTGGAGGTCAGCTGGTAGTAGAATTGAGTAGGAATTTTGATGCCTTACTTGGCATCAGTACTAAGCAACTCCCACCCTGACGAGCAAGCCAGGGCTCTGAGGCATTGCTATTCCTGCCTGCTGAACCCTTTCCTGAGAGAGATACATGCTACAAGACTGGTGTGTGGGAGTAAAAAAGGGGGGGAGGCAGGGTCTGTCTGGAAGGAGCCTTGCATCACACCCATAGTTTTCACTAAGAGGCAATAGTTACGATGTCTAGTTTCTACCTTGAATTTAATTCAGCTTTGCTGGAGTGAAAGGACACAGGCTGGAATCTTTACTCTGATATTGGCCAAGTCCCTTCCCTTTTTGACCTCAGGTTTATTTTTTTAATCTGCAAAAAGAGGAGATTGAATTAAATAATCTGAAGGGCTCTTCCCATTCTAAATCCTATGAGTCTATGACTAAACTCTTTTTTTCCCTGAGGCAATTGGGGTTAAGTGACTTGGCCATTGTCACATAGCTAGGAAGTCTTAAGTGTCTGAGGTTACATTTGAACTCAGGTCCTCCTGACTTAGAGGTGACAGGCTGGTGCTCTGTCCACTGCCGCCATCTAAGCTGCCTCAGGGCAGCTCTTTTATCCACTATGCTATGGGCACCTCTCATATCTACCTCTTTATCTATGTTAGGGAAGCAACAAAAACTTGTAAGTTCTTTGGTATGGGGAATTCCCCAAGAGGGAACTCCTATTAATACAAGCATTTTCTCTACAACTTGTAGTCTGGAGAGCTGTGATTGAATGACTTGTTCAGGGTCACAGACAATATTGAGTCAACAGCCAGTAATGTGTCAAAGATGAGACTTGGATTTTGATCTTCCTGGATTCAAAGGTGGCTCTATATGCACTATACCAAGTTGCTTATCTCCAGAAACTTGTCATTCTGCAAGATGAAATCAACTAGGAAACACTGAATCCTAGCACCTCCTACCCCTCGGGCTCTTCCCTCCCTCTCATTGGAAAGGGTGGAGATTTGACCTTGGAGAGTTCCTCCTACATTCTCCACTATGTAAGAAGGGCATTCAGGGAATTCTTTTCATTTCCCACCTGCTACTTTTTTTGTTCTTCATCTACGCTAGAAATTCACCACTTTGCAAGATGAAATCAGTGCAGAAATTCACACCTCCTCAGATAATTTCCCACCCTGATTGCATGCCTCTATACCTCCTCCCAGTTTAGCTTTCCCATTCCAGTGTGATCTTCTTGAAGGCAGGGTCTTATGTCTTTCTTTTTATTATTTTTTTTTATTCCTAGCACTTAGCCCAGTGCTTGGCACATAGTCGGTACTTAATAAATGTTTATCAACTCTGACTGGTTTATTCCATTCAAGTTTCTTTATGCTTTATTATGGAGTTCTTGAAGGCCATATTAATGGAGCACAAGCTTTAGTGGCTCCCATCCAATTGGAAAGACCTACAATACAATCTCAGGTGTGTTGGTTTGTTGCCTCAGTACCCCACCTCAAGGGTGGGGTAGAAACTTATCAGGCTAAGCAAAGAGAAATTGAAGACTATTGACTAAGTTATGGACAAATTGTGTGATCTATTTTGATACGGAGCATCTATACTGATGAAATATAGCTCCCTGATTTATGAATGTATATGTGTGTGCCAGTCAAACTCTATTCAAAATTCTTTCTCTCTAAAAATGCATATATATGTATACATATATATTTATACATATATATGAATGTAAGCACAGAGAGTAAACAAGAATGATAAAATTATAGAATCATACAACATTGAATATTGGAATTATGGAATCTTGGGACCATAGAAAATAGAGCCGTGGATTCTTAGAACAATAGAATAAAAGGCAGCTAGTTGACATAGCAGATAGTGCTCTGGTTCTAGAATCAGGAAGACCTGAGTTCAATCCAATCTGACACATATTAGTTATATGACACTAAGCAAGCCTGTCTGCCTTGGTTTCCCCATTTGTAAAATGTGGATAATAAAAACCCTTATCTTATAGGGTTGTCATAAGGATCATCTGAGATAATATTGCAAAGTGCTTTGTAAACCTTAAAACTTTGTCTACATAAATACTAGTGAACAGAATAAATAGAATGTTAGAGGTGGAAGAGACCTCGGGTGCCATAAGATCATAGAGCTAAAGTTGGAAGGAATCAGAAAGGCCATTTGCTCTAATCTTATTTTACACATGAGGGAACTGAGGCCCAGAGAAGTTAATTAACTTGTCTAAGTTGTAAATAGTAAAGGTGGGATGTGGACCCATGTCCTGTGGCTCCAAACCTGTTATACCATACTGCCTCCAACCTCTTCATTGTCTAGAAAAGGAAACTGAGGTTCTGGCCTTAGAGTTTGAAGACCAGGAAAGGGTGGGGTTTAAAAAAGTCCAAAGTTAAGAGAGAATCCCATAGCTAGCTATCCACTCTAAATCCAGAAGTCTTGCCTGCATGAAGCCCATTTTCGGGTAGGACATCCCAGTTATCAGACTTTATAGGAAAGGAGTAAAGTAGAAGAAGATCCATTCTTTCTTCTTTTGGCAAGTAAAATCTGTGTTTTTCTTATACAGAATTAGGGGCACTGATGGAAACTCCACATAAGTCTGTCAGGTCAGGCAAGCTCTTAGACAATAAATTTTTGTCTTTATTAATTAATTAAATTAATTAAAATTATAAATATAAATTATATATCACATATCATATTTATATTACATTATAAATTATAAACAATTTAATTAATTGATTGATTGATTAAATTTAATTCCTACTGTGAGCCAACCCTGCAGTAAGCAACAGGAATACATAAAAAAAAAAAAAAAAAAAAGGCAAAAAATCCTTCGGGCCCTATCTTCAAGAAACTAAGATTCCAATGCTGGGTGGAGGGGTGGGGGAAATAACACAGATGAATAAGCTATTGTAACATTTTTTTAGTCTTGTCCAACTCTTTGATACTTCACTTTAGGTTTGCTTGTCAAGGATACTGGAATGGTTTTCCATTTCCTTCTCCAGTTCATTTTGCAGGTGAGCAAACTGAGGCAAACAGGGTAAAATGAGATGCCTATGGTCATATAGCTAGTATGTGTCTGAAGCCCGACCTGAACTCAGGCAGAATTTTCCTGACTCTAGCCTGCTGCTCTGTGTAGTATGGAGCCACCTAGCAGCTACATACAGAATAAATTATAGATAATACAAAGGGAAGTCATTAACATTAAAGTCAGCAATAAATCAGTCAATTTATTAAATATGTACTATGTGCGTGGCTCTGGACTAAGCCATTGGATCCCTGGATCTTTTGTTGAGGGTGAGATTTTAGCTGGGATTAGAAAGAAGCCAGAGAAACTAGTAGACAGAAATAAGGAAGAAACGCATTTCAGGTATAAGGAACAGCTAGTGAAATATCAGTCAGCAAATGGGACATGTTGTTTAAGGAACAGTAAAGAAACCATTGTCACTGAATCAGAATTTGTTGAAGGGTGTGAGATATAAGAAATTTTTTTGAAAGACAGAAAGAAATCACTTTAATGGAAATGAAATGGAAGCTGGAGCAAGATGATTGGTCAAATTCCCCTTCATTTGGGTGTAAAAAAGATTTTGCACGTGGGTGGGTCCTGCCGACTTTGATGCACAGGGCAAAGACACCATGGGGAGAAAGGAGGCAGAAGCCAACTTCAACAACGTAATCATTTCCAGGGTCTCTTCCCCATCCCCTGTCATTTTCACAGCCAGCATGTCATTGCTAAGAGTTAGGGGACAGAAAGATCTGGCTTTAAATCTCACTCTAGACACTTCCTAGCTGGGCAATCCTAGGCAATTCTCTACAGCTCTCTAAGCCTCAGTTTCTTCATTTGTAAAATAGGATAGTAAGAGCCCCTATTTCATAGGGTTATGTTGAAGAATAAGTGAGATAATGTTTGTAAAGGGCTTTATAAACCTTAGAGGATGACATAAAGCTAAGTTGTCATCATCTGTCTAAACCTTACTATGTGCCTTTCTGCTCAACTTACTGGGGCTTTGTGAATTCTTCTTGGGTAAAATGGTATGCCAGAAGAGAGGGGAATCCTAGAGTCCTAGGATATCAAAGTTCAGAGGACCCTTAGAAATCAAAGAGTTCAATTCCATCATCTTTTAGATTTGAAAATTTGGTCTTAAAAGAAGAGGGAAAGAGCTTGTTTATGGTCACATAATGAGTTAGTAGCAGAGCCAGGGCTAGAACCTAGTCCTTTGTAGTTCTGTTCCAAGAGTCTCTTCTCCCCACTTTCTATCCACCCTCCCATCCAACCCCAAAAGATCTGAAGATGTCACTATGAAGCATTTGTTCTCCAGATGTTGCTGAGGTGGAGGACTCAGGCCAGGCAGGCATTACAGAAGGGGAGGGTTCTTAGTTCTTAACCAGCTACATCCTCTGACATTCAAGTTTGGATAAGATGTGGGGAGTGGGGGTACCTTCCTCTCTGTGACAACTTCTTTTTTGTCTTTGCCCCTCTGTGTGTCTTGTCTTGAATAAAATCTCACCAGTCATTCACACAACTCAGGGACAAAGACCACCTTCCACAGGGAGATCTGATGCTGCAGAGAAAAAGGTTATTAGACCATAGCATGATCTCATGACCATCCATGGTACAATAGCTATAGTCAGGGTAGAATTTCAGTCCTATGTCTTTTGCCCCTACTTCATACCACCTCTGACATGGACATTCTAATTCGGCTGAGGCTGAATAGCTTTCATCCCATATGATGGAGGAGATAGGATCACTGAATTTCTACTAAGAAAAGGAAATAAAGATGCATTGAGGTACAGTGAGAGTGAAACAGAAAGATTTACACAGCAGGACAGTGAGAGAGAAGGAGAAATGGCGAAAGGGAGAAAATGGGAGAGGAGGGAGGGGAGAATGACAAAGAAATGGGAGAGAGGATGCAGAGAGAAAAACAGAAAACACAGAAGCAGAGATGTGAAAACAAAAAGCTAAAAATGAGAATTAAAAAATTGCAACAAAAGAGGTGGAGAGGGAGAAGAAGAAATTATGGAATAAAAAGAAACAGAAAAATAGGACAGATGGGAGAAAGAGAGAGAAAGCGAGAGAGTGAGAAAGAGCGAGAGAGAGAGCGAGAAAGAGCAAGAGAGCAAGAGAGAGAGAGAGCAAGAGAGAGAGAGAGAGATACAGAGAGAGAAAATGAACAAAGAGCCAGAGACACAGAAAAGGAATGGAAGAGCTCACTGGCTTGTCTGACCATGGGCATTTTTCGGGGCCAGCACTATGGAAGTCTGCCAGCTGTCAGTGTGTGCGTCTGTTTGTCTGTGTGCATGTCCATGTGCTTGAGAAGTTGGAGCAGGCTCACAATGCATCACAGGCAGGGGCTAATGTGCTCCCTGCCAGGCTGCTTGAGAAAGCTATTTCTGGAATGTGAAATCTGGGTCAGAAGGAAGGAGGCAGGAAAAAGGAAGGTGCGTATGTTCCTCTGGAAGGACATATGGAGGACCAGTTCAGGGCCTAAGCCTGAGGCCCATCCAAGTCTGGGGCTCTCCACCCAGAGCTTCTGCCCTTCTCTTCCTCCTGGCCTCTCTCCAACTTGCCCCTGCCCCTCCTTTCCCTCTAGTCTGGCAAGATCTCATTTTCCCGGGTAACAGCTGCTGCCTGAGCATTCCTGGGCAGGTCATTAGACTAATTACAATTGATCCCCTGGGTATAGTCCTTTCAAGTTTATAGAAACATTCATTTTCTCATTGATCTTCTCAGCCTTAAGAAGACGGATGAGGGATGACTGTTCCCATTTTGTGTGTGTTCATTTATTTCTGTAATGTCTGAATCTTTGTGACTCCATTTGGGGTTTTCTTGACAAATATAATGCAATGGTTTGTCATTTCCCTCTTCACATCATTTTACACATGAGGAAACTGAGGCAAATGGGGTGAAGTGACTTGCCCGGGATTACATGCTAAGAAGTGTCTGAGGGCAGATTTGAATTCAGGAAGATGAGCTTTCCTAAGTCCAAGCCCAGTACTCTAGGTTCACTGTGCCACTTAGCTGCTCCAGTCTTATAGAAAAGGAAAATGAGGAACAGACAGAAATGACTAACTTAGGATCATACAGACACTGTCCGAGCCAGATTTTATCGACTGATTGCTTGATTGCTTGATTGAGATTAGGTCTCCCTATCTCGCTCTGGATGGAAGTGCAGCAATCACTCACAGATGGATCCCATTCCTGATTGGCACATCAGCTTTGACCTGCTCCATTTCTGACTAAGTCTGTTCCCTTCTCCTCAGGCGGCCGAGCAGACCTCCCCTCCTGGCATATTAGTGCAAACTTAGTTTGGACAGCTGACCAGCCCAGGCCACTGCAGCTCAGAATTCCTGAGCTCAAGGGATCCATCAGTCACAGTTTCCCCAGCAGAAGAAATTTATAGATGCCATAGTTAGTTTAAGCCACAATTTCAACCCACGTGCCTGAACTACAAATCCAGGGATCTTTTACCATCCTACAAAACTAAGCTTAGCTTTATATTGTTTTATTTTTTGCCTCAAATTGTTCCTCTTGACTTTCCTGTCTCTATTAATGGTACTATCATTTATTCTATCTTCCAGGCTGGATATTATCTTGGATTCCTCATTCTCGTACCTTGTAAATCTTTCTTATTGGATGACACTCAACTTTCTGGCCTCAAAATCTTCATTGATCCCAATTTGTTCATTGTCTAGCATGAGAGCAAAGGATTTTGAAGTAAAAAGGGTCTCAGTGACATTTTGATGCATTGGATTAGAGAATTGGAAGAAAAAGGCAGAAAGAACATTCACTGTTCAGAATCCTGCCTCAGATACTTATTCGCTGTGTGACTATGAGCAAGATCCATAACCTCTCTGAGCATCAGTTTTTTCCTTCATAAAGTGAGGAGTTTAGATTTAAGCTCTATAGTTATCTAGTCCAATTCTTTCATTTTTATAGATGGAGAAGCTCAGATTCAGAAAAGGGAAGAGTCCCACTGCAAGCAAGAAGTTGAGCAAAGATTTGAAACTAACTACAAATCAGGTTCTCTTTCTACCATGTTGTTTCTTCAAAGACAAGTGCTAATTTTTTTTTTTTGGGGGGGGGAACTCTCTCTAATAGAACAGATAAGCAATTATTCTGCATATGTACAAAGTCATACAAAAATGCCCGAGAAATTGAGAAGTTAAGTGATTTGTCCAAAGTCACACAGCCAACACAAAAAGTGGAACTTGAATCCAGATCCTCTGGGCTTCTGGTAGGTTCAGTTAAATTCAGTGTACTAGAACTCTCTCTCCATTTTGATTCAAAAATCAAAAATCTAATAAGCAGTGACTAGCAAAGTGCCTGTCACATAGAAGGTGCTTAAGAAATGCTAATTGATTGATTTACTACTAATCCTGAACAAGTAATCATATAGCTTCCACCTGAAGACATGCAATGATTAAAAAACTCACCATTTTTTGAGACAATCCAAACCAGTCTATCAACAAGCATTTATTAAGCATGTCTTCCACATGATAGCTCTTCAGATATTTGACATGAAGTGAATAAGTATTTATATAGTACCTACTACTATAATACTATGTACTAGTTACTGTGCTAAGTACTTTTTTTGTTGTTTAAATTGTTGCCACTTTCCCTCTTTATTCTTTGATTGAGTCTTTTTTTTTTGTGCTAAGTACTTTTACAAATATTATCTCATTTGATTTTCACAACCTTTTGAGGTAGGTGCTATTATTTCTTCTCTTATAGTTAGGAAACCAAGACAAAGGTTAAATGGCTTGCCCTGTAAGTGTGTGAAGCTGCATTTGAATTCAGGTCTTTTTGACTCCAGCCCCAGTACTCTACTGAATCATCTAGCTATTGAAGACAACGCTGAAGGAGACCCCCCATGGTCTCCTTTTCAACCAGTTCTGAGTGCACAAGAGCCCAATGTTCAACCCAGCTACTGGGAGGCTGAGTCCATAAAATTTTTCTCTCACTGTGTTCTGGGAATCACTTAGCACCTGTATGACACAATCAGTACCCACAAGCCCAGGTAAACTAGCGACTTCTCTGTCTGCCCACCAGGATCACTAGAGAATAGGGGATGATAGGATACACAAACTGGCATCAGAGGGATAATCTGATATAGCGCTCAAAGATTCCTGTTACAGAGGAAGAAACTGATTTTTTCCCCAGTGACCCAAAAAGTAGAAGCAAGATTTGAACTGAGAGTCTTTGACTCAAAATCCTGCTCTCCTTCCATTATCTTACTTGGTTTCTCAGCAAACAGATTCACAAAACTGTAGTCCATGTTCCCAGTGAATGCCTCCTTTTCCCTGGCCCCGCCATCCCTTCCACCCTCCTCCCCTCTCGAAGCAGGACTTACTGGGCAGTGTGCGGCTGCTGCTCAGGCTGCTGCCTGTGGGTGGAGGAGAGAGGGACTGGAGGGAGATGCTGTCCTCATCCTGGGAGCAGCCCGCCTGGATGGCCCGAAGGTAGCTATGGCTCCGAGAGCGGAAGTAGCTGGGGAGAGGCAAGTCCAGAACATCAGCAGTGGCGGACTCAGCCTCACTGCAGGCAGCCTCATACTGGTCACTCAGCTCTGCCTCCCTGACCTGGGGAAGAAGAAAAATAGTAACTCCCATTATCTATGGTGTTCTAAGTCTGCTATTAGACTTGAGGTGCATAATAATGATAACCAGAACTCCCATATGTAAAGTTTTTAAGGTTCTTATTCACAAACACCACTAGACCTGTTATTGAGAGGGGCATTTCCTCCCAGATGCCCTTCCATGGTTACCTATCCAGTGCAACTTTTGTCCATGACCATGATTAGCCATTTGATTATTAGCCAAGGTTCTTCCATTTAGACTACCACAAGTTAAGTAGAAGTTTATAGACTGTATAAAAACTGTTTCCCCAGAGTTTAGAGTTAGTGGACCCAGTAGTGGGATTTGATATAAACAGTTTCCAAACTTATATGGGCTATATCTCTGACTTTACAAACCAAAATACATCTTCTTCCCACAAGCTCTTTGAGCGTAGGGACTATTTTTACTTTGTATTTGTATTCTCAGCACTTAGCACAGTGGTTGGCCCTGAAATAGTGCTTAATAAATGTTTGTTCATTAAAAAAAAACAAACATCTGTGTGCGATTCTTAGCTCCTTCTATCTTTTCCTTTGTTACTCTGCCTCAGTTACTGCAGAGGTGGAAGGAGGCCAGACAGATTTGAGAGCGGGTTTGTATTTTTGGCTATCATTTGGGTGGCCATGGCTAAAGAGCTTATTACCAAGGAACCAGTCTCCCCTTACTTGGCCAAACAGACTCAATTATTGCTGGAACCATACTTGAAGCATTTGCTTCCTGCATGTTAGGAGTTATAAATCCAACAGCATTTGGTAGTGCCCATTACACATTAGGTACTGTGCTAAGCACTAGGAATGTAGCAGTAGAAAAGAAACATTCCCTGAGGGAAGGATATAGTTGCAAAAGATATTTGAGAAATAGAATCAAATTCAACCACAAAAAGGATGAGGGGTGAGGAAGGCTGAGGAGGACTTTAAGCTTGTGAACTTGGGTGATGGGTGACTGAAAGAATAGTGATGCTCTCAATGAAGACAGAGAAAGTTGGGAGAGCTTCAGAGAGGAAGATGATAAGCTCTGTCTTAGGCTACTTTGAGTTTGAGATGCCCAAGAAGTATCCAGTTGGAATTGTCCAAGAGGCAGGTAATATAGAACTAAAGTTTTGCAAGCTTGAACTATAGTATCATATAGGATCATAGACTCAGAGTTAAAAGGGACTGCAGAGGACATCTAGTTTAACATTTTCATTTTACAGATGACAAAACTGAGACTTAAAGAGGTTAATGACTTGTACAACATATACAAGTAATAAGTATCCACGGTAGGATTTGAATCCAGGTCCTCTGACTTTAGAATTGGGTCCTTTTTTCATACTATACAACAATGGAAATCACCATCAGAGCAATAATAATAATTAAAACCAAGAGACTCTATGAGGGGTAGAGAGAGAAGATACTGGGAGATACTTAAGAATCCTCTGTTCCAGAATCTGGACTTCATTGTTTTAGCTTTAGAGAACTTACATTATCTCTATGCTATGATGAAGTTTTAGAGCAGGGCTTCATGAAACTATTACCATAATGTCCTTATTCTCATTTTTATAGTACTTTGAGAATATCAGTAATTAACACCTACTTCTATAGCACTTCAGGATTTGGAAAGTACTTTCCTTATAACAGCCTGAGGGATAAGCAACACCAAATTATAGAACTGTAGAATCTAGAAGCCCCCTTGTCCAATCTAGAAGCTATCTGAATAGTCCCCTCTGCTACACACATGGTATGTCAGGGGTTATCCAGTCTTTACTAATGACTATCGGTGAAAGAGAACTTTCCATGGCAGACTGCTCCACTTTGGAAGACATCTAATTGTTAGGAACTGTCCCCTTCTACCAAGCTGAAATCTGCCTCTTTGCAATCTCTACCTTTTGCTCCTAGTTTGACCCTCTGGAGTTAAACAGAACAAGGGTAATTCTTCTTTATGACAGTGCTTCAAATATGGCATGGTGCAGTACAAGGAGTGTTGGATTTGGGATCAGAGAACCAGGATTTGAAAATCACTCCAGCCAAGGATTGAAAATCATATCCTACCGATGGAGAGGTGAATTGGGGTGAGACATTCTGGAAAGCAACTTGGAACTATCCCCCAAAAATGATTAGACTGTGCATGCCCTTTGATCCAGTAGTATTATTAGGTTTAGACATGAGGGAAAGAGGGAAAAAAAACTGCATGTTCCTTTCATGCTTCTTCACATAGAAGCTCTTTTGTGGTGGCCAAGAATTGGAAAATGAAGGGATACCCATCCATTGGAGAAGAAAAGAAATGGTATATAAATGTGGTGGAATACTATCATGTTATAAGAAATGATGAAAGAGAACCCCAGGGAGACTTGTATGAACAGATGCAAAGAGAAGTGAGCAGAACCAGGAGAGAATTTTGTTCAATGATAGCAACATGGAAAAGACAAACAACTCTGAAAGACTTGGGAATTATGATCAACACAATGCAAAAATCATTCCAGAGAATTAATTATGAAACAGTCTAGATACTTCCTAAGAAAGAGATGGCCTCAGAGTGCAGATTAAAATGTTTTTTTTTTCTTTTTTGAACATTGCCTATGTGGGAATTTGTTTTGTTTGACTATGCATATTTGTAACAAGAGTTTTGTTTTTCTTTGCTTTTTCTGTTGCAGAGAGATGAGTTTGGAGGGAGAAAAGGCAGATCTTTGTTTTAATTAATATTTCTAAAAGTTAAACAGAAGATTTTTATGCTATATTGTAGATAACAGCAATAGATTTCAGTACAGTTTATTGAATAGATTAGTGACATGGCAAGATATGTAGCTTTAGGAAGATCACATTGTTAGGTGGAAGGAGGAGAGATTAGTGTGAGGAGAGATTTTAGGCTGGGATGCCAATCTGAAAATTTTTTCAGTAATTGAGGTATGAGATGACGAGACCTGGACTAAAGTGTTATATTGGAGGAGAAAATGGGTCATATACCAGAGTAGTTGCAAAGGTAGAAGTGGCAAGACTTGGCAACTTACTGGATATGGGGGTGGGTGAGAATGAGAAGAGCTTGAGGAAGATCAACAAATTTGATGGAAAATGACCCCCAGGTTGCAAGCCTGGGTGACTGGAAAGATGGCAACAACTTCCATAGTAACAGAGAAATTCAGAAGGGGGTAGGGTTTTGGGGAGATGATAAATGAGTTCAGTTTTTGACATGTTGATTTAAGAAATCAACAAGCATCTAGTGCTTAATATCTAGAAGAAGTTATAAATATAAGACAAGATGCAAGGAGGGAGATTAGGGCTGGATAAATAGATCTGAAAGTCAGTTGCATAGAGGTGATAATTGAATTCATGGTACAACACTAACATGTCCGGAATATTTGAGAATCAATATCTTATTTCAAGGCATCTATCATATTCCCCTTGAATATGTTGCACAGAAGTGAAGTAATACTTCCAGAACTGGGTAGAATTCAGTGAGACTATTATCTCCCAAATGCTCAATGTTAATATTTTCTAAGTGAAGTCTAAAGTGGAATTAGTTTCTTTTGCTTGTTCTTAATGAGCTATCTTGAGCTTGTGGTCCACTAAAGCATAGAAATCTTTTTTTTTGCTATCTATATTATAGCCATTTTGTGAATGAAGAAACAGGTGCAGACAGGGAAAGTATATGTCTAAGTAGGTGTCAGAGTCTTGATTTTTGACTTGAGGTCCAGTGTTTTTTCCACTAGCTTGGGTTATTTGCATAAAACAAAACCAAAGATTTAACTAGATGGTCCATCACATCCTGTCATCACTAAAAATAACTTTTATTTCCTTTTTTTTCTCAATGGTATTTTTTTAAAATACATAAAAAGATAGTTTTTAACAGTCATTTTTGTAAGACTTTGTGTTCCAAATTTTTCTCACTTTCTTCCTTACCTCCTCTTGCTCCAAGAGAGCAAGCAATCAGATACAGGTTAAATATGTGTAATCCTTTTAAACATATTTCCAAATCTGTCATGTTGTGCAAGAAAAATCAGACTAGAAGGGAAAACCCATGGGAAAGAAAAAAACAAACAACAAAAAAGTGGAAATATCATGCTTCAATCCATATTCAGCCTCCATAATTTTCTTTCTGGATGCAGATGGCATTTTCCATCCCAAGTTTATGGCAATTTCCTTGAATCACTGCATTGTTGAGAAGAGCCAAATTTATCACAGTTGATCATCACATAATCTTGTTAAGTAACTCTTATTTCTATAGTGCTTTAATGCTTACAATAATTTTCCTTGTAGCTTTGTATGTTAGATGGCTTTATCTGTGAGACCAGACTTATGACTTTATTGGTATTGGGAACTCCTGAAGAGGAAATTCCCTACACAAAAAGGCAAATTAGCTCTCCCCTTGATGCTTATAGTCTTAGAGTTGCCTGAGTGGGTAAATGACTTTCCAATATGACACTGTCAATTCAATATATGTCAGAGGTAAGCCTGGAAGCCAGGTCATCCTGATTTCAAAGTTGTTTCTCTGTCTGTTACACCATTCTGCCTCTTGTCTTAGACAGAACAGGGATCAACTCTGTTTTACATTTGAGGAAAGTCAAGTGAATTCCAGAGAAGTTGCCATAGGTTTCAGGGTTCAGAACTGAAAATGATCTTGGATCTTGTCCCTTATTTTACAGCTATGGAGACTGAAGCCTGAGGAGATGAGATGACCTCTGCAAGATCACAAAGGTAAAAATCACAGAGCTAGGATTCAAACCCAGGTCCCTGAACTCCCATTCCAAGATTCTTTCCACCAGATGGTGGTATCACTCAAACTCAATGGACTTTGCCAAAGTTACACAGTTTGGGGTGTTGGAAGAGAAGGTGACTGAGAAGTGAAGGAGGGGGAGAGTCACTGCTGTAGATCTTGAGAGACTCTGGGAGGTGCTGTCTGGTTTGAAAACTAGGTCCAATAGGTCCCTCAAAATAGCAGAGAAAACTCTGATAGTTTAGCCTGAAGCCTACAGAATAAAGCTCAAATTCCTCAGTATCCAATCTCTTCTACCAATCTCCCTGTCCAGCCTCATCTCTCATTCACTTTCCTTCTCTGAGTTTCAATTTCCTCATTTGTTAAATGGAATTAAATGGTAGGACCACAGATTTAGAGCCATAAAGGACCATCACTGAATCCAACTTGCTTATTTAATATGGGAGAAAACTGAAGTAAAGAAACGTTAAGTGAAGTAAAGAAAGGTTTTGGATCAGAATCACAGACCTATTAAATATTTGAGTCAGATTTTGAATTCAAGACTTCATGAGTCTGAATCTATTGTTCTATCCACTATATGAGGCTATAAAGTACTTATTTCCCAAAGCTGTAGCAAGCAAAGTGGGTAAGACTTGTTCCAGCCACAGTGAATGGCTTGTTATACTATATACTTGTATACAGAAACCAAAGTGAATGAAGGGCATTCAACCATGTCTTCCTATCCCTCAATTTTTCCTCATAGAATTCCTTAAAACTGAGATACTGTATTTCTTCCCCTTCTCTATCTACCTAAATTCTAATAATTTTACAAGGTTCAGTTGTAATAATACCTCCTCCAGAAGTATTATCTGAATAATATCTGCTCTGAGTTCCCTAGTGAGGAGTCATCTTTGCTTCCTCTAACTCCCCTTGGATTTTGTTTGCTAGTTTCTCATACAATAATCATATTCTATCCTTCATTACAGTTGTGCATTGACTGGGGGCCAATTGTAGAGGACAATCAATGCTGAGGAGTTTGGGCTTTATTTTGTTGCCAAAAGGTCAAAGCCAAGAGAACTTTCTCTTTCTTGTGGGTTTTAGTTCTTTTATAAGGCTTTTATAAGACTATATAACAACTATATTTCTTCTATAGGAACCTTGGGCAAGTCCCTGTTTGATCCCAGAGGGGGATCTGGGACTCAGTTTCCCCATCTGTAAAATAAGGAGGTTGAACTGAAAAAGAAGGAGTAAAGAGAAGATTGCCTATATAGATTTACAAAGCCAGACAGAAGAAGAATTGTGCCAATGCAAGAAGAAGAATAAACATAGAAAAGTCCCCAAATTCATAGGAGACCAAAATCCAAGAAAAAATCCAATCCCTTAGATGTTTATGCACAAATGCTGCTACTGTCACTGTTGTTTGTCCTTTGTTTTCAAAAAGGATCATGACATCAGGCAGGTGACATACAAGTGAATTGGATTTAAGTGAGGGAGGGCTGTGCAAAGTCACCACTCCTTCAGAATCATCTGGGCCCAGTGACAAGATATATATTAGGATGACTGGAGATGCACAAATACATATATTATAGAAATCAGGTAAGATGAAATAGCAAGCCTAATGCAAGGAGGGAGGCAAACTCAACTCTACAGGTATCTCTAGACTTTTTGGATTGGGAATAATGGCTTTGAAAGAATAAATATATGAATATGTGCTTTATTCACTATGAACAGCATTGGTAAAAGGGAAAGAAGTGTCTGTATTACAAAGGTACACTTATTTGAACAAATTTAGAAGCAAAATGGAGATGTAAGATGGGAAATAATCCTATGGCTCTCAATGGAAGCAGAAACCAAAGTGATAGAAGAGAGAATGAGGAGCAAATTGGGTGGAATTGCAAAAAGACAAATATAAAGTCAATGTAAGGGAAAATTCCCCAACAATTAGATTGTACGATCCAGAGCCTAACAGGCCACCTAATTTAACCACTTCATTTTACAGATGAGAAGACTGAGGTCAATGGAGATTAAGAGACACGGCCAAAGTCACATTAGATAGTAAATGTGAAAGGTGGAATTGAACCAAATCCTTTGAGTCAGTGAGTTTTCCACAGTACTATGTTGATCTATTACAAGATAGAATGGGTTGCCTCAAGTGATAAATGATCCTCCATGACCTGTAGAGACCAAGCAAAGAGCAGATGAGCACTTGTCAGGAAGATATGATTTGGACTATGTGGCCTCAGTGATATTACACTACAGAATGCCTGGGCAGGGCCAGAAGAGCTCCTTCCTTCCTTTCTTCCTTGATTCCTTCCTTCCTTCCTTGATTCCTTCCTTGCTTCCTTCCTTCCTTCTTTCCTTCTCCCTCCCACTCCCAAAGTAGACAGTTCTACTTAGGTCTACTCAGGTCCTCCTGACTTCAGAAAATTCTATCCACTCATTCAGTGAGCTACCCTCATTCAAATTTGACCTTGGACACTTACTAGTTATGTGACCCTGGGTAAGTCACTTAGTCATTTTTGTCTCAGCTCATCTGTAAAATGTTGGAGAAAAAAATGACAAACCACTACAGTATCTTTGCCAAGAAAATCCCAAATGGGGTCATAGAGAACTGAATATGAATGAGATGACTCAACAACAATAAGACAACCAGTTCAAGATGTCTAGTAGGCAGAGATATAAGACTGAAGCCCAAGATATAGACTAAGATAGGATATAACAATCTGTGAATCATCTGCATAATGATGATAATTAAACCTATGGGAGTTGACGATCACTAAACAAGATAGTACTGAGAGAGAAGAAAAGGGGCCCTAAGATAAAGCTTTGGAGAACATGAATATAAGTGGTCATGACTTGGGATAAACATCCATTAAAGTAGATTGAAAAGAAACTGACAGACAAGTAAGTGATATTTCAAGAGTAGAAGAATAAAATGAAATTCTAGAGAGGAGAAAATACCCAAGAGATGATGATCAACAATGTAAAAGGCTGCAAAAAGTTCAAGAAAGATGAGCACTGAAAAAAAAAAGCCATGAGATCTGGCAATTAAAAGATCACTGGTAACCTTGGAGAAGGAAATTTCAGTTTAAATGATTAGGTCAGAAACCAAAATACCTTGTTGGTAATTTAATCTGTCAAATGATGGAGGAAGCAACAGAGGGAATTGCTATTCTTGACCCAATTCTCATCAGTGGGGTGGAGCTGGTTGTTGGAATGGAAATGATGGGGAGAAGTGACTTCCTTCTTTGAATTTGTTACAGAAAAGGAGAGAAAAACTGGGCATAGTGTGACAAACATCCTAGATTTTCACAGAGCAGATTTCAAAAGGTTCAGGAAACCCAGGTAAAATTTTCAGAACTAAAATTCTACAGGGCATCCCCAGGGAGTATAGGAAATTCTCAAGAATAAAAGAGAAAAACTTTGAAAAGGAAATTTTCTCAAGAGATTAATGTGGACATTACAACAACAAAAAGGACATATATAATATATAAGAAATGATGAGCATCAGTGAGTGGTACAATGATCCAAGACAATTTCAAAAGATTCATGATGGAAAATGCTATCCATATCCAGAGAAAGAATTAGTGCAATATGAGTGAAGACCGAAGCATACTGCTTTTTATTTAATTTTTTGTAGTTTGTTCTTTTGTTATATTTCTTTTTTCACAATGTGACTTATATGGAAATGTTTTACATGATTGCACATATAACATATAAAATTGCTTACCTCTTAGGGAGGGGAAATAATAGGGAGAAAGAAAATTTGGAACTCAAAATTTTATTTTAAAATGAATGTTAAAAGTTGTTTACACATAATTGGAAAAATATTATTTTTAAAAAAGAAATGATGAGCATTATGAACATAGAGAAGTATGAGAAGACTTGAAATGAATTAGATTTAAAGTGAATCTAGAAGAAATAGGAAAATAATGTTCAATGAATACAATGCTGTGAATGGAAAGAACACTAATAAAAGAAACTGAATGCTGTGTAATTATGATGACAAGTTTGTCCTCAGAGAAGAAAGAAGAAAACCTTCCTCCCTCTATTCTTTGAGACAGTGAAGGTGGGGGGAGACAATATGCTGCTCAGGCTACTTCTGGATCTTGGATGTAGAACACAGCATGTTGTGTCGGATTCAATTAATGTGTTTGTTATTTTGACTGAATTGCTTCCCCCTTTCTTTTATAATAAATTTTTGATATAAACACATATTTTAAAAGTGTAAAAGATTAGGTAGATCATGAAGAAATTATATTAAGTAAACAAGAAAGAGTAAGAGGGTGTGTTATACTATTTGTTTGTTTCTCTTGGTTTTGTGATGATACCTGGTAATAACAGTGGCTGATGGACATCATGACTACCTCAATAGATTAACTGTCTAATTTACTTATGCTTTCTATTCTGTTGTTTTGTATTTATGTTTATAGTTTATATTTATATATGATATAATATATTATATATTATATTTAAAGTTTTTTTAAAAAACTAAATAATATCATTTCTAGCACACCTAGGAGGAATGTCCAAAGGAAAAAAAATAAAACAATTGCACAAAAGATGGAAACAAAAACAAGTAACAAGATGAATATAAAAATGTGTTGTGGGAGTACAGAGTCAAGAATGCTATATTTGGAAATGAGTTAAGCTGGTAAGGAATCATAGAGACAATGGAAAGGGTCTTCTTTAGCTATTTAAGGAAAAGGAAAACTAAAGTAGTGATAGAACCAGAGTTTAGGCTCAGGAGAAAAGGGAGAACTACTCAACTATGACCATTCTTTGCCAAGAAAAATAATATTTAAACTGAAGAGAACAGAACAATAATGGCTTATTGGAAGTTGGAATCTCAGACAAGAAAGGAAATAATAAAAGAGTACTGGTGGGCAGCTAGGTGTTGCAGTGGATAAAGCACTGAGCTTGGAATCTGAAAGACTCATCTTTCTTCATTCAAATCTGGACCAGATACTTCCTAGTAAGTCATTTAACCCCATTTGCCTCAGTTTCCTCATACATAAAATGATCTGGCAATAGAAATGGCAAATTAGTCTGGTATCTTTGTTAAGAAAATCCCAAATGAGGTCACAAAGACTTGGATATGACTGACATGACTGAACAACAGCAAGAGACTATATCTTCCCTCAAAGGAGGTGAGATCATTGAACCACTGTCTTTGAAAGATTATAAAGAAGAACAAAAGACTGAGGAACAGCACTCGAAAAAGGTAAATGTGTTGATTTTGAAATAAGAGAACCTACAAACTAGAGACCAGTGACCTTGACTTTGATAACTTGGAAAATTCTAGAATACAGTATTACTTAGTATTCATTCCTTAATTAGCAAATACTATTAATTAGTGAATTTTTATAAAAGGAGCAGCAATCATGAAGAGATAAGATGGTTTCATCAAGGATAAGACATGTAAGACCAACCTCATTTTCTTTTTTGACAGGGTAGATCTAATGAATTTTTTAGACATAGTTTACCTAGATCTTAGCAAAACATTTACAAAGTTTTTTATGAAATAATTCTTGTGGACAATATTGAAACATGTAAGTTAAACAAGAGTGCAGACAAATGGATTTGGAACTAGTTGAATGCTTAAATCTAGAGAATGGTCAATAATGGTTTAATGCTTGTCAAATTTTGTGACATCATGAAGCTAAGAAGCGCAACTACTATCTCCTGACCCAAAAGTCTCCAAAAGTTAAAACGGGCCAAATCTAATAAAATGAAATTTAGTAGGAATAAATGTTAAGTCCTAGTTAGATTGAAAGAAATAGTTTCACAAACATAATATGAAATGATAGCAATTTGTTTGAAAAATATCTGTATTTATTTTTAAATGACTCAGTATGAATCAGTAGTGAAGCCAAGTAGACAGAGAGCTAATGCAATCATAGAAATGTCCAAGATTGGGAAGGGGATGAAGATGATAGGACTTACTGGACTTTGTTGTGGTCAGATGACATCTGGAAAATTGAATTCAATTCTGCGTTCTACAAGGATGATGATAAACTGGAAAATGTCTAGGAGAGGGTGACTTGACTGGTGAAGGATCTCAAAATTACACCATGTAAGAATTAGTTGAAAGAACTGAAGATGTTTATCTTGGAAAAAAGAAGACTTGGAGGGAACATAATAGTTGGCTTCAAGGCTCGCATGAATTAGATTTATTTTCTTTGATCCCATATGGAAGAAGCAGGAACAACAGATAAAAATTGTAGAGAGACAAATTTATATTTGACATAAGGAAGAAACTTGTTAATTATGTGAGTTATCCAAAAGTGTAATGCACCGCCTTTGGGAAGTAGTGAGTTCACATTCACTTGGAGTCTTCAAGCTGAGTCTGGCTGACTACTGGGTGATATCCTGTGTATAGATCTGGTGAATGATAGCAGATATTCTTGTTCAGGCATGCACTGGTGGGGTGTCTGAGAATTCTGCTAACTTTGGGATTCTGTGACTTTGTGACTGAATGGTTTTTTAGACTCCTTTTGCTTTGGGTTTTTGATGATTCAAAGTGAATAAAAGTCCTGGGTCTCTCCTAAAAATCAGAATATTCCCAGGGAGAGGAGACCATTTTTATGACAATCTGTCCAAGGATAATCAGGGATATCTGAGTCCTGAGAGAAGGTGATTTGAGCAATAAGGGTTCCAAGATATCTCCTTCCAATAGGAAGAACAGGTTAGGGAAATTCATCAGAACGTTGAGTTTTTCATAAAACAGAGAAACAACGTGATGTAGTGAAGAGAGAGCTGGACTTGGAGTCAAGTCACCTGGTTTTCAAATGTACTTTTAGCAGAATAGTCATGCATTACATGATGTCTAAGATTTCTTCCAGCTCTAAATTTGTTTTCTTATAATCCCAATCTAATCCTCCAAAATAAAGATTCATTTTTAGCGTGAATTTTTTTTCTGGTGATACTACATTTATGATAGTAAGTTACAAAGTATCAGTTTCTGAAGAATTAAAATTGTGGATCAACATATGTGCAAAAATGTTTGTAACAGCTCTTTTTGAAGTAGCAAGGAACTGTAAATTCATTGAATGACTATCAGTTGGGGAATGGCTGAATAAATTATAGTATATGAATGTAATGGTATATTATTGTTCTATAAGAAATAATGAGGAGTAGTTAGATGGCACAATGAATAGAGTACCAGCTCTGAGGTCAGGAGGACCTGAATTCAAATCTGACCACAGACACTTAATACTTCTTAGCTGTGTGACCCTGGGCAAGTCACTTAACCCCAATTGCCTCAACAAAAAAGAAAGAAAGAAAGAAAGAATGAGCAGGCTAAGTTCAGAACAGACTTATATAAACTGATGCAAAGTGAAATGAGCAGAACCAAGAGAACATTGTACACAGTAACAGCAAGATTATGTGATGATCATTGGTGATGGACTTGGCTCTTTTCAACAATAAGGTGATTCAAGTTAATTCCAATTGACTTGGTAAATGTTGAAAACTATTTTTGCATGTATTGCATGTAAAAATAAAATACCTTTAAAATAAAAAAAAAGTTGTACCAACAAGAGATTGAACAGAAAAAGCCAGGTAAAAGACATCATCATAGAGAGATATGTTTAGAAAAGTAGGGGGCCTGATTATGTAACGAGAGTGAGGAATCACCCAAAAGCTGGGTATCCAGGCAATGTCAAGAGAGGGATAGAAAAAGACTTCCGAGACACTGGGGAGAATATTTGGAAAGAATTCACTGGAAGACATGATAAGAGTCACAAAGTGTAGATGAATTGTAATATGTACCAAGGAGAGGAACAGCTACACTGATGAGATCATAGAGTTATCAAAGTATTTATATACTCAGGAAAGAAAAGCCCCCCCCCCAAGTGGAAAATATCAAAACTATTTTTATTATTAATAACATGCTGTTATCAAATATTTTAATATATTTTATTGTTAATAAAATATTTTGTTATTGATAACAAAAAATAAATGAATAAGAAGGCATCAGATAACTCACATACCTACTCTCTCATTACTAAAAAAAATTAATAATAATAGAATATCCTTGATGAAAATGAGAAGGGCTTTTTCAATAGCTATCTAGATCACATCTTCACAAAATCCAATTAACTGGGAACTATAGAGAATATAAAACCATATTTAGTTTATGGTTTGTTGACTACAGATCAGGAATAATAATAATAATTACAACAGCCAATATTTATTTAGTGTTTACTATGTGCCATGCACTGCTAAGTGCTTTATAGTCATCTCATTTAATCCTCAAACCAACCCCGGGATGTAGATGCTATTATTATTCTCATTTTATAGACAGGAAGCTGAGGAAGATGGAGGACAGGGAACTTGTTCAGAGTTTAATAACTCTTAAGAGTAGGAAGTGACATTTGAACTCAGGTCTTCCTGAGCCCAGGTCCTATAATGGATCCATTCCACCACCTAACTCCTCCTAGAATAGAAACTAGACCCATGATTTCATTGGTTAAAGGTGAGGAAACTTTCTCCACCAATACAGGTTGGAATCTTCCTTGCAATTTATAGGTTTAATTTTCAAAAGAAAGTTATAGTCTTAAAAATCACTAGAGCACTTAAAATACTAAGTGCTTTCCCATATGTCACGGAAGCAGTATATGGCAGAGACAGGAATTGAACTCAGGCCTAATTGGCTTAAGAGTTAGCTCTCCATTCACTATGAAACAAAACAAAATGAATCTAACACATTGCCTCTGAACTTGAAGTTGCAAGTTTGTAGAGTTGGATTTGGAATGGACCTCAGAAGTCATTAAATCTATCTATCTTTCTCCTTTTTTTTTTTTTTTCAGATAAAGAAATGTAATATTAAAGAGGTTAAGATCACAAAAGTAGTAGGGAAAGGTGCCAACATTTGAACTCAAATCCCTTGACTCCAATTTCAGAACTCTCTTCTGTACCATGCTCAAGAAAGACCTGAGTTCAGATTGTGCCCCAACATTTACTAGCTTAATCTTTTTAGTCTGTTTCCTGATTTATCAGTGAGCAGGATAACACTAGCCACAAGTATGTACCTTCCAGAATTGCCCAAGTCTTAAATGAGATAATGTATGTAAAACAACTGGTAAATTTTAAAGCACTATAAAATTACTGCTGCTTATTACTGCCACTGTTGTTATTTGACTTGTTAGAGGAAGATGTAGCCTTAGATGGTCTTTTCCAACAAGATATCTCCCACGGATTTTTCAAAATCACACAATATTCCTTGATAGAATGCTATTCCAGAGATGACTTTAATGATTCTCCATCAATAAAACAGGAAGGTGCATGGTTGCCAAAGTAGCTTGCCCATTATTATCATGAAGAATATCTTGGTTTAAGGTTAAAAAGATGGTGAGATTCTGTATAGAAAGTGAAGTTCTCCACATGCTTTTATTTGGAAATGACAAAATACCCAGTAGAATGTAAGCTCCTTGAGGGCAAGGACTGTCTCACTTTTATATTTGCATTCCTGATTCCTGGCTTTAAAAGTGCTGTAAAGTGCTCTGGAAACTGGAAAGCCTTTTTAAAAAATCATGAAGTGCTCTGGAAGTTGGGTTGATTGATTAATTGATTGACTGTTAATTGAATTGAGTCTGGGAACACTAAAAGGCCTCCTTAGTGAGATCCAGGGCCTCTCGAAAAAGATTGGCTATTAATCCACAGGAAAAAGCAAGTGATGATGAATGAAAAATGCCTATTGCCCAGATTATGACAGAGAGTTGGATCTGCAGCTCGTTGACTTGGTTCAGTAACGCACATATCTTGGATAGGAAATTCAAATGGGCAATGGGCCCAGAATTGACAGACAGAAGGAGATCAGGATGGACTGTACTTGGGAAATTTCCCAAACTGATCTTTATTACAAGAGCCTTTTTTTTTTTTTTACAGACCAATATTTTCACCATAGTGCCATATATTTATGTCTCTCAATCATGGAACACTAAACCTCAGAAGAATAAAAATCACAGGTGACCTAAATAAAAAGTAACATTTATATAAATGTACATATATGTGTAGCATAAATGTGTACATATATACATATGTGTGCACACACACATATATATTTCGTATACATTTATGTCAGAAAAATTAGGTGACAAGATCATAGAATAATTTGTGATGACAGATAAAACTGTTCCTAGTTGCACTGGGATTGACAATATAGTATAAAAAACTCCTGAGGAGGGTCTCTAATGAGATGGATGGCTCCTTTAAAAGTGAGTTTTGGAAGGACATGGACATGTATTACATAGGATGAAAAGTATGGAGGGGCTGAGATATGAAACTCTGGTACATACATAATACAATAGCAGGAACACATATGTATCCTAGAAAAGGAATGATGTCTGTATGCTTCCCTCATAGGATTATGTGAAGGAAGCTTTCTATAAACAGTAAATCATAATTCAAATGTGAGTCTTTACTGCTAAAGCTGAGTGAGACTCAGCGTGGGTTCAAATTTTACTCCTGATACATACTGGTTCTGGGCAAGTCACTCAGTGCCCCAGATAACTGTTTGGGATCATAGTGCAGAGCAAGGACAGGTATACCTTGGTAGAGGAAAATTTCTCACTGGGAGTTTTATATGCCAGTGAAATCACAGGTTGGCAAAACATTCCTTAAATCATGCTACAGTATGAAAATCAAAGTCCTTCCTGGTGTGGCCTGCAGGGATGAACACTGAGCCAGGGAGTCAGGGCTTTTTGAAGTGTACGCTCTCAGCCCTGGGATGAGATGCCCAGAGCCAAACACAGAGCTGGGGGAGCCTCCCAGAAAGTGACTGGCATCCTTGAGTCCCACCCTCAGCCATTGCTTCTGGGGCCTCAGAGCTGGAGGGGAAGAATTCCCCCAAGACGGAGGAGGGATGAGGACAAGGAGGGCAGGGGGAAAAGGTAGGAGAGAGAGGGTGAGATGATGGATATACTGTACCTGTTCCTCATGGGAAAATATCTGAGGCACAAATGAGGCCTGTCCAAAGATCTGTGGAAGAGAGAGATGAGAGAGGTTAATGGAAGGATAGAAAGGAGACTTGAGACAGTAGGGAAAGACCCTTTACAATTACTGATATGAGTCAGACTCTTAAAGCTTAGTCAACCAAATCAATAAACATTTATTACTATATGCCAGGCACTGTGCTAAATGGGGGGAAACAAAAAGAGGCAAAAGATAGGTTATTTTTGCCTCCAAGGGACTCACAATCCAATGGAAATATAGTATATAAACAAAATATACACATGATAAATAGGAAATAATTAACAGGAAAGATACTAGAATTAAGAAAGATTGGAAAGTTTACTAGTTTCCTATGTTGGAAGAATTGCATATGTTTAACTTATATTGGATTACTTGCTATCTAGAGGAGGAGACGGAGGGAGAAAAATTTGGAACACATGGTTTTGCAGGGGTGAATGTTAACTATCTTTGCAAGTATTTGGGGGAAAAGTCATTATTATTTTTTAAAAAGACTCTAGCTTTCCCTCCCAGAACTAGTCTTCTCTCTTTAAATATCCCAATGGAGGTCCATCCAGCCTCCCCCAAATACCTCTGAAATAGGGGAATTCACGGGGGATACAGATTCTTAGAACTAGGAAGACTTCCAGGTCAATCTCTTCTTAAGCAAAATTCTTCAATAACATGAGGAAGATGGGTATAGGGGAAAGAAGAATAGGCTTAACTTCAGAGGACCCATGTACAAATCCATGTTTGGACAGTGACTGGCCATGAAATCTTGGATAAGCCCCTTCCCTACTAGAGGACTCGTCTGCAAAGTGAGGGGCTGTTAGACTGCAGGTTATAGTGCTGTGGTATAAAACTCATAAAGAAACAGATCTCTGCTGGAAGCATATTGGCTTAGAAAGCCACAATTAATGTAATCTCCTTTATATTGTATTTATTTTGTTAAACATTCCCCAATTACATTTTGCCAGCCCTTGGATGATCTTGATGACTAGAGTTTGATACTTCTGGTAGTAGAGAGGGGATTAGACTTGGGGTCAGAAAGACCTGAATATCAGGTTGTATCTGATGGCCACCAAAATTTGCTCCCTGTTTAGAATCTGTAATCTTATGATGCACTTATCTCCCAGGTCCCTTCCAACTCCAAATCCTACAAATACTCTCAAAAAGCTTTCAGTCTCAGCTTGAAAATCTCCAGGGATGAGGAACTCATTACTTCCTAAGGCAGTACATTCCACTTTTGGACAGCTTGACACAAAAAAATTATAAGAACCTTGATCTAGCCCAACTTTCTCATTTTATAGATGAGGATGAAAAGGCCCAGAGGAGGAGGTTACACAAGGTTACACAGGCAGAATGGCAGAGTGAAGAGTTGGATTTAGGTCCAGATTAAGGTTGGAGTTCAAGTTTGGACACTCAGAACAGGGTCTTGGGCCAGGGTTTGGATCCTCTTCTCTGGACCTATACCCATCCTTCAAAGAATTGTAATAAACAGGATTTTTGGCTATGGGGCCACAGAGCAGAAAGATTGGGGCTGAGCCAGCTGTAGGGTTGGGTCCAATGAATGAAAGCTGGAAGGCTGGGGATCAGTGAGGTATGTCCTACTCCCACTCTGTGCCCATGAAGGCCCTTATAGGGGACTCCAGGTGCTCCCATCAGGCCCACTTTCAGGTCCCTGTACGATTAACCACCTTGTAGTCCTTACACTTCTCCCCTTTGCTACCCACAGAAATGCTGCTGCAGCCTTCTTAACTTCCGTAAGAAACCTGGACTGAGAGAGGGTAAGGTTAGGGATCCCCTGGGGATTGTACATTCTTGTTATGGTCAGAGAGTAACAGAGATTGAGTTGCAGTTTGGCCTTTAGTTCTCAAGGCTAATAGCTGGTTTCAGTGACAAGTTATGCTTTGGATTGGATTCTTTTTTCTTTTTTTTCTTTCTTTTGTTTTAATCTGATCCTTGCTCCCTGTTGGGAAATGCTAAGCTTTCCTCTCTGCTGCAAAATGCAAACACTTTTATGGCTAAACCTGGAATCAGGACTCAAATCCTACCTCTGACACTCAACTGTATGAACATGGCCAAATCACTTAATCTCTTTGAATCTCCATTTTTCTCAAATGTAAAATAATAATTAATATAATTACAATATCTATAAAGTACTTATTATGTGCCAAGCACTGTGCTAAGTACTTTACAATGATTACGTTATTTGAACCTCTAGCAATGAGGAAACTAAGGCACATAGAGATTAAGTGACTAGCCCATAGTTCTATAGCTAGAAAGTGACTGAGATTGGATTTGAATTCAGGTCTTCTCACTCTAGGCCATGTACATTGAACTGCCTGAGCCTTTTGATACAGATGCCTGTGGTCATCAAATGAAATAATGCATATGAAATAACTCAGATCATAGAATTAGATGGGTCCTTTGAAGCAATCTAGTCTACTTGCCACATTTTAGAGAACAGGATGGAAGTCCAAGGAATTTTCCAAGATTATACATATACCACATATCAAAAACAGGATTCGAACTTGCGTCAGTATGTTTTCTGTTGTATCAAGTGGAAACTTTGCAAACCTTAAGGAATTAAATAAATGTCAATTTTTATAACGGGATGATGATAGTCTTACTGAATCCATTTAGCTTGGGAGCAGAGGGCTCATCAGAAGCACACAGATCTAGAGATGATTGTAAGCCCTCATTGTAAGCCCTGCCTAGCTTTTAGTGTTAGCCACTACTGTTAATCCCTGACCTCTCTCCCCCCCCCACCCCGATCTGAGCCAGACCTCCCCTTACCCTGGTCCCTTTCTCACCTGATTGATGCAACTGGACTCGGTAATGCTATTGCCAATGGGATTATATTCCTCCTCCCAGCTCGGGAACTTGGAGGGTAGCAACATGTCCACAGAATCAAGGCGATCTAAGCTCCTGTGGGGGAGACAATGAAGGCTGATGCCAGGGAACAGGGATTCACAGACTCCCAGAACGTCAGAGAGGAGAGGGAGAAGCCCGAGGAGAACCCCTGCATTTTACAGAGGAGGAGACTGACTGCGCCAAGAAGGGGTATGACTTGACTGAGGATAAAGAAGCAAGTTCGAGGGCAGAACTCAGGAATAAAGGGCCCCGACCCCCAGGGCTGGTCTGCCCTGTTCTTGGTGCTCCGGGAGGGTCTGTATCTGTGGGGGGTGGGGAGCGGGGAGTGTGTGGGGCGGGGAGCGGGAATCCTCTCACTGGGGTGGGCAAAGGAAAGAGCCTTCCCTTGGTTCCTGGTGAGCAGGAGCTGTCCTCAGCACCAGGGGACTCAGAAGTACAATTGGTACTTCTTAAAAAGAACTCGTGGAGAAATTCTACTGCGATGGAGGGGATGGGGCTCGTGGGGCGGCGTTCATCAACAGCCCCTCGAGGCAAGTCAGCATCAGCAGACCTCGGAGGGCGGGGAAGGATTCTGGTTAGCGCAAGACGGACCGAGGTCTTGGATGGCACAGAAACTGCTCTTACTCGCGCCCGCCACCAGGTGGCAGCCGCGACTCACGCTGGACTCAGCCTACAGCCAACGCGGCCAGCCTGTGTCCCAGCTGGGGCCGATCCTGGCTCTGACACTAACGCGTGTGCGTGTTTGGGGGCTGGGAAACAGGGTGAGGTACCCATGGTAACCCCTCACCGGAGTAACCTCAGCAGTGGGGTGCCGCGGGAAGAACAAAGCCTTTGGAATAGGGTTTGGTTTTAAGTCCCAAACGGTCCTAAAAAGTGCGATTGTTGGCAAATCCCTGTGGTCTGACTGAACTTCAGTACCTTTGTCTGCAAATGGGAGAGGGAGGGAAATAACAATCCTTACCCTAGCCACTCACCGAGTTGTAGGGAGAGTTTAGCAAACCTCAAATTGCTAGGTAAGCTGTTAATAGGATAGAGACTGGTTCTATGATTTTCTTAGCGAATCCTGGTGAAAAGCCTCTCTGTCAGTGCAGGGTGCACCTTGGCAGGGACAGATGGGCAGCTAGGTGGGATGGTGGACGGACTGCCAGGTCCGCAGTCAAGAACACTCTTCTTCCTAAGTTCCTAAGTGGCCTCAGACACTGTGTGATCCTGGGCAAGTAACATCACTCTGTCTGCCTCAGCTTCCTCATCTGTAAAATGAGCTGGAGAGGGAAATGGCAAACTGCTCCAGTGTCTCTGCAAAAACGTCCTCAACGGGGCCAGGAAGAGTCGGACTCGACTGAGTAACAACCATCACCTTTTCTACAACATAGTCACAATTGTCTAGGGCATCGAGTGCCCGAGTGACATGTCCAGGCTCACATAGAGATGGTGTGTCAGAGGCAGAACTTGAACCCAGGGTCTCCTGGCTTTGAGGGCAGCTCTCTATCCACTATACTGTGCTGCTATTATTATTAGTACTATTAACCAGGACACCCTCTAACTAGGGCATGCTTTAACACAGGGAGCCTCTAACCAGGACAACTTGTCGTCAGTGTGATTGTGGGGCTCAGGGTATGTGCCAGGCCATCCTGGGAGGGAGACTGAGCCAAAGCATGGGAAGGAGATGCAGGGAGAGAGCTGCTGGCCTGGGGTTCCCAGGTCACGGCCGGGGGCACCAGGGCAGATCGTCAGAACCAGAGGGGCTCTTAAAGGCAGTTAGATGCTTCAGTGGATGGAGCCCCAGCCCTGGTGTCAGGGGGACCTGAATTCCAATTCAGCCTCAGATATTTACTAGCTGTGGGACCCTAGGCAGATCCCTCAACTCCAATTGCCTCCAAGAAAAAAAAAGACCAACCCTCTTGGGTGAGTCCCTTTTCATTCTGGCTTTCACTTTTCCTGCTTATAAATTGGAGTGGGAGATAGGGTAAACGTGTCTAATTGTAATATTCTCTATGTCAAGGTATCTTTCATTCATTCTTCCTTTTTGGGGAGGGTTAAGTGACTTGCCCAGGATTGTGCAGCTAGTAAGGTCTGAGGTCCCCTTTGAACCCCAAACTTCTCGACTCCAGCGTTCTATCCACTGTGCTACCCAGCTGTCCCCCGAGGCCCCTTTCGCTCTTGACATGACATTCTGTATTCTATTTTTCAGAAGAGGAAACTACAACCCAGAATGGAGTAGGGGTTTGTTTCGGAGACAATGGAGCAGTTTGCCATTCCCATCTTCAGCTCGTTTTACAGTTGAGGAAACTGAGGCAGACAGGTTGTCATCAGTGTCAGAGTCAGGATTAGAACCCGGGGGTCCTGAGCCCAGTGCTCCAAGGTGAGGTCAGGGACCGACTAGGGTCTGGTTGGGTCTCCTGGCATGGCCAAGGCAAGGGGAAGCTCACCTGTGGGTGGTGCTCTGCTCACTCAGCGACTGCTGGGTGGCTTTGAGGTAACTCTGCCTGCGGGCAGCTGTCTTGGGGGATGGCTTGGGGCTGGTGTCCGAATCTTCGCTGTCCTCATCACCCATGGCCTTGATGTAGCTCCCACTGCGCATGCGTCTGCAAGGAATCTCACTGTCCGCACCCGTCCTGGAGAGGGAACTGTTCCACTCACTTGGGGGCACCTGAGGGGGGGACAGCAGCACGGACAGAGAGAGCACCAAGTCCCACTGTCAGAGCCCCGGTCACATGGAAAACGGCAAGAGCCCTGCAAAGCCACTGTCGCCACCCCGGTGACCTCAGGCTGGACCCTCCATTCTGGATATAAAATGTCTGTATTTCCATCTATAAAATGGATGGACATCTTAAGGTTCTTTCCATCCTTGGCATATTCTATATTCTAAAGTCCCTTATATCTTTGACATGACATTCTATGTTTTAGGGTCCCTTCCATCTTGGATGTTCAACTTTCTTTTTTCCTCCAATTTAGTTAATATTACAAGTAGATGTTCAAGTTTCTAAGGACCCTCCTGACATTTTGTCCTTACATCCTACCCGATATGACAGTCTAAGCCCTACCAGGGGTCCTCAAACTACGGCCCGTGGGCCAGATGCGGCATCTAAGGACGTTTATCCCCCTCACCCAGGATTATGAAGTTTCTTTATTTAAAGGCCCACAAAACAAAGTTTTCGTTTTTACTAGAGTCCAGCCCTCCAACAGTCTGAGGGACAGTGAAGTGGCCCTATTTAAAAAGTTTGAGGACCCCTGTGTAAGCTTTAAAGCCCTGTGGCTTATGATTTTATAAAGAAATAATCAGAACTTTATTTTGGTGAAGGCTCTGCTACCCTCAGCTATTTCTGGCCATTGCCACTGCCCTTAAAACTGCCACCCTCCAGAGACTGGGCCTTGGCAAAGAAAAGCTTCTGGACATTTGAAGATCCTTTTAGATCCTGTCATATTGTATTATAGAGGTGACTACTTCTAGACACCCAGAAAAGGTAGAGATTAAAGTCTGAATATTTTCACTCCTGAAAAATTAGAAAATAAACAATTCTTTCTTTCTCCAAATGTTTCTGGTTTCTTAGATAGGCCATCCTATCTCATCTAAATGAACACTCAGATACTTTAGTACCTAGAAGTAAAAGTGTTAAGAGAAACAATGTGCAGAACCTAGAACAGTAGGTTCAATGCTGAAATCCCTTTTAACAAGTTGTAATTGTGAGACAATCCCTTCTTTTCTTGGTGGGGGGGTCTCAGTTTCCTCCCCTGTAAAAAGGAATGATAATATCTGATCTTTGTCTTCTTATTGTGTTATGATCCAATGGAAGTGGATGAGAAAAATACTGTCATCACTGTAAAAATGTTTTGAACAACATAAAGGACCTTGCACTCTGTAAAGTACTTTATAAAATATAAATCATTTGTCACATAAATTTGTCATTTATAAGTTACTTGTAAACTGTGAAGTGCTCTCTTGGAAAGTTCTTTGTAAATTGTAAAACTCGTTAAAGTTCTATTCCTTTTTGTAAATTGAAAATTGCTTTAGAAGGTATATTATGAGAGTTAAGTTATGGCTCTGACATGGCCGAAAGAAGGAAATCCTGGTTCCTTCAGGCCATACCCCATGATTCCTTCTTGCCTGTTCTTCCTGGTCCCCCACACCCCATTATTCCCTTCTTGGAGCCCAAGATTACCTGAAGGTAGTGGTAGGCCAGGTCTTGATGACAAGATTTGGACTTTAGCAGGGCCTTGTCAATGGTAGCTGAAGCTTTCTGGCAGACTTCCCGGGCGTGGCTGAGGGTCAGAGTGGACCAGGAGCCGCGTTTGCCATAGCTAGCCTCTGTGCTGGCAGGCAGGCTGGCAGGTGGGGGTGCCCCTCCTCCCCCTCCTCCTCCTCCCCCTCCTGCTCCTCCTGCTCCTCCTGCTCCTCGGGGGAGCTCAGTGTTGTTCTTGGCTGCTTTCAGCATGTGCTCACTGAAGGTATTGTAGACAAAGTATCGTGGCTGTGCCCGTTCAGGCTGCCGACCCAGTGTCATCAGCCCAGCTGGGGGCCGGTAACCACAGTCCCCACTGTTGCCACTATCCAGGTTGTCGTCTGAGCTCCACCAGCCTGAGATGTTGGATCGGCTCCTCCGTTTGGGCTCGGCTGTCTTGGCTGAATCCTTGCCCTTGGCCCTCCGGCCCTTCCCGGTCTCCCCGCCCCCAGCTCCCCCTTTCCGGCCATTGCCACTGCCCTTAAGGCCGCCACCCTCCAGAGACTGGGCCTTGGCAAAGAAGAGCTTCTGGACTGAGTGGACCAGGTGTCGGATGCGCCCAGGGCTTTCCCCTCGTGGCCGGGGCTCTGCCCGGTGGAACTGAAGAGTACTGAAGCCGTCACGATGTACAGGCAGCTGCTTCTCAAACTGGTCCAGGAGGTTGGCTGGCAGCCGGTTGATCTTGGTGGCTTGGGCATGGCTTGGGAAGGGGCCCTCCTCGGGGACTTCAAAGTGGGAATTGTAGTGGAGGCGAGGGAAGGTTCCACTGGTGGGCAGGGGGCTGGGCAGAGGGAAGAGGGTATCCCCTGGCACAGCAGTTGAGGCTCCTGGGAATCCTGATTCACGGGAGAAGGGGTCAGCCGTCACCGTTGCCGTTGGAGACAGCAGGTAGGGGTTCCGGTCAGATCCAGGGAACAGAGCATCCGGGGGTGGTGGCTCCAGGCTGTCTGAAAGGTGGCGACCTCGACTGTCCCCACTGAGGCCTTTCATGGTCCTAATCGGAGCCTCAGAGCATCTCGTCTGCCCCCTCCTCACCCTTGATGGCTAAAGGGGCAGCTGCTGCTGGGCCCCTCCCTGGGTGCTGTCCTGAGGAGGAAGGAGGATACTTGGTTAAGCTAAGAGGACACGGCCAGATACATAGCTTTAAGAGACTGGGAGGACATTGAATTGGCCAAAGCCAAAGGAGGTTAACACTTTTTAAAAGGAGGTCTTTCCCGTGCTTTTCTTTTCTCCTTTCTGTTTCTGTCTCTGTGTCTGTCTTTCTCTCCCCCCCTCTATGTCTTTCCTTTCTCTCTCTCTCTCCTCTTTTGTCTCTGTCTCTCTCTGTAACTACCCTCCCATCTCTTTTTCCCTCTCTATTTCCCTCTCTGTCTCTCCTCTCTGCCTCTCCTTTTCTCTGTTTCTCTTTCTGTCTCTGTCTCTCCTCTTTCTCTTCTTCTCTCTTTGTCTCTGTCTCTCTATCTTTCCTTCTTTCTTTTGTAAATTTGTAAGTTTATATTAAATTCAAGTATAAAATGAGAACAAAACACATTGCCATATAAACAGCAGACCACAAGAGAGGATTCAATATAAAACAATTTCCATCTCAAGGAAACCCCTCTAATAAACACTACACATTGTTTTTGAAGCTGCCCAGTTTTTCTTTGTAGATTTATTTTTGTTCTTTGTTGTGTTTCCTGAGCTTTTCTATAGCTGGGTGACCATGAATAAATTCTTACTTTCTCTGAATCTCAGCTTTCTCAGCTGGACTAGATGGTTCCTTTCAGAGTTGATTTCCTATGGTTCTATAAAAAGAAACAATATTAATAACGCCAAACAGTCCTGAGTGGAGACAGCAAGTAGTTTATTATTTTCATTTTATAGAGGGAGAAACTGAGTCTGACAGAGAACTGACTTGTTCACAGTTATTTGGCTGGGATGTGTCTGAAATAGCTATCGAAAAGAAGTCTTCCAACTGTATAAATATGTATACATATATTGTATTTAACATATACTTTAACATATCTAACATGTATGGGATTACCTGCCATCTAGGGGAGGGGTGGAGGGAAGGAGGGGAAAAGTTGGAATAGAAGTTTTTATAAAGTTGAAAAATTACCCATGCATATGTTTTGTCAATAAAAGCTATAATAATAAAAAAATAAAAGAAATCTTCAGAGAACTAAGTTCTTTCCCATCCACGCCTACCCATTGGGGCCTGCCTATGTTCTTTGGCCTCTGTTGCCATTTGGCAAAAGAATTTGCAAGAGTTTTGACAATGACTTGTTGTATGATGTTGGGCAAGAAGTCTTTCTGGGTTTTAGCCTTCCATCTGTAAAATGGGTGGGTTGGATTAGATGAACTCTAATGGCCTAGAAATTACAGTCTATGATACTGATGCTAATTCTAGAATAAAGGATATTTATTTTAGAATAAAGGATATTTAGACTTAAAGACCAAAGTTGGAAGCGGCCTTGGAGGTGAAGTCTAATTCTCTCCTTTTACAGAGGAGGAAATAAGGAAAGAAACACTTATTAAATACTTACTATGTGCCAGTAACTTTACAAATATTATCTCAATTTAGCCTGGGCATAGTAAGTGCTATTATTGCTCCCATTTTACAGTTGAAGCAACTAAGACACACCACACAGAGGGGAATGAACTGCCCAGGAATGCACAGGAAGTAAGCATTAAAGATGAGATTTGAACTGAAGTTTTCCAATTTCAGATTCAGTGCTCTTTCCCCTGTACCATGCGGCTTCCATATTCTAGAGAATATGGGCTAAGAAGCCCTCCTTGATTTCTCCCTCCTTGATCTCCCCACATCACTTTGCCTGAGTGTTATTTTTCAGTCCCACTTCCACAACCAAGTTTATCTATAGATCTGAGGTTAAGAAATTCTGCTGTGGCTCTGGAAGAGGGGTTTGTTTTCAATTAAAGTTAGGATTCATTGTGTGGTCAGGTTGAAAGCTCAGTCTGGGTCTGGATACAGGGTTTCTGGCCAGCTCCTGGAGCTTAGAACAAGCCTAAGTCAATTAGGCAGGAATTTGGCCACTCAGAAAGACCATGGAGGATCATTATGGGCAGATGGGGGCAGGGGGAGCTCCTGAAGCCAACTCCCTGTGAAGTTCCATTTCCTTGAGGGCAATGAGGCTTGTATTAATTACTGTTAATTATGGGGAGGCTGCCCCATAATTTCTGTAATGTGTCTACCGGTACAGGTCACTTGGGTAATAGTGGTAGGATCTGAGTCAAGGTTCTCTCACTCTACAACCAATTCTTTTTTCTAGGTCTTGAATGCTGGATTTAAAAATCTGTATCATAGAAAAGCACTATATAAGGAATCAACAGACTGGCCTCAGTTATTGAACTGTTGTGTGACCTTGATAAATCCCTAAAAGATCTGTAAAGCTGAGAAAGCTAGTTGGGGAAGGGTAGGTGGTACAGACAAGGAAGCAAGAGGTGTTCCTGCAACCTTTTTGAGTCAGCAGAAGGCCCTGCTAGATGCAGAGCTCTTGTTGTTTTTTTGGGGCCATCAGCTAAGTGAGTGGATTTTTCCTTTAGGTTTATAGGGCAGAGCAGCAATTCTGGAAACACTGCTACAAAAGAAAGAAGCAAGAAGCCCATATATCAAAGGCTAAGAGTTGGATGGGGGGGTATAAGAGGTAAAGTAAGTCCCCCCCAAAACCTCCTTCCCCATCTTAGCACAGTAGGCAAGGCTGGTCCTCCCCTTGTGGCTCTCAGCTCTCTCCTTAGAATCATGAAGAAAACATCCAAGCTATTCTTAGGTCTATGCAGCCTCCCCATAATTAGCAGTAATTAATACAAGCCTCATTGCCCTCAAGGAAATGGAACTTCACAGGGGGTTGGCTTCAGGAGCTCCCACCCCCACCCCCACCCCCATCTGCCCATAAGGCAGTCTTTCTGAGTGGCTAGCTTCCTGCCTGATTGGCCTAGGGTTGTTCTAAGCTCCTGGGAGCTGGCCAGAAACCCTGTATACAGATCCAGACTGAGCCTTCAACCTGGCCACACCATGAATCCTAACCTTAAGTGAAAATAAACCCCTCTTCCAGAGCTCTACAGCAGAATTTCTTAACCTTAGATCTACAGACAGACTTCATGAGGTTTTAGATGGGAACAAAAAAGTTATATCTTTATTTTTACTAACCTCCAAGTGAAATTTACTATTTCTTTGAATTATGAGTAATAGGGAACAATATTCTGAGGACTCTGCAAAATTTTTCAGATTGTAAAAGGGGTCACAAAAATGTGAAAAGCCTCTGCTTGAGAGTGAACCCAGTCTCTGGGTCTGGCCTTAGTCTTAATCTTAAATGCTAGATTGAGTTCTGACTCCAGCTAGGGACAAGTGTGGAATTCTAGAACTAGAACTAGAACTAGAAGGAGCCTTAAATAATCCTTCTCAATTTACATGTGGGTAATTAAAAACCATAAAATAATCCAGGTCACATAGTGAGGTGGCAGAGCCCAGACTAGGCTCTTTCCACAGGATACATAAGGAAGAATAATTCCCTTGTGTCATTAGTGAACATATTTCTGGGTGTGCGTAGGAGAGGTTAGAACAGAGATCCTTAACTGAGATCTATGAACTTGGAAAATTTCATCTTTATTTTTGCTAATCTCTAACTGAAATTTAGCATTTTCCCCAATTATAATGTAACAAAAAAAAGCTAATAAGGGGTTCATAGGCTTCCCAGAATGCCAAAGGGATCAAGTGAGATGTGATGAAAAGATCTGTTGGCTGGAACTTCGGAGAACTGGATTATAATTCTAAACATAGGAAGCTAAGATAGTCACTTTGGAAGAAAAATTCTAAGGAAACTCCTACTTAACTCTAACTCTAAATTTTGACTCCCTATTCCCAGGGCAAGAGGATGAGAAAGAGAAGAGTAAGCCAGTGGGTTGGCTAAGACTCTTAAAACATTGTGATCTCAGGGCAGCTAGATAGCACAGTGGATAGAGCACTAGCCTTGAAGTCAGGAGAACCGGAGTTCAAATCTGACCTCAGAACTTAACACTTAATAGCTGTGTGACCTTGGGCAAGTCACAACCCCAATTGCCTTGCCAAAAAAAAAAAAAATCACACATACAACTAATATGGTCCCTCTCTCTCCTTGGGTTCAAGATTCAATCACGTCAGTTTTGGGACTCCCTAGGAACACAGTGAAAATCATCAATTCTCTTTGGGCTCTAAAAAACTGAATTTGACCCTAGTGTATAGGATGTATCCTATGAATTCTTGGTGAAAGATTGGATGGGTGGGGGTGCCATGTGCAAAAACTCTGTGCATCTTGGAAAGAACAGACCACTAACAAAAGGTCATTTTTGCCTGTGAACTTTGGTAGAGTGGGCAATAGATTAAAAAGGGGAGAGAGAAGAATAGCCTAACCTTCCCAATATCCACAGCAGGCCCAAATGGACCCGACTGACCGAAGGCTCTTGAGCCAAAGCAATCTCAGCACCTGGACAGCTCCCACTGAGCAGCTTCACAGTGCTCTGGCAGATAATGCAGGGCCAATGCAGGTCTCTAAAATTCTAACAAAGTACTTTTGCTAAACTGTAAGTTTGTTTGTTTGTTTGTTTGTTTTTAATTGGAAGGTGCTATGGGGAATGAAGGAGGGAGAAAACAAAGGGCACAAATTTTTAAAAGAAGCCTGAAATCCTCATAGTCATAGATTGAAAGCTAGAAAGGATCATAATGGCTATCAAGTTTAACCCCCTCCTTTTATAGATACCAGAAAACTGAAGTACAGAGAAGTTAAATTACTTGCTTAGGGTTACATAGTGGTATTTTGCCCACCATTCTATTTCTGTGCATGGGAACTTCAGGGGCTTGATAACTAATATAAGGCCTGATGTCTATTAGGCACTAAATCAATGATTGTTGATTGATTAGCCTCCCAAGTGTAGTTCTAGAGAAGCTTTTGAAAGGGGAATCAGGAGATCCTGGTTCAGTTCCAGATCTGAGTAAATCTCCCCCCCTCTGGATCCAAGTTTCCTCATCCATAAGATTAAGGTGGTTGGTCTGGATATTTAAAGTCATCGTGTATTGAAAACAACGTAGGATTTGGACCTGGCTTCAAATCTTGGTTCTTCTTTCTTTCTTGTTCTTCAGTTTCCTTATTTGTACAATGAAAAAATTGGACTAGGTGACCTCTTAGGCTTCATATCAGCTCTAAATTTATGACCTTATGATTCTCCAAGTTTCCTTTTGGCACTAGATCCTATGATGTCATGAATCCTAAGTCTTGTCTCATCTTGGAACTTGGGTTTCCTCATCCACAGATGAAGATACCCAGCCCTGCCTCTCTTGGAGGGTCACTGTGGGAATCAAATAAGGTGCTGTAAACACATCATGAACACACACCTAGCTCCTTCATAGTAAACCCTCATCTTTCACTCTTCTCTGACAGTGACATTTGAAGAATGTGCATGTGACAGCTGGAGTTGGCCTGAGCCCCAAATTACTATGTCATCACCCAATGAAACAACAGGCACTGTTGGGGAAATGATGAAGAGGAAGGTCAAGAATTACCTCACCTAACTTTGCTAGATTATCTTTTCATCTATTATATCCTGCCTGGTGTAGAAGATTATGAGTATGAAGACCTGTATTAAAGGCCCTTCTTAGTCATTAATTTGTCATATAACCTTGTACCTGCTCCTTCATGTCTCAGAATTTTGGTTTATCCTTCTATGAATTAGAGAGAATGATTCCTCCCCCACCCCCATCTGCCTCAATGTGTTCCTAGGAGGATTTTACAAAGTGAATGTCTTGCTATCAAAGAAAATCATTTGGTAGAGTGAAGGATGGAAGAGTTGGAGAGGGAGAGAGAATTCCGAGATCAGAGCAGGCAGTCCTGGAGAGGTAGGATTTAAGCTGGGCCTTAGCTGATGGGTAGAATTGTTTAGACTGAGAGAGGAAGAAAGTTCCTTATGGGAAAGGGATAGGAATGAGTCTGGTGTAAGAGGCAATGGAGGTGTATTTGCCCTTTCCTCCAAATTGGCATGCACCTATCATGGGTATCCGGAATGTGTAGAGGCTGCTTGTTAGCACAGTGGATAGAAAGCTGGACCTGAAGTCAAGAAAAGGGGAGTTAAAATATGGCCTCAGACACTTAATTAAACTGTGTTATTGGGTAAATAACTTAACCTCTGCCTCAATTTCCTTAATGGTAAAATAGGGACACCTACATCACAGGATTGTTGAGAGGATCAAATGAGATAATATTTGTAAGTCCTTAGCCAGTGCTTGGCGTAGTATAGGCACTTAATAAATGCTTATTGCTTCCCTTCTCCTTTCCTGAGGACCATGTGCCAAGGAATGCTGAGACTAGAACATAGAGTCTGAATCACAGACTTCCCACTCTTTCAGGACATCAGCAGAATGGTGTTTACTTTCTCACTGGGCTGAGGTCCTTGAAGGTCAGCCTTGGGATTCAAGTGGAAATTTGAAGCTGGGAAGAATAGGGGGCGGAGTGTCAGTAAGTGGGCAAAAAAATAAGAAATGAAAGGAAGAGTAGGAGATATAGAGAGATACAGAAAGAGCTATAAAAAGCCTGAGAGCCAAACAAAAGAGAGGGATAGAGATTAAGACAGAAATAACTGCAAAAGAAAAGCCAAGAGAGGAAGTTCAAGTTGACTTAGACAACATGTCAGATCCTTTCCAATTTTCCAGAATCTCTGATTTAATGATTCTGTGAATGTATACAAAGTATTCTATAACCATAAAATATTAGTAATTATTATTAATGATAAATTCAAATTCCTGTTGAATGAATTCTTTCTATGCCCTCACTTAGAGTCACTTGTTATTTGAACAACTTCAGTGATGAGGAGCTCATTATCTCTTGAGACAGTCCATGACACTTTCAGAAAGCTCTCATGAGGGAATTCTTCTTACATTGAGCTTAAATGTTTTCTCTTTGTTCCTAGTTTTGCCCTCTCGATCTAAAGAGAAGTCTAACTCTCCACCCCTTAAGCACAAATATTACTTGAAAAATTTGAAGATGGGTATCCTGTTTCATTCTCTCCCCCAAGCCTTCTCTTTCCTAGACTAACTACCCTCAATTTCTTCATCTGATCTTTAGATGGAATGATATGGAGGTCCTTCGACTGCCCTTGTCACACTCTTCTGGATTTGCTCCATTTTGTCTTTGTCCTTCAGAGCAGGGTTCATTTCCCACCCTGTCCCTAACCTCTTCTTCCCTAGGATAAACATTCCCAGTTCTATTAGATGATAGTTTCTATAGATTGGTCTCTAGCAGTTCTCATAAAACTTGCCAACTTACATAGTGATACTACCTAACTTCTTCGGTATAGTTTTAGTATAGTATGATTTTTTTTCATAAGGATGAGCACTACATTTTTTTGGGGGGAGGCAATTAGGAATAAATGATCACTGCCCATGGTCACCCAGTTAGTGTCTGATGCTGTATTTGAATTTAGGTACTCCTGACTCCAGGGAATATTCATAGTGCTCTATGCACTGTATCACCTAGTTGCCCCTATGAGCACTAAATAATCAGTCAGTCAATCACTGGCAGGGAAGCCTGACAAACACACTAGTACCAAAAGTTGCAGAGTAGTAAATGCTGTTACTTGGAGCACAACTGAAGTTCTAAACTCTTGTTCTGGACAGAGTCCTTATTGTTTTTCCAGGCTGAACTCCATTCCCACCAACTGAAATGAGTTTTGTTGGGGGAAGAGGAAGTGATATGTTAGAAAATATTTGATAACTGGTCATCTTATTTTCTCATGCTATGTTTTTAAGTTTAATCTATATTAGTAATATTTTTTATCACTTTCTTAAGTATAGGCAATCAACAAAATATTAACTCAAGTATTTGCTCATTTCTAAACTACTCAAGGAAGGAGTGTCCCTTTAAATCATGTACTCTGGAAGGACAAACAAAGCCTGGTATGATGAGAAAAGCTTTGATCTGGATTGTTGGAGGAGCTCTTGGAAGACAGGATACTAATGCATTGTTACTAGAGCTGGAAATTGATCAAACCATTCTGCAAAGTAATTTGGAACTGGGCTCAAAAAGTCACTAAACTGTATATCCTTTGACTTAGCAATAACACTAGTAAAGATTAAAGAAATCAAAGAGATTTTAAGTCCCAAAGAGATCACAGGAATAGGGAAAGACAATATTAGAGTAGCACTTAGAGTAGCGGTTTTTTTTTGTTGTTGTTGTAGCAAAGAACTGGAAATGAACTAGATACTTTTTAAAGGGAGAATGGTTGAACAAATCATGGTATATAATATAACGAAATGTTACAATTTTGTGCTACAAGAAATGATGAAAAAGATAGATTTAGAAACACTGGGGAAGACTCATATAAACTGATGCAGAGTGAAGTGAGTAGAACCAGAAGAACATTAATACAATGATCTCAGCATTGTAAATGAAAACAACATTGAAGACTTAAGAACTCTTATCAATGCAATGACCAGTCATATTTCCAGAAGATTGATAAAGCATGTCGTCTATTTCTAACAAAAAGAGGATGGATTGCAGGTATAGAATGAAATCTTATCTTCAGATGTGACCAACTAAACAAATCCTATGGAACTCATCAAACTTGTTGAGATTACAGATTTATAAAACATAGAGTTTCTAGAGACATTGGAGATTATCTAGTTCAGTGATCCTTAACCTTTGTTGTGTCCTTGACCCCTTGGGCAATCTGGGGAAGTTTATGGCCCCCTTCTTAGAACAATGCTTTCAAATACATAAAATACATAGGATTAAAGGAAACCAAAGTTTAGTGAAGTTAAAAGTGTAATTTTTTCCCATCCAAGTTCAAGGATCCCCTGAAATATTTCTGTTAACTGGTAAGAACTCCTTATTTAGATACATAAGAGATTAAACCAACATAAGATCCCTTTGACTAATCAAGATGCTCTTAAAATTGCAAATATTTCTGAAAGAGTTAAGATGGGCTATTAGTCACTTTTTAATATGAATTCCTTTGATGAGACTGCTTTCTTAATATTTAGTTGGGAACTGTAGAGAGGAATGAATGGGAAGTGGATTTGAGTTGAGTTTTGTTGGTTTTTCTGGAAGGTGGGATATGGGAGCAGGAGAATTGCTTGGGAGAGGAAGAGTGGGAGCTTGAGGAGGATAAAAGATTCTAAAGAAAGCAAGGGAACCCTGCTCTCTACTTTCCTTCCCCTCCCCCTCAAAGATTATAGGCCCAGAAACTCTCTGTTGGGGCAGGTGGCTAATTATCTCAACATATAGGTGTAAGCCCTAGGTAGAGGGGATAATGGCAAAAAGCAAAACTTGAGACCCTAAAATCTGCCTTGCATCTGAAACTCCCACTTGAGTCAGCCAGAAGGAGAGAGATAGTTGGATTTGCATAGTGGCATAGCTTCCAAACCAGGAGCAGAGAGTCAATAAAGGGTAGTGGAAGGAGCCTGGATTTGCACTTAGAGGCTCATAGGGTCAAACTCTTGCTCTTCTACTCATTACTCCTATGACCTTGGATAAACACTCTTAGCTTTGCTTGATCTCTTTTGCCTCATCTATAAAATGAGGGGATTGGATTAGATGATCTCCAAGGACTCCTTTTAACTTTAAAGCCTATGAACATTGTTTCAAAAGCTGCATTTTTTCAAGCCACTCAGCTCCTTTTCAAGGTGAAGGACTTTTTTTGGTGGGGGGAGAAGAGAACAGGCTAACCAATTCCTTGGAGTAGGACAACAGAGGACTTCCCAACCCCATTAAAGAGCTCAGAGAGTCCCTCAGGAGGCTATCAAATTACTTTTTTATGCTCTCAGCATCTTCACTTTGGAACAAAGAATAATCCACCCTCATGGGCTGTTCCCAATCTTTAATACTTTTGTATCCCCTGGAAAAAATAAGTTGGATGAAATCTATTGTCATCTTTCCTTTGTTGGCCTTGAACCAACATTTTTTCTGCCCTGAAGGACAGCACAGGAACTGATTAGTAGAAAATGGTGAAGATGAGGAATTGAGAGAAATATGGGAAGATCTGTAAGAACTTGTGTCTTACACAAATGAGGAAAAGCAAGAGAACAGCTAATATTTGGCTAGAACTTACAGGTTTGCAAAGCATTTTGCATATAACTCATTTGATCCTCACAGCAACCTTGAAAGATGGGTTATTTTTATCCCCATTTAAGAAACTGAGGCATAGAGAAGTTAAGTAATTTGCACAGGATCACAACTCTAGGAAATATCTCAGGCAGGATTTGAACTCAGGTTTTCTTGATTTCAAGTCTATTGATCTATTCATCATACTATTGATCTGTAGAGACACAGTGAGTTCAGCCATGAAAATGAAAGATCATGGAAAAGAAGTGAACTCTGAGCAAATGGAAAAATTATTGAAGGCTCTGATCAAGAGATAATTAAATATACCTTTGTTTGAAAAGTGGAAAATGTCAGGGAAAGTTCTGCATCATATTTTTTTTGTGTGCAAATTTTTATTTGTCACAATGGAAGCTAGGGAAGGAACAGACATTTATTAAATATACACCATGTGTAGACACTATGCTAAGCACTTTGCAAATATATTATCATTTGATCCTCACAATAACCCCTTGAGATATGTACTATTGTTAGTCCCATTTTCCAGTTGAGGAAACTAAGTGATTTGTCCATCATCTCATAGCTAGAAAGTATCTGAAACTAGATTTGACTTAGGCCTTCCTGACGCTAAGCCCAGTTATTCTGTCAACATGTCACCTAATTGCCTCTAGGGATGTGGGAAAGGTTGGGGAAATGATTGATATAAAGATAGAAGAAATCAACAAAATAAGATTTTTTTTTTTTACTACAAAGAGGCCATGCTGGTTCACATGAAACAATGTTTTACATGACTTCACATACATAATTAACGTGTTACTTGTTGTCTCAAAGGGGAGGGAAGGGACAGAATTTAGAACATACAATTTTTTAAAATGAATGTTAAAATTTTTAGAAAATATAATTGTGAAACAGCTAAACAAAGAAAGAGAAAAGCTGGACTTGGAGACAGGATCCCTGGGTTTGAATCCTTATTCCAACACTTAATAATATTGTAACTTTTTGCATATATTATTTCATCTCTGTGACCCTCAGTTTCATCATCTGCAATATGGGAACAGTAACACTTTTATAAGTACCTGGAAAGACTTCTTTGAAGAAGGGTTTTTGCCAGTTTTAAAGTACTATAAAAAGTGAACCAATAGCTTCAGTTTCCTCTGATAATCTATGCTGTGGTAATCTCCCAGGATTGTTGTCAGAGAGGATACTTTGAAAGTCACAGACCCAATTTTTATAGCTGTTCATAATTCATACCACATTTTCACTTTACAATTCATTAAACAATATTTATTAAATGCCTAGAATGTGCCAGGCACTGGGGACTACAAAGAAAAATTTCTAAAATAACCCCTGACTCTTTTACATTCTATTATCCTGCCTGTATTTCAGGGTACCCTCTCTTCCTCTCCTAAGCAGTTTTTTTTGCTCAAAATTTGCCTCTTCCTACTCATAACATCCAACAAAATAAAACATAAACCTATGTCCATTCATTCATTGCCAAGGTTCTCAATTAGATGTTAAGAAAACAGCCCTTTATTGAGTAAAGGGAAAAGGAAAATTTTTTTCATTCCTTGTTTTAGTGCTGATGTGTAGATGGCATTTGTTGGTGGAAAGTCATATGAAGTGGGTAAGAGAAAATATCATTATTCTCATTTTACCAATGAAGTAATTGAGGTTCATACATGTCCAAAGTCACATTGTTAATAAATTTGGTTGGAATTCAAACCCAGGTTCTCTCAATCCATATCTATCATTTTTCCATTAACATACTACCTCTCAATAAGCATTATTAGTTTGCCTTGAATTTAGACTGCCTCTCTAAAAAGAGATTTTTTTTAAAGGAAAGAGATTATACTGATTTATACTGCACCTAAGACCAGGACAGTTAAATAAAAATATTACAGATCACACTCAGATTTCATAGAAGTTAGACTTGGAAAAAAAATTAGTGAAATCTATACTCAGATGAATCCAGGAATGTGGAAAGATTTGTATATTGTTTACAAGTAAATTGATCTTGTTGGTATTGTTTATTTCTTTCCTAAAGTCCTTCTTCATGTTTTCTGGTGGCACAGAGGTGAGGTTGGGATAATGGGGTCTATGTCCAGAGAATCCAAGCTCTGACAAGTCCTATGCCAAGTTGAGAAGCATTTAAGTCCCTACTATATATGAGGCACTGTGCTAAGTGCTGAAGATACAAAGAAAGGCAAAAATAGTCCCTGCTCTCAAGAAGCTCAAATCTAATGGGGGATACAACCTACAAATTTATATGAACAACATGTACACAGGATAATTTGGAGGTACTTTCAGACGAAAAGTACCAGCATTAAAGGAAAATTGTAACGGCTTCTTGTAGAAAGTAGGATTTTAGCTTGAAGAAAAACAGAACATGAGAAGTGAAGACAAGAAGGGAGAGCACTCCAGGCATGGGAGCTGGCTGGCTAGGAAGAATGCATAGACTCAGAGATGGAGGGTCTTGTGCAAGAAGCACCAAGGAGGCCGGTGTCATTGGATGGGAGAGTAAAGTATAAGAAGACTGGAAAAATAGGAAGGCCCCACTTAATAATAATAATAATAATAATGACTTTCAAAGCCCAACAGAGGATTTAATATTTGATCTTGGAGGTGATGTCAAACTATAAAGTCTTCATAGATCCAGGATGAACCATATGTCTGCTCTTCAAGGCTCAGCTAAATTCAATGCAGAGAGGCCCATCACCAGAGAGATGGCATTTCCAGCAATTCCTGAAGCCCATTTCATAAAGTGGAAGGACTTGGATCTTGCTATTCTGCATAGATGATATTTGATCTCCCATATCTAGTACTTTGCACAGATTGTCCTTTAGGCCTCTCATATATACTTCTGAAAACCCCTGGCCCACCTTCCTTGAAAGCTTAACTCAAATGCTACATCTTCCATGAAACCTTTCTTCATCTCCTTAGCTGATGGTGCTTCCTCCCCTCCCCAAGTATATTTACTTTGTATATGTCTGTTATATATATTGCATATATGCATCTTAGCTTCCTCCTTCCATAGAAACTAAGTTCTTTGAGGGCAGGCACTGTTTCATTTCTGACTGAGCATCTCCATTATCTAGAGTCATGTTTAGTGATTGACATGTAGAGGGCAATTAATAAATACTCTTTGATTGATGGATGGATAGAGGGAAGACACATAGATCCATGATCCTGACTCATAGGATCACAAATTAAGAGTGGGAAAAAATTATAGAAGTCATTAAGATAAGTTTCCTCACTTTATAAATGGGGTAACTTGCCCATAGGTAATAAGTTCTGATTCCAAATATATTGCTTTTTCTACTATTCTCTGCTTCTTCCTTTGATATATTGATATACTCTTAAAGTACTATAGAAATGTAGAATTATTATTATTATTCATTTCATAGGTTTCCATGGCCAAAGAACTCATCAGCTAGTAGCCAACATGCTTGGCTGAGTGCCTCTCCATATTGAGCTGGAGTAATCTTCAGATTGCAGATTCAGTCTGTTGCCAATACTGAATTTAGAGGGATATCATCCAGAAAATGCATTAATGAAAAAAGGGGGCCAGCTGCTCATGCAATGAGAGGGAAGGTTAACAGAAGTATGACTCAAGGGATGCAGTGATACTCATTGGCTTTGGAGTCAGAAAACCTAGGTTCAAATTTAACTCTTAACATTTATAGCCCTATTAAGTCTTGGCTTTGCCACTATTTCATTGTATGGCCTCAGAGAGTTACTTACCCCTTTCTCAATGACAATTTCCCTATCTTTAAAATGAAAGGGTTGGACTAGATGGCTTCTATGATCCTATGAAATGTAAAGGGTCCCAATCTAGCCTGTTGGCTAGAGGAACTGGAGAATATTTCTGGTCGGGCATGAATGAGAATTGCTCAGGATGAGCAGGTATAGGTAAAGCATCATCTATACTTGTGGAAAAAATATCCATTGATAAAGCATTAAATTATATTGTTATTATTGGAAGACTCTATTCAAAGACTTGCTTTTGTTTCTCTTGATCAATTTCTGATTAGTTTCCACTGAAATTTCATTCTTGAGTCAGAGTGTCAGACCTAGAGAGGCATAGCAACTGGGCTTAGGTGATTTCCTTAAAAGAGGCAATATCTGAATGAGGAAACTCCTTTCTGCTAATGAAGACTGGTGCCTCCTCACACCTAATTGCCCAGGACACTGAGACTTAGCGACTTTCCTAAAGCCACACAGCCAGTACATTGTTTAGAGGTAGCACTTGAAAACTGGGGTTTTCTGACTCTAAATTCAGCTTTTTAATCAGTATGCCACAATGTCTCCTTTAGGGGCAAAACTAGAAAGGACCTTAAATTACAGTTAGTCTAATTGTTTCAGTCCCAGGCTGAGGAAATGTCTAACTCATAATAACAGAGAAAGTCAGTGGCAGAACCAGAATTAGAACCCAGGTTTCTAAGCACTGGATTTTACTCAAAGCACAGAAACTGTTTGGGTCTAAGAAGCTTATCTCTAGAGGGTCCCATTAATCTTTATTCAAAACTGCCATGAAATCTACTCAAGCCTGTTTAATATTCTGCTTGGGAAAGCTTAGAGCAAAATAAAATATTTATCAGTGGCTGGTGGTTTGCGGAGGCCATTAACAATGCTATACCTCCCTCTGCCTGGGAATCTAATTGCCTTCATTGTCCCATATTTGGCTTCATGGAACGGAAAAATAACTTTCCAAGCTAATGGCTCAAGATGAGCCCAGCCTTGTAATTTCAGTTCAATTCAACAAACATTTATTAAATACCTACTATGTGTCAAGGCACTGGAGAATGAAAAGATGAAAATGAAACACTCCATTCCCTTCTCTTAAGGGACTTTCATCTTACCTGGGGGTAGAAAGGGGAGTTATACCTCTTACCCTCCATAGAAAGTAAGCTCCTTGAAAGCAAAAATTTTTTGCATATTTGGGCACATACCTAGCACATAACGGCTCCTAAAATAATTCTTGAATTGAACACACATACAGATAGGGAAACACAAAATAATTTTTAGAAGAGAGAGAATAGTTATAACTGAGGGAGGAAGTGTCAGAAAAGTTCTCAAATGGGGAAAAATGAAATATACTTTGAAGGAAGTTAGTAATTCTAAGAGGTAGAGGTGAGGAAGGAGTACATTTCAGACATACCAGTGAAAAGGTATGGAAAAAGTAGGAGATGGAATAGCATGTTTAGAAAATAGTGGGTTACTTTGATTGGAATGGATATTGTATGAAAGGCAGTAACATGATATAAAATAGAAAAGATTGTTAGGAACCAGATTATGAATGGCCAATTAAAAGACAGGCTGGGGATTTCGAATTTATCCCCAAAGCAATAGGGATCCATGGAAACTTTCTGAGCAGTAGAGTGACAAGCTATACACACACACACACAAACACACACACACAAACACACACACACACACATTACAAGAATATTAGATTGGCAACTGTACAAAGTGGAGAAAGGAAAGACTGGAGGAGGGAAAACCTTTCTTTTCTGCCTTCTAGCTCCAATTTTTTTTCGTGGTGGAAAGAGTATCTAGTCTGGTGTTCTCCCTCCCTCTCTCCCTCCCTTTCTTCTTTCCTTCCTCCTTCCCTCTCTGTCTCTCTCTCTCTCTCCAGACACTTAATATACTAGCTGTGTGACCCTGAGCAAGACACTTAACTCTAACTGCCTCACCAAAAACAAAAAAGGGAAAGAAAATAAAAATGAAGACCATAATAATGATGATGATAATTATACTGCCTCTTTGTTATGAAGGCTACACGGATATTGCATTAAGTACCAGATTTGTGATTTCAGGGCCAGGGAATCCTGAATGAGGAACCCTCTACCAGGAAGTACACTGATGGTTTAACACACTTGCCAGGATGTGTCTGTGGCAGGATTTGACCCCAGTTCTGCAGGGCTCAAGAGGCAGCTCTCCATCCATCCATTCAGCTGCTCTCATGAATGATAATTACTTCCCCTCTCCAGGAGAGGGCTGGATGGAGGGAGTGGCAAGTGGGAAGTGGGGAAAGCTGGGGAGCCTAAGACAAGACAGGCCAGCCCCAGGCAAAATTTAGAAGTAAGTGATTTTGTCTGTGTTCTCTCCTTTGCTTTCTAAAACTGACACTTTTTATCTGATTTCTTGGCTTTTCCAGGAATCTAGAGTTATTTGTCTCCCAGTGGAAAGCAGTCTAAGTGAACAACAGTTTTTAATCCAATCTGGGGCAATAAAGGCAGGCTGGAAAAGCTCTTTCCTCATTGGAATATTTATTATTCTTTTTTGGATGACTACCCCTCCCAAATGCATAGGGGGTTGCTTTTTCTTTCATAAGGGGTTATCACATCCGCACTTAGCATCAGATGATTCAGAGATGGATTGAGGAACCTTAGAAATCATCCCTCCTGTCCCCACCAACTTTACAGGTGGACACCGAGGACAGAATTGGCTAAAGGACTTGCCCAGAGTCACAAAGATGGTAAATGGTAGAGCTAGTTCAAATCTTCTGCCATTTTCAACCTATGTGATCTTGGGCAAGTTATTCAGACTCTCAGCCTCAGTTGCCTTCTCTGTAAAACAAGGATGATAACTTTGGTACTACCTACATTACAGGGTTGCCATAAATAAATTCAATTGTAAAGCTCATTGCAGTACTATAGAAATGAGATTATTATTATTATGGTTACCCCATACTCATATGAGCAGACTCCTTCTCTATACAAAATGGTGTTTGGTAAAACTGGCGGACAGAGCAAAAAATATTTTCAAGGATTTGGCCCATTAAGCCTCTTGTCGAGCTCTAAAAAAGATCACAGGCCCCGTTTCCCAGAAGCCTCTTCGCCCAGGGCCTGACTGCCAACGAATGACTGCTGGGGCCTGGATAATGACTGAGACTTCCTACAGTGTGGTGCCTGACCAAGGGCTTGGCTCTCTGGCTGTCTGGCTCGATCCCCCGCCCAGACAGGTAGGGCAGGGCACCGTGCAGGCATTCGTGCCGGGAGTTTGTCCCTGAACCTTCCTTTCAATTTCCAGCCGCACTTGTCAGGGAAGGGCCTAAGCCCAGCCGCTCACTCCAGAGCATGAATGCTCTCATTAGACAGGTGGGGAAACTGAGGTCCAGGGAAAAGCAAAGTCACACAAGGAGGCATTCCTCCCCCCAGCCCTCTGCTTTTCCTCTTTTACTGGCAACCGTCTTGCTGGCAAAACAGAGGCCTGAGGCTCCCAGCCCAGGTTCTCTGGCTGCGGCTGCGCTGACATCCAGTCTAGTGGCTGGCTGAGCCAGGCATAATGTGGCCCCGGAGGACCCATGGTCGCTAATTAGCACTTAATTAAGCACCTTGGAGAGACAAATAAGAATCTGAAGGCTGTGTATGGTTCTCAGACACCTCCCATTCTGCGAAAACACAGACACAGAGATACAAAACACTCACACACAGCACAACCGCCTAAGGGAAGATGTTATTTTTCATAATGTTAGCTGTGAAATCCCTTGGTCTTTGTGTAAAACTCTGCTCCTTCCTCCCTACCCTCACCACCTCTCTCTCCATCTGCCTGGTGCTCCATGTCTGCTTGGTCTGGGTCAGTGTGACCATCCCATCTGCCAAGGCCATGGCCTAGGCTAAACCTGAATCTCAGAAGGTGCTTCAGGACCCTTCTTCCCTTTCCCTGTTTCCCTCTTTCTTAGGTCAACTCAAAGGCAAGGACCACACCCCCCCACCCCGGCCTGAGACCTCTCTCCCCCTTAGCCTGTTTTGTCAGACTCCTGGGGGAGTCAGGATATTTACTCTGTGTGTGTATACATGCATACATACATACATGCTCATATACATATATACTGATATGTAATATATGTACACACACACATATATATCAAATAAACGATTTGGATTTTATGATCTTCAGATTCTCTTCTAGTTCTAAGTTTAAACCTGTGAGACTGACAGGTTTAAACATGTTACTCCTACTTCTCAAGAAGCTTCGCTAACTCCCTATTTTATCTAGGATAAAATGCACACTTTATAACAATCGGTTTCAACCTGTTTTTCTATGGAATGATTTCTCATTCTCCCTCATTTCATGTATGAGCATTCCAGTCTAGCTGACTTATTTGTTATCCCTGGCCCATGGACTTCCACTTGTCCTTTCTGGGCCTTTACACTAAGCCCCCCTTCCCAAAGACCCCTATGTGGTGGTGATCTCTCCAAGCCCAACCCTGTTCAAATAATCTCTGGTGCCTGTGGAGAATTTAAAGACTTCAAGTGGATCTTATACCTGGGATCTCTCCTCTCCCCCTTTCCCCAGTCTTTGCCAATTGACATCTTCTTTCCCTTCAAAGCCCACCTCAGAGCAAATAAAAATAACATTTCAACATCTGAGACATTTGGTTTCATCAGAGAGTGCTTCTTTAACCCATGCAGATTATAGTCTCTGCAAGCCTTATCAGACAGCACAGTACAAAGCAGGCTGGGCTCAAATCTTGACTATTAATTTTTTAGTTTCATCAGCCTCTTTGTCACTGTATTTGAAATTTTCTCAGCAAAGATACTGGAGTGATTTGCCAGTTCCTTCTCCAGCCCATTTTACAGATGGGGAAACTGAGGCAAATAGGGCTAAATGATTTGCCTACAGTCATCAGAACTCAGGAGGTGGAGACCTCAGGAGCCTAGAGCTCTATCCACTGCACCACATAATTGCCCTCAAATCTTGTCTATGCTACACATAATAGATTTAGAATCAAAGGACCAGAGTGCTAGCACAGAGTAAGTCAGTTCATCTCTTTGGGTTTCAATTTCCTCATTTTTAAAACAAAGATAATAAACCATGAGTGGCAGCAGGACCTAGCTGCAAAAAGGCAGGGCTTGGAGGGAGGAAGAGCTGGATTCTGGTCCCATCCTGGCTGGGTGATCCACTGCCAGTCGTCCAGCCTCTTCTTTCCCCAGACTACCTATCTCTAAGCCTGTAGCACGATGGTGCAGGCCTGTGTCTAGGGAGTTCTCCTCCTGGGAGTTCTCCAAAAGATGACATCACAGGTCTAGACCGAAATCAAAAGCAAACTCAGCAACCCCCAACCCCCATCCCCAATACAAATAACTGCATTGCCTGCTTCACAGGACTGAGAAAGGTTTTTTTTTTGTTTTTTTAATATTTTATTTTATTTTATTTAATAATAACTTTATATTGACAGAATCCATGCCAGGGTAATTTTTTTTACAACATTATCCCTTGCACTCGTTTCTGTTCGATTTTTCCCTCCCTCCCTCCACCCCCTCCCCTAGATGGCAAGCAGTCCTATATATGTTAGATATGTTGCAGTATATCCTAGATACAATATATGTTTGCAGACCTGAACAGTTCTCTTGTTGCATAGGGAGAATTGGAGTCAGAAGGTAAAAATAACCCAGGAAGAAAAACAAAAATGCAAATAGTTCACATTCGTTTCCCAGTGTTCGAGAAAGTATTTTATAACCTTAGAGGTCTCTACAGACTAAGCAGATTGTTTTTATCAAACACACAAACTGAGACCTGGAAAAGACTTAATTTAAAAAGGGCCAAAGGCACCCACTGCATTCTGGGTCAGTCGTTTGACTTTTGTTCTGCCACTGGATTTTGATGACTCTGGAGGAGAGAGTAAGGCTGATCTCAGCCATTGCACAGATCTGCCTTTCTTACTCTACTTGTTGTTTTGTCCTTTGTTCTTGGAGAGGACCACAACATCAGGGAGTTGATGCCATGTCATGCACGTGAATTGGACTTAAGGGAGGGACCATTGGGTAGTCACCAGCTTCACTTTCCCCTCCAGAGCCATCTGGGTCCAGTGGCCAGATATAGATCATGATGACTGTAGATGGCTCTGGATGCACTGGGAGACCTTGGTCTTATTAAGCTAAAGGGTTTTTAAACAGGTCAAATGAGGCAACTGAGGTAAAGAATCTCCTCTTTCACATTAATTGTTCATGCTCGTGATATCATTGGTTTTTGAGAATGATGAATAACAACAATAAACAGTAATAATAACTAGCATTTGTATTATGCTTTAATGTTTGCAAGTGCTTTATAAATAGTAACTCATTTTTAATCTTCATAACAACCTAGGTAGATGATATTCTTCTTGTCATTTTTTTTTCAGATGAGAGAATGGAGGCATTTGGAGTTAAGTGACTTGCTTGGAGTCAAACAGCTAGTCTAAGACCAAATTTGAACTCTTAGTTGTAACAACTGCTGCATGCTGGGTGGTGAAGATGATGACCCAAGTTCATGTCCTGGTGGCTGGCCTTAGCTAGCCTGGTCCTCAGAGAGCAGACATAATCTGTCTCCATGTTTACACTTGAGCGCTTTCTGTCTTAGTGGGAGTGGAGTTTTCACTCTCCAGACACAAACTAAGGTCCCATCGGTATTACGGTGAGACATAGGAGGAAAAAAATAAGAATGAAAAACAGTAGCTCCCATTTTAATAGCTCTTTAAAGGACACAAAGTGCTATTTTCAAAACATTCCTGTGAGTACAAATATTATTATTCTAATTTCACAGATGAGGAACTTGAAGCCCTGAGAAGAAAAAGCATTTGCCCAAGATCACACATCAAAAATTGAGAAAGCCCTAATTTTCAGTCTAGCCATCCCTATCTCCCTGTAGGAGCTCAGGAATATGCGATGGGTCTCTCCACTAGGATATTCTAGAGGTATGTGAAGTGTGAGCTAAAAGATAGACCTGAATTTGAATTTTAGTTCTATATTTCTTAGCTCTGTGACTCCGTGGAATGCCATTCTTCTTCTTAGTCCCAGTTTTTTCCTAAGTACATAAAGAAGTTGGATAAGATGTCCTCTAAGGGGCTAAAATTCTGTGGTTCTATAATTCGAGGAGGTACATGTTGTGCTGGGCCTCTGCAAGGACGGAATCTGGGGAGGATATGGTGAACAAGCTATCGGGATTCCGGAGACCTCAAAGCAAGTTCCAGGGGACCAGTGAACACCGGAAGGCTGACCCTTTACCAACATGTCCTTGTACTGCCATTTCTGTCCATCCAGCTGCGCAGGTTGTCATGGAGACCCAGAACATCTGTCACCAGTTTCCTGATTGCTCAGTGAAACCAGCCAGTGCAGTAATCCAGGATGAATACGCATGTGCACGTGTATGTCTGCACGTGTGTCTGTGTGTGTGCATATTCATGTGCATACGTGCTAGTTTGCAATATCTCCAAGGACTGCCTGGCACTGAGGGTCTCCCAAGATATTCTGAAATCTCCATCAGGAACGAGTTCTGTTCCCTGTTTTTCTGAGGTTCCCAGCCAGGCCATGGCTGCACAGGCTGGGCAGCAAGCATCCCAGAAATCATTACAGGGCCAGAGAAGGAGAATTTTATTTGCTAGTGCAAGGATTATAATCCCCATTTCTCAGATAAGGATTCTCAGTCTCAGAAAAGGAAAGGAACTAGTTGGATATTATAGATCTACTAAGTACTTTGAATTGTAAATACTATTATCCTTGATAAAGAGATTTGGACTCAGAAAAGGGAAGAAACAGTCACAGAACTGGTAAACAGCAAATCTGAAACTCAGCTTCAGGGCTTTGGATTTTAAATCCAGCACACTTCCCATTCATTTATTTATTCCAAAACATTTTTTTAAGTATCTACTGTGATAGATCCTGGATATAGAGAAGCAGAAACCAAAAATAGCTCCTGCCCTCGAGAAGTTTAAAGTTTATTGAGGGAAACAACCGTACAAAAATAAATCAATAGATAAGACCTACAAAACGATACAACTTAATTGGCAGTGGGTAGGGGTAGAGAGGAACCAGTAAATAGGCAGGAAACAGGAAATAACTGCTTCAAAAGTCTTAATGTAGTTTTAAGCTTAATAAAGCTTTACAGGACACTCTGCATATTGAGCCACCTTTCTATTCATCATTCAAGGCTTTGTTTAACTAGTCAACAACACCTGAGTTCAAATCTGATCTCAGATACTCATTAGCTGCGTGAGCCTGAGCAAGTCACTAAACCCTGCTTGCCTCAGTTTCCTCATTTTTAAAATGATCTGGAGAAGGAAATGGCAAATCTCTTCAGTATCTCTGCCAAGAAAACCCCCAAGAGGGCTGCTTGGACTCACTGTAGTTTCTCTGAACTGTGTGGTGCAGACCATATCCCCATTCTGGGTCTCTCTGAAGGGCCCTTTCAGCTCTGATGTTCAAGAAGTGTCATATCTATGAATTGAAAGTGTGCAGTGACAATATTTCAAAGGGCACCTGAGGGTCCTTCCATTTCAGTTTCTGTTTTGTAGAAAAAGAGAATCGAGTTTCAGGTAGGGATAATAATTTGTGTAGACCAGAGCATAAGTTGGTTGAAGAGATAGCCTTTAGCCCAGCGTTTTTACCATTGAATTAGTTGTCACAGCCATGGAGTTTCATTTGATTTTCCTGGTTGGACAACAGCTAGTAGTCCCCCTCTACTGCATACAGGTTATACCCGTGTAGCCCTAGATTCTGGGGTGGGGATTGATGCTGACTTTCTCAGCAAGGTCTGGTTTTGTTTCTCTCAGCAGTTTCTCAAAGATCTGCCATCTTTATCTTTTGATATCAGATCTCCTTCCTATAGCAGCTGCCAGGTATGAAGCTTTTCCCTCCACCCTACCCCAACAACCCCTCACAAGGAGAATGGCTTTTGGTCTCTCCTAAATGTCTGTGAATGTCAATGTTTACAGTAGATGAAAAGTCCCTTCTCTGTACTTCTGCTGCGTTCCACAGGAAAAAGCTCTTTCCAAAGCCGAGAGACAATGGGGCTTGTTCCAGAATTATGGCACATTCCCAAAATCACAGAGCCGGATGGAAAGCCCCCCCTTTTTTGGAAGCTACCCAGTCCTATGGACACCTGAGACAAAATGCACTCCGAGACATCCCAGTTAAGTGATCATCCAGCTCCTGTTGGAAGATATCCAGTTATGGAGAACTCTCCCCCTCCCCTCCCAAAGCAGCCCATTCTGCTTGTTGACAACTCAGAGTGTTAAGATTTTTTTTTCTTATCTCAAGCCTAAATCTGCCTCCCTGCACCTTCCCTCCTCCTCCCCCCTACCCCTCTGGGGCCCAGCAGAACAAGTCTAATCTCTCTTCTGTATGACAGCCTTTCAAATACTTGAAGACAGCTAATCATGTCTATTACTTTTCCTCCCTTCCCCACGTCTTCTTTTTCTTCGGGCTGAACAGGACTAGTTTTTCCCTGCAGCTCCTTGGGTGCCCTGGATGCTAGACTTCTTTCCATCCCAGACCTCCTGCTCTGGATAAATTCCAGCTTGTCAATGTCCTCCCCAAATGTGGCCCGGAACACAAGCATCCATATGCTGTCTGACCAGGGCAGAGCCCAGTAGGGCTATCACCTCCCTGATTCTGGACGCCGTCACTCTCCTTGCAGCCTAAGATGGTGGCGGTTATTCCGGCTGCCAAATTCTCGGTAAGCAATCGTCCTCATACTCATTCCCCGTTATGACAATACCTGACAGTGTGTTGTTCACTATCTGCAAGCAGGGCAGGGGAAGGGAGGAGGGGAAAGGGGGGTGGTGAACAGGATAAGAGCAGATTTCTTGTTCCGCCATAGCACAGCAAGGACCCTCAAAGCCCCTCCCTCCTTACCTCCTCAATTAGTCCTGCTCTGAAATATCTTTCCATCTTATCTACTCTAATCAACCAATGCAGGAAAATCTTGACTATTTGGAAGGCTCTCCCTTGTCACTGCCATCTCCTTTCTTTCCATCTTCAAGACTTAGCTCAAATCTTACCTTCTGTAGGAGGTCTTACTCTGTCCTCTCCTCCCCCTTACGCCTTCTCTTTGATACTATCTTCCATTTTTCTATGTGTCTAGTTATTTATGTTTTCTACTTTATTAGAATGTAAGCTTTTTGAACATAGGGATTATTTCTGTTTTTCTTTGTGTCCCTAGTGCTTGGTGCAGTGTCTAGCACATAGTAATCCATAGTAATACAGTTATCCCTTCCACATTCTGAGTGTCCCCATTTTGGTTTCAATATATCACAGGTTGCCATGAGAAATCAAATGGGAGTTTTGTGGAATAGGTAACACGCAAAAGCCAAATGATGACACACAAAAAGTTTAGAAACTCAGAAATGCATAAAATGTATGTATAGTTTTGTATAATAATCAACATATTCTATCCTTTAATACCTTAATAATTCAGACTTCTCTGGTACAAAGGGAAGGTCAAAAATTTTTACATAAAGATTTTTCCACATCAAGGCAGGGTGCTTCTCCCCTAACCCCCACAATGTGAAAGGAATAACTGTTCATAGTAATGTTTGTTGACTAACTGATTAACTAGCTGATCTTGGGCAAAATGCTTTTTCCCTCTTGTTTTGTTTCTCCAATCCATAAAATAAAGGGATTCAATTTCACAAACATTAAACCCTCACTGGGTTTGGAGTCAGGGGAGCTGGGTTCAAATACAATCTATAACACTTATTGCTATGCCATCTTGGGGAAGATATATTTCCAAGCCTATTTTCTATTCTAAGGGAATCTAGATGGCCTCAGAGATCCCTTTCAACATTAAATCTATGTGGAAGATATTATGTTACACACTAGGGATACAAAACCAAAATCAGTTCCTGCCCTCAAGGAGTTTACGTTCTATTGACCAGATACAATATGTACAGAAATAAATATAAAGCAATTAAAGGTAATTTTAAGAAGAGAAAGTTTTTAAAACTAAAGAGATTAGGAAAAGTATGAGGGATGGGAGCATCTAAACTGTGCTTTAAAGGGAGCCAAGGAAATTGTCTTTTCTGTGGAGATGAGAGGAAGGAGAACATGGCAGATGTGTGTGTGTGTGTGTGTGTGTGTGTGTGTGTGTGTGTGTGTGAGAGAGAGAGAGAGAGACAGACAGACAGAAACAGAGAGAGAGACAGAGACAGAGAGAGACACAGAGAGACAGAGATGGACAGAGAGAGACAGAGACAGAGAGAGAGACAGAGAGACAGAGAACAGAGAGACAGAGAGAGAGAGAGACAGAGAGACAGAGAGAGACAGAGAGAGGCAGAGACAGAGAGACAGAGACACACACAGAGAGAGAGAGAGAGAGAGAGAGAGACAGAGACAGAGACAGAGAGAGACAGAGAGAGAGTGACAGAGACAGAGAGAGACAGAGACAGAGAGAGACAGAGGCAGAGAGAGAGAGGCAGAGAGACAGAGAGAGAGACAGAGAGACAGAGAGAGACAGAGAGAAGAGAGAGACAGAGAGAGAGAGAGAGAGAAAGAGAGAGAGAGAGAGAGAGATGGAGGGAGGGACAGAGGGAGAGACACAGAGAGAAACAAAGAGAAAAAGACAGAAAGAGAGAGAGAGAGACAGAGAGAAACACAGAGACAGAGACAGAGACAAAAAGAGAGAGGGGGGGGTGAGGGAGAGGCAAAGAGGGGGGGGAGAGGAAAGGAGGAGGAAGGGAGAGAATGTGAGCAAAAGTGAAGAGGTAGAAGAACCATGTTGATTGGGGGAAGAGTGATGGGCCAATTTGGCTAGGACAGAGAACATGAAGGGGGAAAATATTAAATAAGCCTGGAAAGGGAGGTGGGAACCAATTTGTGGATCCTTCCAATAGTTTGAGTGTTTTGCATTTTATCCTAGAAGCAATAGGGAGCCATTGGAGATTTTTAACTGGAGTTTGGATGGTTTGCTCTTTAAGAATTCTTGCAGACAATTTTCCAACGAAGTTTAAAGCTGGCAAGGTGCAGAGGGCAGAGTGAGACTGACCTTGGAGACAAAAGGTGTCACCCATAACAGGTCACTTGCCCTCTCTGTGCCCCAGTTAGTCTCACTCATGAAATAGAAATAATATTTCCAGCCCATCCCATCTCACGAGGTTATAGCAGAGAAAGTACTTTGAACCCTGAAGAATTCCAGAAACATGTCCCATTGTTACTTTTTACTCATTCAATTCATTATAATCTTAGAAATCATGCCAATCCCCTTGTTTTTCACTTGAGTAAACTGAGACCTAAAGTTAGTGTCAGACAGAGGCAGAATCGGAACTCAGGACTTCCTGCCTCCAGGCCTAGTATCTTATGCACTGTATCATATTGCTTCTCATGTGTGGGCAGAGACTTTCTATTGAGGGAGAAAATAAAGTTTAGATAAGACTTGGCCCTCGTTTTTGTATCCCCAGTGCTTAGCAAGGTGACTGGCACGAAGTAGGAGCTTAATAATGTTTATTGACTGACTAATTGATTATATTGGAGCTCATACTCTACAAGGAAGGATAAAAAAAAAAGGATAAAAGGATGTATTTATTTATACTACAAATAACAATATAAAAGGAACATTTTAGGAGTAGAAAGTGTTATGCAGCCAGATGAGGGAGAGATCACTTTAAGGTGCTTAGATATCATCTCTTTCCCCCTCACTATTAGTGTCATGATTTGCTTCTTTTCCTGGACTTAGAGTAACACTAGATTTGGAATCAGGAAACTGATTTTACTTCACTAGCTTTATAGTTTCTCCCGGCTCTGGACCTTAATTTCCTGTTTTGTAAAATGGGGCTATTAATCACTGCCCTGTCTCCTTCTTATCGCTCTTGTGAAGTTCAAATAAGATAGTGGACATGAAATTCCTTCCTGTACTATAAAGTATTTTATGATTCTAAACTGCCTGAACTCTGGCAACTCACTTAATCTCTTTGTGCCTCAGTTTACTCATCTGTAGGGGGATGAATAAGGGGACTGGATTTGTGAACTTCTAAAGATCCTTCCAGCTGCAAATCCAAGATCTTAATTTTAAAATTTTAAAATATTTTGTCATCATCATCACCATCATTATATCATCAATATGTCATCTTCATGTCTAGCCTGGCAAGGCCATTTCTGTCTATGTGCTCACAAAAAAAGTGGTGATAGATAACATGGCATGGAAATTCATTCCCTGTGATTCTTTTTTTTTCTTTTTAAACATATTCTGTAGTTTTTTAATTTATTTTATGGAATAAATAATATTTTATTTTTTTCCAATTACACATAAAGATACCTTTGAACATTAATTTTTAAAATAAGATTTTGAGTTTCAAATTTTTTTCTTTTTCCTTCCCTCCTATTGCCCCCAAAACAATAAGAAATTTGATATAGGTTTTACATTTGCAATCATGTAAACATATTTCCACATTAGCCATGTTGTGAAAGAAGAATCAGAACAAAAGGGAAAAGCTCCAAAACACAAAAAACAATAAAAAAGTAAAAATAGTATCTTTGATATGCATTCAGAATTTGAGTTCTTTCTTTGGATGTGGATAGCATTTTCCATCCCTCCTGAGTCTTTTGGAATTATCTTGGATCATTATATTGCTGAGATCTAAGTCTATCATCGCATAATGTTACTATTATTGTATAAAATGTTCTCCTAGTTCTGCTTACTTCACTCAGCATCAGTTCATGTAAATTTTTTTTAGATTTTTCTAAAATCCACCTGCTCATCATTTCTTATAGCACAGTAGTATTCCATTACATTCATATACCACTACTTGTTCAGCCACTCCTCAATTGATGGGCATTCTCTCAATTTCTAATTCTTTTCTACTATAAAAAGAGGTGCTATAAATCCTTTTACACATGTAGGTCCTATCTCCTTTTTTATGATCTCTTTGGGATACAGACCCAGTAGTGGTGTTGCTGGGTCAAAGGATATGCACAGTTTGATTGTCCTTTGGACATAGTACCAAATTGCTCTACAGAATGGTTGGATCCATTTACAACTCCACCAACAATGTATTAGTGTCCCAATTTTCTGTGGTCTGGGATTCTTGAAACCAAATGGGACCGGGACATCACTGCCTCTGTCTCTAGCCTTTTTCTCTAATTCTTATTCAAGACACAGAGTAAAACTCCAGAGCCTAATCCTGGGTGGGCTGGGCCTGGGATATGTGGGGATCGAACAGAGTGGAGCCCAACTCTTAGACCTCCTTTTTGTCCCAATATCAGAGTTCTGGAGCCGAAAGGATCTCCTGGTCACCTAGCTCAATCTCCTTACTTTGCAGAGGAGGAGACTAACATTTAGGGAGGTGGCTGTTTTTATCCTGACAGTAAATTATCAGAGGCAGAATCCGAAGTCAGGGCCCCTGACCCCAGAGACAGTGATTCCCATTATGCCATATTGCTATGTCTCAGGGCTCCTGGTCTTCCCCACAGCTGGCTTAGCTCCCTCATGCCAGCTACTGAGAAAACCAGCTTGTGGGTTTCCCCAGAGAAGGAGGGCCACCTCCCACGACCATCATGATCACAGAATTGCAGAATGCCAGAGTTGGCAAAAGCCTCAGAAGTTATCTAATCCAGTCAGTACCTGAGCTGGAATTCACTCTACCATCGTCCTCAGCAAGTGGTTGGTCTGGGGAACTGGCTGTCTCCCAAGGTAGCCCATTATACACAAGGGCAACTCTATCTGCTAGGACATTTTCCCCTTATATTGAGCTAACCTTCCCTTTTCCTTACATCCCCTGATGAAGATATCCTTTTATTCACTGACCACAGCCCCGATTAGTGCGTAGTGACCACCACAGCCCCAGGGTACAAGGAGGACTGACCATGGGGACTGGCTTTGGCCAATGGCTAACTCCATAAATTAAGCTTTTTAATCTGAAGGCATTTCCTCTGTGTGTGTGTGTGTGTGTGTGTGTGTGTGTGTGTGTGTGTATGCTGACACAACATGCCTCAAGCCAGAGATGGTTCCAATGAGAGGCAGGGGAGAAGAATTCTAGACTGGGACTTATGGGTCTAACTATTCTCTTAACTACCTATTAAATCATGGACAAATCACTTCATAGAACATAGAGTTAGGGATATAAGAGACTTTGAAGGCCATCGAGTACCAAAAAACATTTTACAGTTGGGGAAATAAATGCAAACAAGTTAAGTGATTTGCCCAGGACTATACAGCCAATGAATATCAGATCTTTCTGATCTCTTGTCCAGTGAACCACTGACCACACTCTCTTCTTGGCTCTAGCTCCCCTTTAAAGTGAGGGAGTAAGACTAGATGATGTGTGAGGTCTCTTTTGGTTGTAATATTCTGTTGTCTGAGATTCCTCTTGTCCCTGAAATTCTGTGTTCTTATATTATAAGGTCCTTCCTAGCTCTAACATTCCATTGTTCCAATGTTCCATCTAGTTCTGACATTAATAAGTCTTTTTTTTATAATACTTTTTTTTGCAAGGCTGTTGGGATTAAGTGACTTGCCCAGGGTCACACAGCTAGTAAGCAGGCCCTCCTGACTTGAGAACCAGTGCTCTATCCACTGACTTGCTGTCCCATTAATAAGAGTCTTGACAATAAAAGCTTCAAAGCATAATTGATAGGAAGCCAGACTGAATCAGGGAGATGCACGTTCAAGCTCTGCCTCTGACATATACTGGTTATACAAGTTTGGATAAGTTCTTAACATCTCAGTCTTAGTCCGATTCTTTTTGTACTGCAAAATAACGGTTGGTCATGTATACCTATTGTGCATCTAGTTTATACTTTAATATATTTAACATCTACTGGTCATCCTGCCATCTAGGGGAGGGGTTGGGGGGAAGGAGGGGAAAAATTGGAACAAAAGGTTTGGCAATTGTCAGTGCTGTAAAATTACCTATGCATATAACTTGTAAATAAAAAGCTATTTTAAAAAAATCTCAGTCTTAGAGATAACTGTCTAAATCTGTAAGTTGAAGAAGAATTGGCTATCTGCATTGGTAGAGAGAATATTCTTACTGGGATTTCTTTACACCAATGGAATGAAAGATCTAGAAAATTAATTTAATCAACAATAATAGCATATTAGTATTTGCAAAGTAGTTTCCTCACAACTAGCACTACAAATGTTGTTATTCTTGTTATATAGGAGAAGATGCACATAAGGTCTATTTACTTAATTAAAATTTTTTTAAAAAACTTCCTCCAGTAATCTTTAAAATAATTTTTTGCATTTGTTTTTAAAACGTTGAGTTCTAGATTCTCTTCCTTTTCCCCACATCCAGCCCCCATTAAGAAAGCACATGTGAAGTTACACAAAACTACACAAGTCTGTAATATGTTGTCCCTTCTGACTCTATCCTTCCATGTCCATGTTCTGACGACTCTTCTAGCTCCCGGCTATTTTTAATGTTTTTACAACTCTGGAAGAATTCCCCCAGTTCTTTTTGCCTCATCACTCCCAGCCCTGGGACCAGCAGGCTCCGAACCAGAGTTGGGAAGAGTAAATGCCAGGGTGAAAGCTGAGACAGCCCATGGAGCCCGGGCCAGCTACTAGTGGGGTTTCCTTTTCCCCATTGCCAAGCCACAGCCTTCCTGTTCCCTTTGGATTCAGTTCAAACTTTCACCACCTTCAGGAAGCCTTCCCAGATTACTCCCACTAGATCTTGCCTTTATTTTGTAAATCCTTCCCCTATCAGTACTAAGGTTGGTGGGGTTGGTAAGGAAAGAGTCCTGGGCTGGGATTCAAAACAACTGTATTTGATTTTTGGCTCTGAACATGTAAAGTTGGATAAGCCCTTCTCTGTTCTAGGTCACAGCCCCCTCTTTATGAAAAGGGGAGGCAAGTGCAGGGACAGGACAGCCTTTAGCTTTGGAAGAGGCCAGTGCACAAGCAGGACAAAAAGTCTCAAGAACAGCTGCTTGTCCACACAGGGCAAAGTCCAAGGCACCCATGCATTTGTGCCATCTCGGGAACTAGTGAGCTCCTTCAACGGAGATTTTAAATACTGACTGGATCCCTTGTCAGAAAGGTTGCAGGTGGAAACCTTGCTCGGAAAGGCATTTGAATGTATCCTTTCTGGACCTAGCACTGGGCGAATGGAGCTTTGCTTCAGGCACTGACATTTGGAAGGGAAAGCACTTCTTGCTCCTTCCCTCATAGTCTGTTCTTGAAGAGGGCATCAGGGAGGGGATAGTATGACATGCAGGTGAATTGGATTTAAGTGAGGGAGAGCTGGCAAGTCACCGACCTCACCTTCTCCTCCAGAGCCATCTGCTTCAACAATAATACTTTGGATGCAGGAGAAGGGATCATCTGACTCCCCCCTCTCATGGAAGCTGCTGTGGAAGGTGGGGGCTCAGGACAGGGCTGCCATACCCAATATGTTCTTGAAATGGGACCCCTTCCCAACTCCATGACTGCGCCCTCAGTCAAAATGAATCTACATTGTCCCCTCTGCCTCTTAACTGTTTTTGCTCAAAGTGAAAATATACTTAGTTACTGTTCTGCCCTGAGGTCCTGGCCAGGGCTGAGTTTCTATGAGTTTGAGCTATGTAAAAGCACTAACCTTCCCTCTCGGAGTCAAAGACTTTCAACTCTGTAAAGTCACTTCACTTCTCCAGCCCCAATTCCAAAATAAGCAGGCTGGATGGAGACCCCCAATAATGCCATTCTCCTGCATATACATACCTACTCTGACTCCCTATTTTGCACATAAGGGAAGAGACCCTTCCCTTAAGAGGGATGAGACTTAACCAATGATTAATGACAGGAGGAGAACTCCACTTTCCTGACCTTCATCCTAGGAATCTCTTTGCTATGTTGCTGTTGTTCAATTGTGTTCAATTCTTTGTCCCCATTTCCTTCTCCTGCTCATTTTACAGATGAGCAAACTGAGGCAAACAGGGAAAAATGACTTGCTCAGGGTCATAGAGTTAGCAAGTGTCTCCGGCTGTATTTGAATTCAGATCTTTGGGACTCTAAGCTCAGTGGTCCAAACCCAGTTTCTACTATACTAAGCTTTCTTTTCAAAATCCCACCTTCTTTACTAAACCTTTTTTGACCACTGCACCCATACCAGCCTCTCCCCTTGAGGCTTGAAGAACTGATCACTTGAATCTGACATTTAGCAAGACTGGGAGCCCTTTCTGTCTTATTTGCCCAACTAGAGAATATAAATGCTGGAAGGGAAGAGGCTAATGTTTATTTGTTGCTATAACTGCTTTGGTGTTGAAGATGGATGGGGCTGATCCGTTCCCTCCATAATAACAAGTAACATTTGCATGGAGCGTGTGCCCTCCCAAATTCTGTTGTTAACTGCTTAATATTTAATCCCTGTATATTCATTAGTTACTTCTTATCTCCCTTGAGAGAACAGAAGCTCTTTGAGAGGAGGATTTTTGTCTTTGTGTCACAAGTGCCTGACACATAGTAGGTACTCAATAAATGTGATGACAAAACTGAAACTTTAGAGAAATGAAACGACAAAGGCAGCTGGTGGCACAGTGGATGGTGGGCTCGGTTTGGATTAGGAAGCCCTGGATTCAAATCCAGTCTCAGATTTTTAGTAGCTGTGTGATCCTAAGTAAGTCACTTAATCTCTCTGCCTCAGTTTCCTCACCTGTAAAATGAGAATATAATGGTATTTATCTCCCAGTGGAGAGAAAATGAGATAATAATTTGTAAAGTACTTAGCATGAGGCCAGGCAAGCAAGAGCTTAATAAGTGCCTCTTTCCTTCCTTCTATCATTGGCCAAGATTATTTAGGAGTGCAAACCAGGTCTGCCTTACCCCAAGCTCAGGGCTCTTTCTATTGTATCTCTCGGGAAGGAAAGACTGGACCAGTCACAAGGTTACACAGATTTGCAGGTAAGAGGTCAGAATATCTGCAGGCCAGAAAATGAGGAATCTAGAAGAAAAATCTTACCTGGCCACACCTCCCTAGCAAGTCTAAAAGTTTTTATAAAAAGATGAGACCAAATTTATCTGCCAATCCCCTAGGGAGTTTATTCCAGTGTTTCTCTGGAAATGTCAGGCCGCCTGGTCGGAGGAACACAGTGAGAGTTTTCCTTTAAATAGCAGGAAACATATGGGCGGCGGATGGTGCACACGGCCCACCCTGCCAAGTTTCTCTTGGGAGCTAAAAGCAGCCCAGAAGGGTCTGGAATTCCCAGAGCCTTCTGGGGAGTGAGGGCCACAGCCTGGGGACAGGAGCAAGGAGGGGGCTGAGAATGGAAGCTTCCAGTTGGACTTATCCAGGACTGGAAAGGTGGAAGAACGGAAGATTTCTGATATCTATCCCTCATCTTTCCATAGTTTTACTACTTTTATTTTCAAATAATTATTCTGAATTTATGTACTAAATAAAAAGAGGATTTCCATATATACAACCCTAAAAAAAGATTATGCATGGGAACTATAGATCTCTATAGTTTTCTTTTAAAGTATATAATGAATTTAACATGTAACTTTCAAAGCTATCCTGCTCATCAGTGACTCTGCCTTTTTTTCTCTTTTGTGCATTTTTTTAAAAAGTGTCTGTGATCTTATTTTCTTTCTTCTTTTTTTTTTCTATTCCTTCCTTTCCCTCTCCCTCCTCCTTCTTCTTTTCCTTCTCCCCTTCCCTCTTTCTCTATCCACTCCCTCCCCCTCCCCTGGGGTAAAAAAACAAACAAAATGCCTTTCATAAAGCTGTACAATCAAGCAAGAGAAATTCTGAGATTGGCCGTGAGAAAGACATTGAAGGTGGAGCTGGGTTTGGAGTCAGGAAATTTTGAATTCCAACACTTAGTAGCTGTATGACCTTGGGCAAATCATTGAACCCCTGTTTGCCTCGGGTTGCTCAAATTTGGGGATAATGAGAGCATCTACCTCCTATGGTTGTTGTTAAGAATCAGATGAGATATTTACAAAGAACTTAGGGCAGTAACTGGCACTTGGATGCTACATAAATGCTTATTTTCTTTCCTTCCCCTTGTGTCCCTTTATCTTGTTTTGCCCTTTTCTGTCAGGAGGTGTCTATACCTTATGACTTTTCAAAGTTTCTTCCCATCTAGAATAATACCAATAATAACTCATACATGTATGTCACTTCACAGCTTACAAAGAAGGCAGTTTTTGCTCCCAATCGTCCTGTGCCAATATCCTTAGTTCCATTTTACAGAGGAGGAAACTGAGGCCCCCAAAAACGTGGGGTGACTAATTGGCAACATGTCACACAGCTAGACAGGTGGCCAAGCAGGTTTTCTGAACCAGGTCTCTAACTCTCTCTAAGCACTTTCTTCTCCACTAGTTGCCTCCCTAAGAGAGAGAGACTTTCTAACAAAGTTGGCTGAGAAGTAAAAAATCAATTTTGTTGTAAGAGAAGAAGCAATGGGGCAACATGGTCCCCAAGTCCCATCTCCTTATTCCATTTAGCCACTTCTTCAGAAGGGAACTTCAACTCTATTTAATTTCATCAATTTAATCAATAGCAATTTTGTTGGTGCCTACCACCATACTTCACTGAGGCAACATGATATAGAGAAATCATACTGGGATCTGAAGTCAGGAACCTGGGTTCAAACAGATCCTGGCAAGTCTCTTGTTTTCCTCATCTGTCAAATAAGAGGGATGGATCAGATGGCTTCTGAGGTTTCTATCTCTCTATCTATCAATATGTCTGTCTATCTATCTGTCCGTCCTTCCGCCCATCCATCCATCTATCTATCTATCTATCTATCTATCTATCTATCTATCTATCTATCTATCTATCTATCTAAGCTTAATGCCAGATTGAATGTGGCAGAAACAAAGGAGCTAGACAAAGGACTCCAGGAAATTTTGAGGATGAAGACAGGTTGTTGACTGGGAGGAATTAGTACAGCTATGTGGTCCAGTGAATAGATAGAACACTGGGCTTGGAAACAGAAACATCCATCTTCTGAGTTTAAATCTAGTCTCAGACATTTACTAACTGTGTGATTCTGGGCAACTCACCTAACCCTGCTTGCCTCAGGTTCCTCATTTGTAAAATGAGCTGGAAATGGAAATAGTAAAACCTCTCCAGTATCTTTGCCAAGAAAATCCCTGGAATGAGGTCATGAAGAGCTGGATACAATGGAAATGACTCATTAACAACATTATCATTTTATTAATTAATTGATTGATTTATCTTGTTTTTTATTATTTTATTATTAATTAACTTTGGGGTCACATACTATGTATCAGAGGCTTGAATTCAGATCTTTCTAAATCAAAGCTACCTCTCTGAATTACCCACATTGTCTCCCTTAAATTCTTTTTGAAGGATCACTCAAATCATCCTGGAAGAATGGACCCTTTTCCCAGAAAACTCCAGTCCCACATCTTCAACTAAGTACTAAGCAGCTCCACCTGGATATCCACTAGACCTCCATATTCAATGCATTCAAACTGAATTCATTATCTTTCTCTCTAAATTTCCTCTCTATAATTTCCCTATTTCTGCTTAAAGTGCCTTCATCCTTGGAGTCTTCCTGATCATTTTCTCTCTCAAGCATGGAATCAGTCCTCAACCTTTCCTCCATATTGCCTCTCTCTCTAGATCACTCTGACTCTAGCTCAGGTCTTCAACACCTTTTATCTAGACTATGATAGCTTCTTCACTTCATAGTCTATTTCATCTACAATCTATTCCCTGTGTCAGAGTAATCTTCCAACTCACTTTTATAATAATTTCATGTAATTCTTCCACTCTAGGCCCTTCAATGGTTCCCCATGGCCTAATAAATGCTGGCATTCAAGGCCTTTAATCTATTATTGTAGCTTTACTTCACATGACCCCTCTCATGTATTCTGTATTCTAGTTGAACTAGATGACTGCACATCTGTGCCTTTGCTCACTATTTTCTTTGTTTTTTTTCCTCACTACATTTTCCCCCAAATACATGTAAAGATAGTTTAAGCATTCATTTTTGTAAAAATTTGTGTTCCAAATTTTTTCTACCTACCTTTTTTTCTCTCCTCCCTCCTCAAGACAGCAAGCAATTTGATATAGTTTATATACATATAATCCTTTTAAATATATTCCCATATTTGTCATGTGCTAGAAAAATCAGACCCAAAGAGGAAAATAACCATGAGAAAGAAAAAGCAAACAAACAAAAGTGTCTATAGTTTTCTCTCTGGATGCAAATGTCATTTTCAAGTCTAATGGAATTGTCTTGGATCACAGCATTGCTAAGGAGAACTTGTTGTCATCACACAGTCTTGTTGTTACTATGTTCAGTGTCCTGGTTCTGCTCACTTCACTTAGCATCAGTTCATGTAAATATTTCTAGGCTTTTCTATAATCAGCCTGTTGGTCATTTCTTATAAACCAAGAATATTCTATTACATTCATATAGCACAGCTTATTCGACCATTCCTTAATGGAAAGGCATCCCCTCAATTTCCAATTCTTTGCTACTAGAAAAGCGCTGCTTTGAAGATTTTTTGTACATTTAAGTCCTTTTCTTTTTTTTTTCCTTTTAAATGTCTTTTGGGATACAGACCTGGTAATGGTATTGCTAGGTCCCAAAGGCATGTATAGTTTTATAGCTCTTTGTTCATAGTTCCAAATAGTTCTACATAGTGATCGAATCAATTCACAACTCTGCCAGCAGTGCATTAGTGTCTCAATTTTCACTATACTATTGTGCTATAAAAAATAATGAGCAGGATGCTCTCAGAAAAACCTGGCAAGACTTATACGAACTGATACAAAGTGAAGTAAGTAGAACCAGGTAACGCTGTACACAGTAACAGCAGTATGATGTGACGATCAACTTTGATAGTCTTAGCTCTTCTCAGAAATCAATGATCCAAGGCTGAAAGCCTTATGAAGAAAAATGTTATCCATTCCCAGAGAAAGAATTAATGACTCCATTAATTGAAAATAGATCAAAGTATATTTTTTAAACTTTATTTTTCTTGGGTTTTTATATTGATCCATGTTTTTTATATCATAACTAATATGGAAACATGTTTTGCATGACTCCACATGGATAACCTATATAAAACTGTTTTCCTTCTTTTATAAGGGGGAGGAAAGGAAGGGGAAGAATTTGGAACTCAATTTTAAAAACTAATGTTGAAAATTTTTTTATAGTAATTGGAGAAAAACAAAATACTAAATTAGAAGAAAGAAAGAAAATTGTTGTCTTGTCAAAAATAGAAAAAAAGAGACAGAGAAACAAATAAGCTATAGATTGTTCTGGGAAAGGAACAAGGGGGAGTTATCAGACCCATTCTACTGTTAAGGAAACCAAAGTTCAAGCTTCTTTTTGCTCATTAACAATAAGATGTCAGTGACTGATAAGAAAGTGAGTTTTCCCAGAAGAATTTAGAGTGAAGGAAAGACAGACCTTCTGATTTGTTTTTTCCCTCCAATCCAGGCTAGTAACCATTACAGCTCCCCTTGGAGACAGGGTTATCAATCTGGGTAGATGAATTGTGGCAGCCTGAAGCCTGTTAACATTTCTAGGGCAGAGTACTGACAGAATCATGGGAAACTCCCTTCAAGGAATTGGCCTTTCCAGTCATTTCTGGATAGGAAGCTAGACTCACTTTTTCAATGAACATCTCTGTCCATGTTCAACAGCCTTGTGTGGTTCCCTAATGCCTACAGAATAAAGTCCAAACTCCCTGGCTTGGTATTCAAGGCTCTTCCTGATCCATCTCTCAGGTTACATTTCTGGCCTTATTTCACAATATTCCACCCTGAATTTTCAACATTTCAACTAAAATGAGTGATTTGAGATCTTCCTAACATATCTCAGATTGATGAGGCCCAGAATACTCTTCCTCCTTCTATCTCCCCTATTTCTCCCATCTTAAATACTTTAAGGCCAAATTTATATGCCATCTTTACCAGGAAGTCATCCCTGATTCTCCCCATTCCTCCCCAGAGAGAAAAATCATTTTCCATCTGATCTCGTTGCATGTTGTATTCCTTTTGGACCCTAATCATCAGTTACATGATGTGAACTATGAGAGGGTGAGGATCTCTGTCACCACAGAATCAGTGCCAATCAACTATCCAGCCTCACAAGAACATAAGCAGGCCCAGTGAGCCTTGATTAAGTAGCCAAGGTCTCAGTTTACAAAAGCCACCATCACACTTAGTGCAACTCCTTGAAGTTGTCCCTTCAAGGCCAGTGTTCCTTCTGTGCTCCTAAGCCCTACCCTTGGGGTTCAGCTCATATTCTTTCTCCTTGAGGAAGCCTTGCCTGACCGGCCTCGCTCATACAGGTCTCCCTCTCTAAGCTCTTCACTGTGTGGCTATCTGTAAGTCATTGGACTTTTCTGACCTTTTTCTCTTTATCTATAAAATGATGAGACTGAGCTCAAATTCAAAAGACCCTTTCACCTTTAGGATCCTGCTTAGTGAGATACCTTGGAAGTTTACACTTAATTAGCTCCTGTCTAATCTCCTTCCTCGCCTTTTGCTTCTAGTGAGACAGAAGGCAGAAACTCATGTCAGTGAATAAGTGAAAAAAACATTTATGAAGGGCTTACTGTGAGACAAGAATAGTAGTGAGCAATTGGTGATGGAAATATAAAGGTGAAAACAGATCTTGTCCTCAAGGAGCTTATATTCTAATGGGAGAGATAACACCACTGGGAAGTGCTGGATAAGAAGGGATATTTTGGCTTGGAAAGCTATGGAGATAGTGAGAGTAGCCACATGGGAGGAGATTGATACACCCTTCCAAGACACAATGGATCATTTTGATTAAGGATCTGAAAAAGCTGGCAAACAGATGGCAGGAAAACAATGTGATCATGGCTAGAGGCGGGCCTGGATGTGTAGTGGCCACTAAGGGAACTACCCAAGGACAGTAGAACCCAAAGTTGGATAATGACAATAATTACAGTTCTCAATTTGACAGAACTTTTTCTATAGCAATTTCCTCTACAAAAGCCCTGTGAAGTAGATAGTACATAATACAATAACCATTTCACAAGTGAGGGAGAAGTTACTTGCCCAGAGTAATATAATAGTTATGATAAATGAAAGTTACAGCCAGAAACTGAACCCAGATCTCTAGGGAGAGAGTTTTTATAGAAAGGAAAGAAGCAAGCATTTATTAAGCACTACTATATAGTAGGCACTGTGCTAAGCACTTGACAAATATCTCATTTGATCCTCACAACGATTTTAGGAAATAGGTGCTATTATTATTATTATTTTTGGAGAGGCAGTTGGGGTTAAGTGACTTGCCCAGAATCACAGCTAAGAAGTGTTAAGTGTCTGAGATCACATTTGAACTTGGGTCCTCCTAATTCCAGGGCCAGTGCTCTATCCACTGTTCCATCTATATGCCCCTGTAGTAGGTGCTATTATTAATGCCATTTTATAGTTAAGAAAATTGAGGCAGATTAAGTGACATTCTCAGCCACTAAATGTCTGAAGCAGCATTTGAACTTAGGTCCTTTAGGTCCAGGGCTTTACCCACTATAGCACTTGGCTCATTATTCCAAGGGTTTTTAACTTGGGAGTCTGTGAAATTAGGGGAAAAAATGCCTATATAAAAACAGTTGTCAACATATCAATATAAATATACTGAAATCGTTCTCTATTTTATGCATATTCATAATTATTTCAGTATAATTAATTTCCCTTGTAATACTGTGCAATTTATTGCATGGCTTTAAAAACATGATTCTGAGAATTGGCACAGAGTTTTCACCAGACAATCAAAGGGCTCACGATACAAAAATAGTGAAAAGCCTTCCCTGAGTGGGGTATTATAAAAGACAAGCTGGTTAGCCTGGGCATCCAGAGACAGAGCTGAAGCAGCCACTTCCTAACTCTGTGCTCAGTTTCTCTCAATGTAAAATGAGGGGGTTGAAAGAGATGCTCTTCAGGTCTCTGACATATTTAACGCTGAGCTTCTGGCTCCTACTTCAACAAAGCAGGGCCTAGGTTCAGATTTTCTGATTAAGGATGGTGCTCTGGGACAGCCAATTTTCCTTTGATCAGCCCACTTATGTGTGGTTTTCCATGAACCACAGGTTCCAGCTTCTTTGTCCCACTGGCCTTGGGCCCTCTCTCCACCTTCGCTATTGAATGCCTAAGGCACTTCACTCTATTTCTTGACTTTGAGTCCAGCACTTTCTCTACTTTGAAAAGCAAGGATGGAGAAAGACAGGAGACTAAAGGGGTACTGCGGGTCCTGGAATAAGGGCCAAGAACTGGCTCAGCTCATTTTGTCATGTCATATGCCTTAGCCTGGTAGAATCATGTGAATCTGGAGACAGAAATAGGTTTAGTTGAGGAAACTGAGGCTAAGTGACTTGTTTAATCTCAGCAGGCAGGATTGGAACCTAGATCTTTTGATTCCAAACCAGTGTGCTTTCTTCTGAGCCACACTAAGCCATCCTATTCCAGCAAGATCCCCTTTGGTTCTGTCTGTGTGTATTGAGACAGCAATCGAGACATTTCTGTGTTTCTGCAATTGTGTTACACAGCTCCTAAGGCCAGTCACAGACCACATTTGGTTGAGCAAGGAAAACAGATTATCTATATATCTGCCTGCTCCTCCATGCTGGGAGGCATCACAGATGCACTGAAATCCCTCACCTGCCATGCTTTCTGGTCTACCTTGTCTTGACCTCCTAGATTAGCAAGACTCTGGATTCCTGATCTCTGGGCTCCCAATGACTACTCTTTGAACTCCACCCGGTTCCTAAAAGCCAGAATCATAGGATCAGTAAATATGAGAGCTAGAAGGAGCCTTAGGGATGGAATCATTTAACTCTTTCATTTTATGGATAAGAAATTAAGGCTGGGGCAGCTAAGGTGGCTCTAATGATTAGAGCACCAACCCTGGAGTCAGGAGGACCTGATTTCAAATACAGTCTCAAACACTTGACACTTCCTAGATGTGTGACTCTGGCAAGTCACTTAACCCTGAATGCTTCATAAGAAAAAAGAGAGACAGAGAGAAAGAAAGAAAGAAAAAGGAAAGAGGGAAGGAAGAAAGAAGGAAAAAAAGAAAAGAAGAAAGAAGGAAGAAAGGGAGGGAAGGAGGAAGGAAGAAGGAAAAAGAAAGAATGAATGAAAGAAAAAGAAAGAAAGGAAGGAAGGGAAGGAGGAAGAAGGAAAAAGGAGAAAGAAGGAAGGGCGGGAAGGAGGAAGGGAGAAGGGAAGGAGGAAAGAAGGAAGAGAGGGAGGGAGGAAGAAAAAGAGGGAGGGAGCAAGGAAGGGAGGGAAGAAGGAAGGAAGGGAGGGAGGAAAAAAGGAAGGAAAAAGGAAAAAAAGAAGGAAGGAAAGAAAAAGAGAGGAAGGAGGAAAAAAGGAAGGCAGGAAGGATAAAGAAAGAAAAAAGAGGAAGGAAGGAAGCAAAAAGAAGAAAAGAAGAGGGAAAAAGAAAGAGAAAGAAAAGAGAGAGAGGGGGAAGGAGGGAGGGAGGGAAGGAAGGAAGGAAGGAAGGAAGGAAGGAAGGAAGGAAGGAAGGAAGGAAGGAAGGAAGGAAGGAAGGAAGGAAGGAAGGAAGGAAGGAAGGAAGGAAGGAAGGAAGGAAACAGGTCCAGAGAGGGAAACGACTCACCCATTTACCTAGGCAGAAAGTTACAGATTTGCACCCAGGTCTCCTGCCTCCGAGTCCCAAGCTCTTCCCGGTTCCGGCTGAGCCTGCTTGACAATCCCTCACATGCCCAACCACCACGCCAGCCCTGGAGACTTACAAACCCATTTCATTCCGTTCCGTAAATAGCAGGCTCGTTAGCAAATGAGTAGCAACAACACCTCCCTCACTGCCTGAGTCCTCTCTGCCCAAAACGCTGACGGCAGCTGCTCTGAAATCGCAAAGCCCAGCGTGATGCCGAGGGACTCAGTTTTCTGTGGCAGGACCGGAATGAACCAGAGGCTTGTGGCCGCCCGGCCTACACCCCAGCCGATCCCCCTGTTTAGTCCAGGCTTATACAGAAGGGCAGGTCCCGCTTAGCTCAAAGGGGAGACGATTCTAGTGATAATAACTCTCTGCAAATTGCTCTTGGAGGGTTCCAAATCGCTTTTGTAAAGCATTATTCATCTAAATAGAGGAGCTTGTATTGAAATAGAGAGACCCTGAAGAAGAAAACACCAGGCCCACTTAAGAGGTTCAGTTTGGGTGCTTACAGAGATGGTAAAGGCAAAACATTGAGCAACGAGCTAGAAAACCAGAGACATATTTAGAAAAATGGGTGTATGCATAGATCCTGGAGGGGAAAGATCTTGGAAGGAATGAGAGCATTTGGGATCAGGTCTCAGGTCAGACATTTATAAGCCACATTATTCTGAGTAAGGTACTTTAATTTCTCTGAGCTTCAGTTTCCCCACATGTAAAAAGGGTGTAATACTTGAATTACCTATCTCAATGATCTGATCTCAGGAAAGTGCTTTATAAATTTTAAAGCAATATAGAAAAGAGAGTTGTTGCTGACCTTAGATCTAGAGGGGATCTCAAGAGATGTTGGGTTCTAGTTGGTATAGCATTTTTAAAATTTTAATTTAATTTTCTAAGTTAACATAAGTCTACTCTCTTCTAGTAAGGGAGGATGGGGGATGGGCCTCCCATAGCAAATATATGTGATCGAGCATAACAAATTCTAGAATTCATCATCCCCCAGAAATATATTTCATACTGCATCTTGGGTTCATCACCTCTCTGTCAGAAGGACATGGACATGACTTTATTATTCATTTTCTTTCCATTTTAAAAATAAGGTAAATGAAGCCCACAGAATAGAAGTGAAGCTTCTTTAAGATCACTTAGGTAAGGAGCTGCTAGATGGAAGAAGCCCTGAATTCAAATCCATCTCAGACATTTAATACTAATACTTCCTTGCTGTACAACCCAGCACAAGTCACTTAAGCCCAATTGCTGTGCAAAAAAATCCAAAACAAAACAACCCATCACAGCTACTGAGAAGCAGGGCTCAGATTCATATCCAAGGTTTCTGACTCCGAAGCCAGAGCTCTTCTCGTAGGGTTGTACTGCAATGGGTAAATTCATCCCACCTTTCATGATGGCTCATTTAAAGATCAAGTGTCCCTTTCTCTTCATCCCCATATCAGATCAGTATTACCACTCCTGAAAGATAATGGACAATATTTATAAAAGCACTTAGCACAGTTACTGGCACATAATAGGTGCTATATAAAAGCTTATTCCTTTCCCTTTCCTTCCTGCTCCAGAACTTCCTTTTGGTTTTAACTAGTGTTTTTTTCATGTTAGGCATTCCATATGAATGGATTTTCTTGTCCAGTTTTTCTGGTCCAGTCTCTTCTTCTTTCCTTCTCTTGGGAGGAGAAGTCCAGAGCAAAGCTTGTACATAGTGCCTCTGCAGGGATGAGGAAGCAGAATGAAATAAAAGAGAATAGAAGGGACGCATCCAGGTAGGTCAAAGGTACCAGAAACTGTCCAGTGTTTTCACCAAACAGTTGTTGGGCTGACAACATCATTTTGATCCAAGGGAGAAAGTAAGAACTGCTGGCATTCCCACGCAGGATTTCCAGAGCAGCACCACACCACGCGGGGCTAGCTCTTCTCCTGTTGAGAAACCTTTCTACAGCCTAGTTTTGTTTTAGGAGAGTCAGAACCTCAAAACAGAAGAGACCTTAAAAATCGTCTAATCCAACTCCTTTACTTGATAGATGAAAAAGCTATTCCAGTATAATGGTATACTGGTATAATGGAAAGAGTAGTACTTGAGTTCAAATTCCTCCTCTGACAATTATTGCCTATATGGTTTTGGTCAAGTCATTTAATTCCCCTGGGTTGTTTCCTTCTCTACAAAATGAGGGGGTTGGGTGAGCAAGATGGCTTGTGAGGTAGAACAATCCTATGTGCCTCTTCCCTTCTCAGTTTTCCCATCTGTAAAACGAAGGACTTGGGCACAGGCATCTTTCAGCTCTGAGAATCTATGATTCTGAAACCTCTGCCCATCACACAGCTATCTCCCTTTTCTCCTCAGGGTACCCTGGGAGCATTAATCTCCTCAGGGCATTTCAAACTGGATAGGAAATTTGTGAGCATTTTCCCAGAAGCAATGAGGCCCCAGGGGAACAAATCAGAGAAGGCCTCCATCCTCCCTAGCCAGGCCCCAGTGCTCAGCCTGTTCTGGAAGCCCAGCAGCAGCTTTCAAAGAGGCAGAGGGTCCAGAGGCAAGGGGCCAATGATCCTGCTGTACCCTGCCCTGACCAGTCCACCTCTGAAGAGTTGTGTCTGGTTAATGTTCACTTTCCTCAGGGAAGATCTCTAACATATCCTGCACATGTCTTGTTTGCATGTTGTCTCTCCATTTAGAATATATGCTTTAGGCTGTTTTTGCCTTTTTTTGTATCTCCAGGGCTTAACATAGTGCCTGGCACATAGTGGGTGCTTAATAGAAATGCCTGTTGATCTGAGTTGATTTCAGAAACTGGGAGGCATCCAGGGGAGAGTGACTGGGATATCCAGGGAACTGGAGACCAGGACACATTATAGCCACTTGGAGGAAGTGTTTATTCCAAAAAGAAGAACCTACAGAGATGTGACAGATGTCTTCAGGTATGGGAGGGGGCTGTCATGTGGCAGATGGATTAGATTTGTTCTGTTTGACCTCCTCTCAGAAGGCAGAATTAGGAGTGATGGGTAGAAGTTGCAGAGAGACAAATTTAGACTCTTCGTTCAGTGCAGGAATATTCAGAACTAAGGTTCAAATCCAAGCTTTAGCATTAACTTGTATATTTGAGTAAATCACAACCTCTCTTGGCTTGGTGTCTTTATCTGTAAACTGAGGTTGGATTAGTTTCTTTCTGGATCTAAATGTGGGATAGGGTCTAGGTTTGTGATTTCAGTGGTACATGGGACTCTCAGATAAGGAAATTCTCTCTAGTAATACAGGGCAGCACTCTATACATAGCATTTATTCTCTACTTCTCAAGTTGTTATTATGTTTTTATTCAATTGTTTCAGTTGCATCATAGTCTTCCTGACCCTTTTTGAGGTTTCCTTGGCAACTGAAATGATTTGCCATTTCTTTCCCCAATTCATTTTACAGATGAGGAAACTGAGGCAAGCAGAATGAAGTGACTTGCTCAGAATCAGTTAGTGAGTGTCTGAGGCCAGACTTGAACTCATGAAGAAGAATCTTGTCTCCAGACCCAGCAGTATATTCACTGTAACTCCTTTCTGCTATTGTTACATAACATTGCCTCCTACTTTGTATTATTTCCACTTGACTGTAAGCTCCATAATGGTAGAGACAGTCTAAAGAAACTCTGTGTCTTCCTGAGCTCAGAGATGTATCCCTTTAGGCACTGAAGAAACATTTCTTGTGTGACTTCATATTATTATACACAGTCCAGCATAAAGTTGGTCCCAAGAAAAAAAATGTTGATTTCCTGACCAAGGCCCTGGGTAGCTATTTTCCTTTACAAGCACACTCCCCTTTAAGCAAATCCAGTATGAGAACATCCAGTTTTACCCAAGAGACAACTTGGGAATATTTTGCCAAAGATTTTTTCATTTTACAAAATGGTTCAAATAAAACAAGAGACTTTCAAATGGAGGGCTCCTTGGGGTTCTTCAAATGATACAGGGGACACAATCCTATTTACAAACCCCCCAAATAGTCTTCATCATTCTTCAATCCTTTCAAACAATACTGATCACCCTCTCCTGAACAGTCATCTCTGTGTTACTGGGACATCGTACTCTCCTGGTTCTCCTCCTATTTCTTTAAATTCTCCTTTTTGGATCCTTTCCAGACTCATCATCCATGACCCATTCCCTAAGTGTGAGTGTCCCTTATGTCTCTGCCCTTGCCTCTTTTCTTTCTATATATTCTCTCTTGGTGACCTCGTTTATCATCTGTATGCAAATGGATCTATATATCCAACTCTCATCTCCCTCTTGAAACCCAGTCTCTCATTGTCAGTCACCTGCCAGATCATCTCTATCTTGTTGTCCTGTATGCACCTCAAGCTCAACATGGCCAATTCTAGAAGAAGTTAGAATCAAGATGACCTGGATTTGAATTCTGCTCCTGATATCTACTAGTTGCCAAGTGACTAGAGGAAAGTTTCCTAAACCTCTCATGTGTAAAATGAGAATCTTATTTTGGAATGAGGATGAGAGGCAAGATAGAATAATGGAAAGAGAATTCCTGTTTTGCAATCAGGAATACTTAGGTGTAAGTCTTACCTGGGAGATACATAATGCAGTCTTGGGTAAAACACTTAGCTTTTCAGTGTCTCAGTCAATGCCGTAAGAGTATTAAATTTCAGAGCAGGTATGAACTTAAAGTGGCAGAGAGAGTTCCTTTCACAGGAATTCTCTATACCAATGAAATTACAAGTTCGTTCGCCAAAAGTGGGGTAACAATACCTGCAGCAATATGAGGCTCGAATGAGACAATTTATAGAGAACACGCTGTAAATCTGAAAGCCTTATATATATGTTATTCATTATTTTGCTAGTGTTGTGGCTAGATGGAAAAGGAGATGGTAAAGCACTTCAGCATCTTTGCCAAAAAAAAGTCCAAATGAGGTCACTGAGGATCCAACACAGCTGAAAAATGATGAATCCTTATGGATTCAAAAGTTCCTGGCCTTTAAGTTAAGACGACTTGGGGTCAAATCCTACCTCTGACACATATTGGCTGGGCAGATAATTAAATCTCTCAATGCTCTAGGTAACTCTCTAAGTTATAAATTGCTAAGAAGGTCCTGACTTTCATAGGTAGTTTCCTGTTATCAGTGAAATCAGAAGTCCAGTCCCTATCATTATCGGTTACTGCTGTTGTTGTTGTTTTGTTCTTACTGTTTCCTATTTCTTTTTGAGAGCATCACTATCCTCCTAACCACTCAGATTCATAATGTTGGCATCATTTTTGCCTCTTCCTTTGTCTTCATCCCTAGTATTTAATCAGTTACCAAGTCTTGTTGATTCCTTTTCTGCGTCTCTTACTTATATCCCTTTTCTCTTTTTATCTCCCCCCATTTCCTATCAAACTAACCAACCAACCAAACTCTAGACTCACAGGGGCTGGCTCTGATTTTGGGGATAATACAACACTTTCTCTCTTTGGTTCACAGCCCCCACTTTGAATTGCTCCAGATATAGTCATTGGATGCTTTGTAACTAAGGGCAGCTAGGTGGTGACGTGGATAGAATACTGGGCCCAGAGTCAGGAAAATTCATATTCATGAATTCAAATCTAGTCTCAGACACTTACTAGCTGTGTGATCTTGGACAAATCACCTAATCCTGTTTGCCTCAGTTTCTTCATCTGTAAAATGAGCTGAGAAGGAAATGGCAAACAACTTTGCTAAGAAAACAGCAAAGAGGACATGAAAACTCAGACATACTGAAATGACAGAACAATAAGTGCCAGGCACTGTGGGGATTCAAGAAAGAGGGACAATAATCCTTGGCTTAAAGAAATTTATATCCTAGTCCTGAAGTCAGAAAGACCTGAGTTCCAATCTGACCTCAGACACTTAACATTCCCCAGTTGTGGGACCCTCGGCAAGTCACTTAATCCCAATTGCCTCAGCAAAAAAAAAAAAAAAAGAAAAGAAAGAAATTTACATCCTAATGGAGAAGAGAAGATATCAAATTGTAAGTACATATATATGTGTGTGCATATATACACACACATGTATAAATAAACATGCATGTAGTGGGCATATGAACACATATTCAACCACACATGCATGTATATTTATATAAATATGTATGTGTGCGTGTATATACATATATATACAGCCATACATATATGTATATGTGTGTGTGTATAAATGTATGTTTGTATGTTTGCATAGATACACATTTATAATGTATGTGTGTATATATGTATATATTTATATGGAAAGTCATCTCCAAGGGAGATACTTCCTGCAAAAGATAAAATTTTAGCTGAGCCTTAAAGAGAGATGGGAGATGGAGATTGGGTGGGGGGGACAGCATTGCAGTCATGAGGACCAGCAGGCTTCCCAGAGACAGGGAGACCAGAGGTGATGTCAAAGGACTTTAAAGTGTTGTTGGATTTAAGAGTTTGTGGAGAGAATAAGCCTGGAGAGCTAGAAAGGAGATAGGCTGTGAAGAAGGGCTTAAAATACCAGAGGACTTTATTTTTTATCTTGAAGGTAATAAGGAACCACTGAAATCTATTCAGTAGAGGATGTCATGTTCAGACCCGTGCTTTAAAGAAATCACTTTGGCAGTTAAGTGGAAGGTGGATTGGAGTTGGGTGACATGAAGCATGGACTCATCTCAAATAGGAATCAATTGCCATAGTCCAGGAAAAATGCTGATGAGAGCCTGGGCTAGGACGCTGGCTGTGTGAGTGGAGAGAAGCAGACAGACATGAAAAATATTGTAAAGGTACAAGACAATGGGGATCTGTGGGGTGAGTATAGAAGAGGAGGAAAAGAGGATGATACCAAAGTTTCCAATGAGCTTGGATGATTGAAAGATGCACACTGGCTTTGCTGTGTAAGTAGGATGGTGTTTAGGATCTGGGTGGGTGTTCTTTCTCCAAGGTAAAGACTGCATCAGGAAATCCTTTCTTTCTCTAAATTGAGAGTTCTTAACCTTTTTTGTGTCAAAGATTCATTTGGCAGTCAGGCAAACTCTCTAGACCCTTTCTCAGTATATACACACACATACACAAATATACCACACTCAATGAATATAAATATATTAAAAATATACACACATTTATATATATATATATATAATTTAATATATATAAATTTTAAAATACTCATAGTTTGTGAAATGTTAAAAATCAACTAGAAGTTACAAAAATAAAGATGCACTTCCCTCCCCCATTCAAATTCATGGACCCCCTGAAATCTGTCCATGAACTTCCTACGGGGTATCTATAAACTTCAGACTAAGAACTCTGCTCTAGGAGGGCTAGTTCCTGAACTCCTGAACTTAGAGGTGCCCATTCTTAGCCTCCAAGGTTCGGACTCTTAGGCTGAGGGTGCATGCACAAACTCCTGTAGGAAATCTCTCCTTTCCTGGCTACTACCATTTTAGAACTGCAGGAATCTTCTCTTGGGATCACTTCTCTCAAGCCCTCAGGGCTTCCATTTCCTGGAGAAAAGATACTGTGACTCCATGACAACGGCAGGGTCCACTATGCTTCAAGCTGGGCTGAAAACTATAGGAGAAAAGGAAATCCAAAAGAGAGCCAGGTGATCTCTCATCTCTCTGTCATGACCCACAGAGGAGGGAGGCTCATTTTACATGTATGTATTGACCTGTGTGTACCAGTCACTCAGTCTGGGCACATCTACTCTCCAGGAGTTTCCCTCAGATGCTTTTCAAGGAAAAACTCCTACCCTGTAATGCTAGCAAGTTGACTAAAGAAATTCATTCAACTGACAAGGGCTCTGCTGATCATCCCCTTTTCTTCATACTCCATTCACAGGACTGGCCTCCTTATTCTGAACTCCTCAAGTTCAGCCTTCACTACTTGGGCACAAATAACCTGATATCTTTTCTTACCTTAAGCCTCTCCCCTTCCTAATTCATCCTTCACACAGTTACCAAAATAAACTTCCTTATTTGTGGATCTGACCATTTCACTTTCCCTGAAGAAAATCTTCCAGTGGTTCCCTATTGTCTCTAGCATAAAATGGAAACTTCTCAGCCTGCCTTTGAGGCCCTGCCCAATCCAGTGCCAACCTACTTTCCCAATCTTATTTTACCTTACTTCCTTTTCCACACTCTGTATTCCAGTCAAGCTGTTCCCCACACTCAACATGCTGTCTCCCACCTCGGGGCATTCATGGAAGCTATCTTCCATGCCTGGGATGTGCTTCCTCCCCATCTCTGTCTTGCAGAATCATTTTCTTCCCTTAAGACTCGGCTCACGTCCTGCCTCCTGATCACCCCCCACCCCCCACAATTCAGGCTGAAAGTCTTTTCTCCTTGAAATCTTGCTTAAATTTTCCTAGAGCACTTGATGCGGATTTCTCCTGAGTCTCCATAACACTGCTTTGCCATATTCCCCGTTAGCATCCCTATAGTGAGCTCCTCTTCAGGTTCGTATCCCTCGTATTGAGCACAGGGCTAACTAGTCAACTAGATCGTAAGCTCCATGAAGGCAGAGTCCATTCAGTCTTTGTCTTTGGGTCACCAATGCCAAGCACCGTACCTGGCACATAGTAGATACTTAATACAAGCTTGCTCATTGGCTGATGATTGAATTGAAATGGATTAATAATTTACATTCTTTTCCCTAGATCTTCACAAAATCCATAAGAAGGAGGCAAGGCAAGGGAGTATTATCCCCATTTTATAGATAAGAAAATTGAGGCTTGACATATATGTCAGGTAAAGTGATAGAAATAAGTGGGGTTGAGTCTTTCACCCTCTGACCCAATTCCTTTTTTGACATATGAAGAATGACAAAAATAGAGGTAGATGGAACCTTAGAAACCTCTATAGAATTTGTGGGGGAGAGGATAACAGTTTGAGGTGGGAATTGAAAATTCTGAGTTCAAATTTTGACTCTGTTACTGTACAAATTTGGGGAAGTCATTTGACTTCTCTGAGACTCAGTTTCTCTATGTATAAAAGTGAACCTTCTGATGCTTTCACTTCCTTTTTCAAGGGGTTATTGTGAAGAAGATGCTTTGAAATCCCCCAATGATACAGAAATGGAAACTATTGTCATTATCTATTCTAAATCCCTAATGATTGGGGAAGGGAAGAGTTGCAAGTTATTTTATTATTAAATTAACAAAATTTTTCTCCCTCCCAAATTAAAAGTAAAAAAAGAGAAAACCTTTATAACAAATGTGCAGCCAAGCAAAACTAATTTATACATTGCCCATGCCCCACAATGTGTCTAATTCTGCATCCTGAAACCATCTTTCTCTGTCAGCAGCAGGATAGCATGGATCACTGTCAGTCATCTGAAATCCTGTCAATCCCTCATTTTGCAGAGGGGGCCATGGTGGGCTCATGGAATATGGGAAAGGGCCTTAGAGTCATGGAGAGGAGATTTTGAGAATTACAGAATTAAAGATTTGGGAGGGACCTCAGAAGTCACCTACCCCAGCTCCATCCAAATGGCAATCTCCTTCTACATTCATCCTGATAAGTGGTCCTCCAGTCTGTAGTTTAATGACCTCTGATAATAGGAAATTCACTCTCCAATGATAGGGAACTCACTACCTCGCAAGACGGAAGCAGCTGCCAGTCTGGTTCTATTTGGGCACTGTTCTCAGGCTGTCCCTTCGCGTCTGAGAAACATGGCAGGTTTATTTTCATCCTTTTGTGCTCATTTGGATCAGCAATTTCCCTTCCAGTGATCTGAGCACTGGTCTGAAACAGACACCATCTGTCCAGACGAAAGATCCCAGGGGCTTGGCAGGGAACAGGTCCCAGGGGGAGGATTTCCAAAGCCAAGGAAGCCCCTGGGCCCTTTTCAGGTTTCTCCAGCTAACCACACAATAGGCTTGTTTTCTTATAAAATGAAGATACTCCAAGTGACTTCTTAAATAGGGGCAGGGAGGTAGCCCATTTCTAGCCACAATGGATTCCATTCATTGACAAATAACATAACACTAGCTCCTATTTCCATCCCATTCTAATATTTGGGAAGCTCTTTCCACAACAATTCAGTGAACAGGATCATAGCACCAGTCTTTGTAGCTTGGAAATCATCTGATCCAACCTACAGATTAGCAAAATGAGGCTGAGGGAGATTAGGTGACCTGCTCACAGTCATATAATTTATAAGTGTCAGTGTCACTATTTGAACCCAGCTCCCTGATTCTACTTCTCTTTCTACCCAACTCTGCTGCTCCTCTAGGCAGTGCATTTTGTCTCTATTTTTTTTTTTTAGTGGAAAATGTAAAGGATATGTGACTTGCCCAGAATCACACAGTAAATGTCAGGACAGTGATTTGAACTCATGTCTACTGATTGCAAGCACAACACTCTTCCCATTGCACCATACTGTCTTTGCAAATTGGTCCATAAGAGAGTGACCAGGATTGTGAGGGAATTCAAAGCTATTTCATTCTGTTCAAATAAGGAAATATTTATTAAGCTCCAACTATGTGCAAGTATGTACTTCTTGTAGGCACTGGAGATTAAAGACCAAAATAAAACAGTTTCTGCCCCCAAAGAGCTGACCTTTTACTGGGACAATACAACATACACAAATATGAGAATAAGACAAAGTAAACTGAAGACAAGGGGTACAATAGCAAGTGAGCAGATCAGGAAGAGATTAATGACATAGATAGTACGGGCTAAATATAGGTTCACAAGCCCAACTCCCACTCACATTGAGGTTGGACCCCAGAGAGTAGATGACTACTTCTCTCCTTACAATTCAAGGGGTAACATTGAAGAGTTTTTAATACTGTTGTTCATGACCCCCCCCCCCACTACTGTGTTCCCATGGATGATCATTAACCAGCTGACATCTCACCAATATCATTTACTCAATTAACATCAATTAGCTCTTTACAAAGGCAGATTTACTGAAAGGGTATAGCAAGGACCTGAGTCCAATCACACCCTCCAAAATGCTGAGAAGAACTCTTCCCAAGAATGAGGAAAGTGGGTTTAGTTTCAGAGAGAGTACATGTGGCAAAGAGATCATTCACAGCTCCTGGCTGACTGGGTCCTATGACCCGAGTTCTGGTGCATGAACTTTGTGGCATATGTTTTGGGTGCTCAGGGACCTCATTTGCTCTCCTCCTAATTCCTGGCTGATTGAGGTACTCAAGTTGGAGAGTCTCCAGAGAAGTGAGGGAGGCAATACTGTATAATTTTCCAATTCCTTCCTCCCCAGGTACTGATTCAATAGATCTCATGTTCCAGCTGCTCTTCCCTCCTCCTTCTCTTCAGGGAGGCAGTGTGGTACAGTGGGAAGTACAGACTTTCTGGAAATCAGGCTTTTGCTATTTACTTGCTGTGTGAACTTGAACAAATCTCCCCCTTCCTAGGGAGGGAAATGGATAAGAGTTCCAATGATCCTTGCACTATCTCACAGAACCATTACTTGGAAAGCTCTTTGTCAACTGCAAAACAAAACAAAACAAAACAAAAATCACCATGCAGATGGGTCTGTGATCATGACAAACTTTCCTTGGTTGGAATCATGACTTGAACCCAGGTCACGTCTTATTTCAGCTTTTCTCTCACCCACATATTTCCTACCAACTTCAGAAGCAATTTTAAAAAAGACCAACTTAACAACATTTTCTCCCAATACCTCTGTGTTTTTGCTTTTATCTGTCTGACAGCATCTTCTTACCCAAGGCTGTCCTACTTTCCTATAGAGAGCCTCTCTAAACTCAGCCAATTCATTGCCATAGTCCTTTGACTGAGCAGCCTCTTCCTGCAGTCTGATACCTGTTTCTACCCATTTCTTATTTCTAGGAGCACATATTTGCTTTTAATCTCTAAAGTAATTCCTGTCCATTTAAGCTTTATTAATGCTAACACACAAACATTAATCTTAAAAACACGCCTGAATTGACTCTAGGATTTAGAGCTGGACGGGAACTTAGAGGTCATGTAGTCTAAATCCCTCATTTAACAAATGAGAAAGTTGAGTCAGAGAGGGAGAAGAACTTAAACAGTTAAACGGCAGAACAGGGATCTGGATACATGTTCTGGGATTGAAAGTTCAGGGTTCTTCTCCTAATTCCTTGTTATTATTATTATTATCATTCTGAGCTGAAATTTGCTTCTCTCTAAATTCAAGGCAATACTCTTGGTTGCTCTTTCTTTTGAAAACAAAAAGAATAATTGGAATTCTTTTTTGATTAGACATTTTGTCTTATTTTATATCCTTTTTCTTTCCTTACTTTTCTTCCTATTTAGTTCCTTATTTCTTTTGTGGAACATATGAATCCTCTCAAATTTCCCCTCCCTAGCCCCACTTCCTTAGCTTCCACCCTTCCTCACTTTAATCCAGGTCACTTGCATGTCACGGACTTCTTCAAGAATGAAGGACAAACAGCAACAACAGCAACATCCCATTCCCCTCCAGCCATTCTAGGATCAGGGGCTGGTTTGGGGTGAGTTACAACTGTGGAGTGTTAGAAGAGGAAAAGGACCTTAAAAGATGGTTGAGTTCCATCTCCTATTGTTCCTGAGGAGCTATGGGGAGGTCAGGTCAGAGATATGGAGCTGGAAGGTTAAGGATGGATGTAGAGAAGTAGGCTTGATGGTCTTCTGCAGAGGGCTAAAATCATAAGAATAAAGAGTAAACCCTGGGTGATATATTGAAGAGTTGATGGAGAAAGGAACCATTAAGAGAGATTCCTACAGAGGTAGAAAAAGAACCCAGAGGGGAAGGAAATTATGGCAGGAAAGAATCTAGAAGGAAGAGTTGATCATAGAAGAAAGGCAGCATGGCTCCCCATAAAGATCTATGGGTTCAAGTCTTGGCCACATTACTGACTATGTGGGTGATCTTGGTATGGAATCATGGGCAGGGACTGAACTTGGCATCAGGTGGATCTGAGTTTCAAATCCTGTCTTAGAAACCTGCTAATTGGAGGCCCTTAAGTCCTTTCTAGTTCAAGATCTCTGATTCTATCACCTCTCTGGGTTTCTGTTCCCTCATCTATAGAATAAGGGGGCCGGATGAGACAATCTCTAGGGTCCTTTTATAAATCTATGACCAGATTCCAAGTCTGCAGAGTGACAGACAAAAGGCATAGAATCTTAGAACTGCACCTGAGGCCATCCGTCCAAACTTACACCTGAGTAGTCATGACTTCGTCAATGTTCCTGCTCAGTGGGCATCCAAGCGCTTCTTAAAGATGGAGAGCTCATTACCTTCCCAGGCAGTCAGTCCTACCTTGTGACAATTAAAATTGTAAGGAAATTCTTTTCAATAGTGGGCCCAAATCTGCCTCTCCACAGCCTCCACTTGTTATTGCTCCCCAGTGCCCTTGGGGGCCAGCAGAACAAGTAAAGTCCTGCTTTCCCATGATACCCCTTCACAAAACTGAAGACAACGATTATGGCCCCTCAGTCTTGTTTAGTCATTCTTCATGACCCCATTTGGGATTTTTCTTGACAAAGATACTGGAATGGTTTGCTATTTTCTTCTTTGGCTCATTTTACAGATAAGGAAACTGAGGCAAACAGGGTTAGGTGACTTGCCCAAGGTCACCCAGTCAGTAAATGTCTGAGGTTAGATTTGAACTTCATACTCATGAATATGTCTCCCTGACTTAGGTCCAGCACTATCCATTGTGCCTAGAGTAACCCTGGAGTAAGCTAAGAACTTATCAAATAGGATCTCATTTGATTCTCACAACTCTGGAAGGTAGATGCTATTAATTCCATTTTATAGATGGGAAAACTGAGGTTCTATAACTTAACCAGAGTTGATTTGAACTCAGATCTTGCTGACTCTAAACTCTGTGCTCTATCCACTGAGACACATAGTCGTTCCAGTTCCTTCAAATGAGTCTTACAGTGACAAGATCAAAGATTATAAGCTGGAAGGGACCACTGAGATTTTTAGGCATCAAAGCATGACTCTAACGTTAGACCAGGAAAAAAGCATTTATTAAGTGCTTACTGTGTATCAGACACTCTGCTGAGTGCTTCGTAAATTTTCTCTCATTTCCTCCTCACAACCACCCTGGGGGGTGGATGTTATTATTCTCAGATAGTGGTTAAGTGATTTATCCAGGCTCATGCAGGGATTTAATAGTTATTGGGGTTTGATTCCATATCCAACACTCTTTCCATTATAAACTGCTCTATCTCCTGTTAGGATTTCTAAGATTTTTAGGGTTGCAAAGTGCTTTCTTTACAATTTTGTGTGCTAAGGAGTCAAAAGTATTCTTTTCTAATGTATAAATTATCAAAATTTTCAGATTAGGAAAGGGAGGCTCAGTGACCTATCCAAGTGCACACAACTAGAGAACATCAGAGCTAGGATTTGAATCCCAATGTCTCCTGACTTTAAGCTAACACTCACGCGGCCCTGTTTTCATCCTGCCTCCTTTCTAATGGATACAATACTCTGATTTTTCAAGAGCCATTTTCCTGTGACTGCTGGAACATTTAGCAATGCCAAAAATGGAAGATGGCCCTTTGCTTGAGTACAAGGAAATAAATACTCTTTTCCTGTGTCGGGGAGATGTCACCCTCCCTAAAGATGGAATCTGTGCTTGGGGCAGCACTGTTTTGCAGACCCTTTAATCTTGCTGTGAGCAGGGCTGAATGGCCCTTGTCACTGGCTTCTTAGGGATGTCTAGACCAGAGGTAAACATAATTCAAGAAATCGTGCTGTCTTTTCTGGGGGTGAGGAGGAGGTGTGGGCTACCAGACAGGATTTGGGTTTCTTTCTTTCTCTCACTAGACAGTCACTCAGCCATTACTAGACCTACTCTGCTCCCAAGCCTCAATGTCTACTGATGGGTATGGCCGTTTGGTCCAATTCTACAAACATCTGTTAAACATGTCAGGCCCTGTGTCCAGCCCTGGGGATACAAAGATAGACAAGTTCTTGTGAATAAGTTTTGCAGGTGGGGCTTCCCTAAGGTCCTTTAGGGGTTGCTGGCAGGGAGGGAAGGGCCCCACTCTATGTAGGACAACCAGGAGGGTCCTCTTAGAAGCCTGATTAGCCTTTTGGCTCTAGGGGAGAGAATAAGGAACAAAGGAGAGTTATAAAGAAGAAATTTAAACTCCCTATAGGGCAGGGGTTCTTAACCTGGAGATAACAAAGAGTTTAGGGTTTCTGTGAATTTGGATGGGGAAAAATTACATTGTTATTTCCATTAATTTCTAACAGAAATTTAACATTTCCCTTCATCTCCAGGTTCCTAGCATTCTCTCCCCTTTCCTTGACGACTCTCCTCCATTCTGATTATTGACCTCCCTGGCTTCCTGTTAAGTCCCAACTAAAATTCCACCTTCTATAGAAAGCCTTCTTCAACCCTTTTTTAATTCTAGTGCCTTCCCTCTACTAATTATTTTTTATTTATCCTGCATATATTTGTTTCCATGTCATTTTCCCCACTCGATTATAAGCTCTTTGAGGTCACAGACTGTCTTACCTCTTTGTGTATTCCCAGTGCTTAGCACAGTGCCTAGCACACAGTAGGTGATTAATAAATGTTTATTGATTGATTTAAAAAAGCATTATTCTGAGATTTTGCCAGACTCCTAAAGGGATCCATGACAAAAAGGTTAAGAACCCCTGAGCTACCTTGTGAGGTAGTGAGCCTCCTGCCACTGGTGAGTATCCTATGACCAGCTTCAAGTAGAAGCCGGATAACTGCTGGTTGATGGTGTTGCAGAGAGGACTCTTGTCAGGGACAGCTTGGGCTGGGTGATCTCTGAGCTTCCTTCAAGCTCTGGGATTCTGATTTGCTTATAAACCACTAATAATATTATGGGAGAAAGTCATGGACACAAGTAATCAATAAGAGGAGGAATAAAAGAGAAGGGCAAAGAAGAAGATGTTGAGAAAACCAACAGTGAGGAATCTGAGAAGATAAAAACAAGCATTTATTAAGCTCCTACTATGTGCCAGGTACTGTGTTATGCATTTTATACCCATCTCATTTGATCCTCACAACAACCCTAGGAAGAAGGTGTGATATTATTATCCCTATTTTTTACAATTTCAGAATCTGATTCAGAGAAAGTGTAAGTGACTTGCTCAGGATCAAAAGCTTACTTAAGTATCAGGGAAAATTTGAACTCAGGTCTCCCTAATTGGGTGGCTAAGTGGCTCAGTGGATAGAGTGCCACACCTGAAGCAGGAAAACTCATCTTCCTGAGTTCAAATCTGGTCTCACAGCTATGTGACCCTGGGTATGTCACTTAATTAACCCTGTCTGTCTCAGTTTTCTCTTCTGTAAAATGGAGGAGGAAATAGCAGCCCACTGCAGGATCTCTGCCATGAGAACCCCAAATGGGGTCATGAACAATCCCACATGACTGAAATGGCTGAGCCACTTCCCAACTCCAGCCAGTGCTCCATCCACTGCACTGCCTGCTGGCCTCCCAAGGGAGAAATGCCTGTCACCTGGGGAAGAGGGAAATCAGGGAAGGCTTCATGAAACTGGCACCTTAAGGAATCATAGCTCTAGAGCTGACCTTACAGGTCATCTTGTCCAACCCTTTCATTTTGTAGATGAGACCAGGCTCAATTAAGTGACTTGTTCTATCTAACATGTAAAGGACTGCTTGCCATCTGGGGGAGGGGGTGGAGGGAGGGGAAAAGTTGGAACAGAAGTGAATGCAAGGGATAATGCTGTAAAAAAATTACCCTGGCATGGGCTCTGTCAATAAAAAGTTATAATTATTAAAAAAAAAAATAAGTGGCTTGTTCAAGCTCACACAATTGTAAGTGGCAGAGGTAAGATTTGAATCCAGATCCTTTGATTCTAAATCCCTTTCTCTTTTTTTATTGAAATACTGTCAGAAGTATTCTAAGCAAAGGAGGACCTTTAATAGGGAAGGAGAGAGATATGGAGAGTAGGAGACCATTCTGGATAGTGGGGATCAAATGAGCAAAAGCTGAGCATTGGGGAGATGAGATTTAGTGAATAGTTCAGCTTCTGTAGAATTTAGAATATGGGAAAGAAATGATAACAAATAGGACTGGGCAGGACTACTGGAAACAGATGATAGAGGACCTCAGTGTTAAATTGAGAAGTCTTTATCTTATTCTCTAGCTAGGTGGGAGCCAGTGAAAATTTATGCGCAGGGGAGGGTTACCTGGGCAGTATGTGAGAGGTTACAGTGACAGAAAAAAAGATGTGTCCCGTCTCTACAGCCAGATTGTGAGGTTCTCAGGGACAAGGCTGAGATCATCAAAAATAGCCAGTTTACAAGGCACTCTCCCATCTATGATCTCAACTCAGTGAGCATTCATATCATGTGACTATGTGCTAGTCCCCGTTCTTGGTGCTGGGGGATAAAAAAAAGTTTCTTCCCTCAAGAAGCTTGCATTCTACTCAAGGGGAA